>NC_140593.1:127152431-127717431 GCF_964204655.1 Triturus cristatus
TTGTTGATCTCAGGCTTGTTTTGGCAAAGCGGTGAATCGCTCTCAGATGGCACGCAAAAATAGGACCCTGGGTGCCCAAGTGGAAAGAGATGTACCGGTCTGGGCGGAAGAAAGGGCCCTGAAAAGGGAAGATAAAGTAAGTAAAAGGCGTAGACCACTTGTGGAGCTCAGGAATGAAGTGTAGCGAGCGTGGTATGCCTGAGGGGGAGGAGACAGTGAGAGCTCTATGGGGACCCCCAAGGGATAATAGAGATGGGAAATCCCTCCCCAGTGCACCCCGAGAGATAGCTCACCACACAGTAGAACAAGATGCCCTGAGAAGTCCTAAACTTTGAGACCCCCCAACGCACCGGAGAATTCTTACCGACAGGTAATAATGACAAGTGATGGTCAGTATATACCAAGACCCCAGAGGGAGTTAGTTGTTATTGGTATATTACCGCAGCCGCGGCCAGCGCCAGAAACCCTGGACCTCCCACTACCCATTGCTACGACACCACCACCCTCCTCGCACTCAACCCTGGAAGACTTAGAGAATGCCAACAGGCCTCGCCGAACACGACCCACGGGCAGTTCTCCTGCCTCCACTGCCACTAGACCCTCACCGCAACCCGACCTCCAACACAGCCGACACCAGCACCGGCGACACCCTAAAATGCATCCTCCTCAACGTACGCTCCGTACACAAACACGCCATGGAAATCTGGAACCTACTCGACTCTCTCTTGCCTGACATCGCCTTCTTCACAGAGACCTGGACCAACGCATCCTCAACCCCCGACATCAGAACCGCCATCCCAGACGGATACAAGATCCAGAGGAAAGACCGCCCCAACCACCCAGGAGGGGGCCTCGCCATCGCCCACAAGAGCACCCTCCGCCTCAACACCTCCAGTGAAACCTTCCCCTCCGCCGTACACCTGCACTTCCAGATCCAGACCACCTCCAAAGCCACACTCCGAGGAACTCTCGTCTACAGACACCCCAGCCCCCGAACACCCTTCGCCACCACTATCAACGACTTCATCGCACCCCACGCCATCACCTCAACAAACTACATACTCATTGAAAACCTGAACTTCCACCTCGACAACCCCAGCGACCCCAACTCCACTATCCTTCATGACAACCTCGCCAGCATTGGAATTAAACAACTCGTCAACACACTGACCCACAGAGCAGGACACACCCTCGACCCCATCTTCGCGGCAGGAAACAGCGTCCAATTCAGCCACACAACGCAGCCGCCATGGACCGACCACCACTGCGTACACTTTGCCATCAACAAACCCAAGGCACCCAAACCAGCCCCACACCCACCACGAAGGAACTGGAGCAAGGTTACCGATGAGCAACTTAACTCCACCCTCACCCGAGACAACCACACCTGGGCACCCGACGCAAACGACGCAGCCAGAGAACTCAACACCTGGATCTCCAACTGCGCAGACGAGCACGCCTCGCTACGCAACCCTGACACCACCGCTCTCTAAGAAGCCAGGAGCACCTGCAGACGCCCAGAGAAGAACTGGAGAAACACCAAGACAACCGAAAACCACACGACCTACAAGGACGCCATGACGGGTACCACAACCAGAGCCACCAAGAGGAACTTCATCCACAACAAAATGCTGGCCAACTCCAAGGAATTTTTCAGTGTCATTCAAGAATTCACCAACCCACACAGCGAAGCCACAGATATCACCCCATCCCAAGACCTCTGGGACAAGCTTGGAACCTATTTCCACCTCAAGATCAACACGCATTTGCAATGCAATAGGTCTCGTATTTGCGAGGAGTTTAAGCTATTAGAATTGTAAATGGCAAAGCCTTTTATTTATGTTTCAAAAACCAAAACAAATCAAAAGCAGTGTCATTTACACGTTAAGGGGAGAGGGCATGTTAAGGGTGAAGGGTGGGGAGTACATGTGGAGGGTGGAGAGTGCATGTGGAGGGTGGAGAGTGCACGTGGAGGGCGGAGAGGGCACGTTAAGGGTGGAGGGCGAAGAGGACATGTTAAGAGCGGGGAATGCATGTGGAGGGTGGAGAAGGCATGTTAAGGGTGGAGGGCGAAGAGGACATAAGGGTGGAGAGTGCATGCAGAGGGTGGAGGGGGCATTTTTAAGGTGGAGAGGGAGGAGTGCATGAGGAGGACGGGGACTGCATGTGGAGTGCCTGTTAAAGGTTTGAGGGCAGGGAGTGCATGTGGAGGGTGGAGAGGGCGTGTTAACGGTGGAAGATGGAGAGCCCAGAGGACCATGTGTAGGGTGGAGAGTCGAGAGGTCCATGCGTAGGGCTGAGAGTCGAGAGGTCCATGCGTAGGGCTGAGAGTCGAGAGGTCCATGCGTAGGGCTGAGAGTCGAGAGAGCCATGCGTAGGGCTGAGAGTCAAGAGGTCCATGCGTAGGGCTGAGAGTCAAGAGGTCCATGCGTAGGGCTGAGAGTCAAGAGGTCCATGCGTAGGGCTGAGAGTCAAGAGGTCCATGCATAGGGTGCGTAGGGCCGAGTCTCGAGAGGTCCATGCGTAGGGCTGAGAGTCGAGAGGTCCATGCGTAGGGCTAAGAGTCGAGAGGTCAATGCGTAGGGCTGAGAGTCAAGAGGTCCATGCGTAGGGCTGAGAGTCAAGAGGTCCATGCGTGGGGCTGAGAGTCGAGAGTGCATGCGTAGGGCTGAGAGTCGAGAGTGCATGCGTAGGGCTGAGAGCCGAGAGTGCATGCGTAGGGCTGAGAGCAGAGAGTGCATGCGTAGGGCTGAGAGCCGAGAGTGCATGCGTAGGGCTTGGAGCCGAGAGTGCATGCATAGGGCGGAGAGGGCATATTAAGGGTGGAGAGGGCATATTAAGGGTGGAGAGGGCCGAGAGGGCACCTGGAGGAGGGCACCTGGAGGGCGGAGAGGGCACCTGGAGGGCGGAGAGGACACCTGGAGGGTGGAGAGGGCATGTGGAGGGCAGAGAGGGCATGTGGAGGGCGGAGAGGGCATGTGTAGAGCGGAGAGTACATGTGTAGAGCGGAGAGTGCATGTGTAGAGCGGAGAGTGCATGTGTAGAGTGGAGAGTGCATGTGTAGAGCGGAGAGTGCATGTGTAGAGCGGAGGGTGCATGTGTAGGGTGGAGAGCAGAGAGTGCATGTGTAGGGTGGAGAGCAGAGTGCATGTGTAGGGTGGAGAGCAGAGAGTGCATGTGTAGGGTGGAGAGCAGAGAGTGCATGTGTAGGGTGGAGCATGTGTAAGGTGGAGAGCAGAGAGGGCATGTGTAGGGTGGAGAGCAGAGAGGGCATGTGTAGGGTGGAGAGGAGAGAGTGCATGTGTAGGGTGGAGAGCAGAGAGTGCGTGTGTAGGATGGAGAGCAGAGAGTGCGTGTGTAGGGTGGAGAGCAGAGAGTGCGTGTGTAGGGTGGAGAGCAGAGAGTACGTGTGTAGGGTGGAGAGCAAAGAGTGCATGTGTAGGGTGGAGAGCAGAGAGTACGTGTGTAGGGTGGAGAGCAGAGAGTACATGTGTAGCGTGGAGAGCAGAGAGTACATGTGAAGGGTAGAGAGCAGAGAGTGCATGTGTAGGGTGGAGAGCAGAGAGTGCATGTGTAGGGTGGAGCATATGTAGGGTGGAGAGCAGAGAGGGCATGTGTAGGGTGGAGAGCAGAGAGGGCATGTGTAGGGTGGAGAGGAGAGAGTGCATGTGTAGGGTGGAGAGCAGAGAGTGCGTGTGTAGGGTGGAGAGCAGAGAGTGCGTGTGTAGGGTGGAGAGCAGAGAGTAAGTGTGTAGGGTGGAGAGCAGAGAGTGCATGTGTAGGGTGGAGAGCAGAGAGTGCGTGTGTAGGGTGGATAGCAGAGAGTACGTGTGTAGGGTGGAGAGCAGAGAGTACATGTGTAGCGTGGAGAGCAGAGAGTACGTACATGTGTAGGGTGGAGAGCAGAGAGTGCATGTGTAGGGTGGACAGCAAGAGTGTATTTGTTGGGTGGAGAGCGGGATTGCATGTGTAGGGTATAGAGGGCATGTTAAGTGTGGAGTGGAGGATGCATGCGTGGAGTGAAGATCTTAGCTGTGGAGGGCAAAGGAGAGTGTGGTGGGAAGTGAAGCAGATCCTTACAGTGACACTGGGAAGGAGGTGTGCCGCTGCAGGTTCAATGGTACAGAGGAATACAAAGGTCTGGGGGGTGAGGGCAGATGCAGATCGGCGCAGAGTGTGGAGGTGAGAGTGGTGCAGATCAGGGCATATAAATTCTCCCTACTTCCACGGATAGAGTAATTTCACAGATACACGCACATACACTCACCATACGCTTGGGCCCATTTCACTAACATACACTCAGATTACTCTATCAGTACCAACCATGGAGAGAGGAAACCTCCTAAACACCCTGCATCTACAACGAGGTCAATGAGACCAAATTGACACTGCCTTGAGTCATGATTTAAACAACAATAATCACAATAGAGTATTCAATAATTGACAAGAAATAACCACCAACACTGTATTTAAAATTATGGTACTTTATCTAAAATTAGTTCGAAAGAAAAATCAATCAAAACAAAATCATTATTCTCATAGTTACCTATTCTAGCTAAATGTCATAAATGGGTCAGGACAGGTCTCTCAGTAGAAGTCTCCCAAGTCGCCGTCCTCACAGCATCGATCCTCACCAACGCAAGTTTGGGAAGAAGTGGCCTTAGACCCTCTCTAGTCTAACAATACTTATAGGAAAACTTACAAAATAAAGTAACATAAAATATTCTGAATTTCCATTGAGCCGCTGAGCAGAGCGAGCAGGAAAGGATGTAGCATCGCTACATTTGAAAATCTCCGCTCAGAAAAATCACAAAAATAAAAAGACGGAAGAAGGAAACTCGAGTTTGCAAATGTAACTTTTATAAATGTTCTTCCTCGGAACCATCACGAAAACCACTACTGTAATCACAAAGTTCATTGTGGCTCTCTTTCCCTCCAAGGTTACTTGGACGATTGCCTGGAGTCGCTGTCATCACGGAAATTTTCAAAACTCCAGCAGAAGCCATAGTCAGATGACTTTCAACAAGGCCTCTCGTCATCCATCTTACTCGAGCACAGGCTGTAAACGGCAGCCATTTTCTCTTAGGCCAAAACAAACCATCTTAATCGAAAGAAATACAAACAACGTTACTACATCATCGCAATGATTAAACAGTGTTAATTCCCACTAATACCCTTATGTATATGTAATTAACTAGCCATCTGCAACATATTTAAGCATTAGTACACGTTATTTCAAAAGCGTTTTGTGCTTAAAACAAACAACACTTAGCAACATTCATTTAATAAAACCCGCACATTATTATTAAGCAACATATATGCATTCCCACGTGTAATTCCTCTTGTTAATCATGTTGGTTAATCAGAATTTTCACACAAAACAAATAATTATTGATTACGAATTAGTATTTTAAGTCAACACATATAGACAAAACTGGAGCTTAAAAACCCGATACATTTTCATCAGAAAACTCTGCTCCAGCAATCCCCCCTTTGGTGATATTATCACCAAATAAACAACCCAAAAAAAAAAACATTTTAGTCAAATTTAGTCCCATTTTAGGAGAAATTGGAAATGTCTTTTTTCTTTTTCACAACACTACACACCAGACTCCCTTTCATCATCCCTCTTCGTTTCCAAGTAAACACTCTCCCTCAATTCTTCTAATTCTATTTCTTGTGGATCTCTTTTTGACCTTTTATTTCTCTTTTCAATATTTCTTTTTATTAATTTCTTTTTCCCTCCCCTGTTTTTACAACACAAACACCCTAATCTTAGTATCAATAAAGCAACAATTACACAGGTCAAAGGAAACAATATCTTACCTATAATAGTACTACCTATTTTTGCAATAAAACTCTTAACAGCAACTATTTTATTAGCTATTTTGGTCCAGATACTTTCAGCTTCCAGTGGTACTAATTCTTCATGCAAATCAGTAATATTTTTGATATAGACCTTCAGGTCCTTGCTTTCATCAGGAATGTAAGTGCAACAATGTTGAACTTTCAGCATTCCACAAACCCCACCCTCCTTGGCCAATAAAATATCAAGGGCAAGTCGATTTTGCATAGACATGGCACGTACGGCAATCATCTCCGTATTCACCAAAAGAAACCCTCCAGCTGTACTTGTCGATAAGCGATCCACCACTGTTGACAATTTCCGAATTCCATATGCATTTAAAGAAATTCCCACTGCTGGAATTAAAGCTCCAAAGATATCACCAACTATTTCTGACCAAGTTTCTCTCTTAAACCGTGTTAGTAAATTAATATGTTCTACATCTTCTATTCTATCTATATGAAAAATCTTTGGAAAAACCAGGCCCACATAACACGTGCCATACCAATGGTCAGGCAACCTATAATAAGCCTTGTTCCCACAAACATAATACACTCCTGGGAAAACTGGATCCTCTCCTCCTTTGAAACCCCATCCTGTTGCAATGAAGTATGTATCATGACACTCACTAGTCCCAACAAAATATGTATCATATTGGGATTTCCTCCTTGTAATGCACAGCTTACCCTTCTGTGGTGCATCTAGAGCTAACGTTGGACTAGCCCCATTTCTCAATTCTTTCACTATCTCAATGTCCCAAATTGTCTCACTCACTTTATATTTCCCTACCTTTTCATTCATGCTCATTCTCCTTTCCTCTACCATGTTTAGGAAAGCCTTCTCCTCTTCTTTCAAACTACAAGTTAAATTATTCTTAAAAATGTAATCTAATGTTAATTCTTCTTCTTCAATAAAAATCTCACCAAAAATGTTAGCTTCTTTAGCTGGATTCAGCCTTTTGTTCATAGGCAATTGCCCAAAAATGTTATCTTTGTTAGACATCACATAATCTATTTTCCCTAACAAATAAAAAACACTACTCAACACACTACATGAAATTCCATATGTAGCTGGTAAATGGTGATAAGTAACACCCTCTGAAACGGACGCAGGTAACTGCATACATACGTAGCAATCCCTTACTTCCATTGTCTTCACATATTCATATAACAATTTTGAAAAAACATTACTAGAAAAATCATTCATTGACCTATCTTTATGCATGTAAATATTACTAATTCTAGTTGGAACTACTTTCTGTGAATTCTTCTCTACATTAGTCTCATTTTCAGTATGTATCTCAAATGTACCTATTGTAACTCTAAATGTAACTAATAAAGCTAAAACACCCCATAGTAGCATTAATAATCCAGTACAGCAACAGCACATTCTACACCATCTCTTCAAGAAGGCACATCTACTTTGATTATTTTCTATGTTAGCCATTTTACTACTTTGACCGTGTCTTTTGACTTAGCCTCTACTACTCCACTACTGCAGTTTCTATTTTTCTCTGGATTACTTCAGACAATTAAATTTCAGACTTTCTTCTTTCACTTTTCTCCAAGTGATTTCTTCAGTTCACTCAATTTGGATATTCATCACTCTTTACTTCATTTTCTTCAACATCAAATTGTATTAGATCTCCAACAATATCCTCAGTATCTGACTTTTCTCCAATGTCAGTCAAGATTACTTTCAGGATTTCACCTGTATCTTCCTCAACCACTTTACGTAAGGTCTCCTCTGGATTTCTTTGACTTTCTGCCTCTTCACCTTCAGACAGTGCCACATACGTCCATTCCGGCGACCTATACTTCTGGTTAGGTTTTCTTATCCTCTTGAGCCCCTCTGGTTCTTTCGACTCTTTTCGCTTTTCACCTTTTACTGGATTTTGACTCGACACCTCATTCACTTGTTCAGCTTTCGAGGTATTTGCTCTTATCAGTCTGTATCTCAGTCTCTTTACTCTGTTGTTAGGCCAAAGATCTCCTCTTACAACCTTTTTTGATCTTGTTTCTTTATTATTTCTTTCTCCAATCCAAGTTCTCTTTCTCAGAACTCGACCTTCTGATTTCTCATTTTCACTCTCATCCGATTCTGTTTCAAATGCCTCTTGTTCTTCAGCAGTTTTCTTTTGCTCCACAGTCTTTTTCACCACTGTTTGAGACTTCCCTAACTCTTTCCCTCCTCGGGTCTCCAACACGCAATCTTCTTGCTGTCTACTTGTCCCTTCACCTAGCTTATCAGGAATGTTCCCTACACCTCCTCGGGGGTCTTCCGCAATCTGTCCCTCTCTATCTTCTTCTGACCCTGCTTCTTCAGGTATAATCTCAAGTGGATTTTCAACCTCCTCATCTGATTCAGGAGTAATCTCTGTGGAACTGCTCTTTTCTCTTCTTTCTTCTTCACTGCTTATTGGAACTTCAGGCTCTCTCACAGAATCTGATCTCCCTTTTGAAACTCTCAATGTTTCTTTTGAAGCTTCTCCTGGAAAGAAAGAATCACCTGACTCTCTTTCTCCTTCAGCTCTCCCAGAATTCTGATTTCTCCTCACTGGTTCTGTTTCCTCATCATCACTGGAATCTGACTCTTCAAAATACTCCTTACCAGTCCCATCTTTTGGGTTTGGAACTCTCAGAGTATGACTTGCATGTACCCAGTTTTTCACACCAGCACACTTCACTGCAGTTGTCGTAGTCAGAATGACTTGTCTTGGCCTTCCCCACCTTGGAACCAAGCAATTTCTTCTTCTGTGCACTTTAATCCTCACCCAGTCCCCTGGACTCAGATCATGAGCTTGCTTCTTCTCAAGTGTAGTAGCGTCTTCTCCAACCTGGTGAAACACAGAATGAACTGCGTCAGCCAGGCCTTTACAGTAATCCAAAATCATGTCATCAGTTATTGTCATCAACTTATTGACAGGTACAAATGCATGACGCATTGCACGTCCCATCAAAATCTCATGTGGACTCAAACCAGTAGTTCTATCTGGAGTAGATCTTATAGTCATTAGCACTAGAGGCAAGACATCAGGCCATTTCATTCCAGTGGCTAAACACATCTTACCAATCCTGTTCTTGATTGTGCCATTTATCTGCTCCACAACACCAGAAGCCTCTGGTCTGTAAGCACAATGTAGCTTCTGCTGTATGCTTAAAGCTTCACAAATCAAACTCATGAGCTCATTATAGAAGTGTCCACCTCTATCAGACTCAATCGTTACTGGAAATCCGTACCTAGGAATCAACTCTCTTAACAGTAACTTTGCCACTGTTATTCCATCATTTCTCCTAGTCGGATAGGCCTCCACCCATCTTGAGAACAAACAGACTACCACTAAAACATACCTCAATCTGTTCACTTGTGGCATTTCAATGAAATCAATCTGCATTCTCGTAAAAGGACCACCTTCTCTGCCTATTGTTCCTAGACTCACCACTGTCTTTTTCCCAGTGTTAAATTGCTGGCAAATCAAACATCTTTGACAAATGCTCTCTGCAATCATCCTGAACTTTGCATTGTACCAAGTCTGTTTAAAAGACCTGATCATCGCATCCCTTCCCAAATGTCCCTGGCCATGATACATCCTTGCCATTGCTGACAACATAGAATTCGGCATGACTGGTCTACCATCTCTATAGATCCAGACATGATCTGTTTCTCTTGGGGCACAACCTGCCTTGATCCAGTCTTTCTTTTCTTCCTTTCCTGCCTCATCCTGCAACTGTTTCACCTCATCCCACGTTTCTAGGACATTAGTAAACATCACAGAACAAAAAGACATTTCCTCTTCTCGTTCCCTATTAATCGAGAGATTATTTTTAGCACAATACTGTGCAATGTCGTTTGCAAATCTATTTCCAATTTTCACAAAATCATCTCCTTGTCCATGAGCAGCACATTTTACAACCGCTAATTCTTTAGGCAGCTGTATCGCCTCAAGTAATTTTCCAATCACTTCAGCATTCTTTATTGGAGTCCCACTCGACGTCAAGAAACCTCTCTGTAGCCAAAGCTGGCCAAAATCATGCACAACTCCAAATCCATACTGACTATCAGTCATCACAGTCACTCTCAGATCTTTCCCAATTTCGCAAGCTTTCGTTAATGCCACCAATTCAGCAACTTGTGCAGATTTCACTCCTTTCAATGGTGATGCTTCCATAACTTCTGAAACCTTGCACACTGCATATGCTGCACTCAGCACACCATCATCATTTCTCAGACATGATCCATCCACAAACAGCACATGATCACTCTCAGGCAATGGAAGATCTCTTATGTCTGGTCTCGGTTTTGTACAGTAATCCAGCACATCCAAACAATTGTGATCATCTTCTGTCTTTATACCCACACTTTCAGTATCAGGCAATAATGTTGCTGGATTCACATTCACACATCTCTCAAGAGTCACATTTGATGCTCCCAGAATGACTTTCTCATATTTAGTCAGCCGACTATGTGACATATACTGAGTTCTGCTTCTTGTCAAAAGAATTGCCACATTATGAGGTACAAATACCCTTACAGGATATCCCATTATGATTCCCTCACTCTGTTCCAGACTTTTACATGTTGCAGCTACAGATTTCAGACAACCTGGTAAACCCACAGCTACAGGGTCAAGTGTCGATGAGAAGTACGCAATAGGCCTTCTCAGTAATCCATGTTTCTGAATTAACACTGAAAGTGCACATCCATTTCTCTCACTGCAGTACAATTCAAACTCTTTTTCATAGTCTGGCATACCTAAAGCAGGGGCTTCACACATTCTGCTCTTCAACTCCTCAAATGCTGCCATTTGTTCTCCATCTAGTTCCAATGGGTCTTTCATCTCACTTTTTGTCAGCTTAATCAGTGGCTTTGCTATCAGGGAGAAATTAATTATCCACTGACGACAATAACCCACCATCCCCAGAAACATCCTCACTTCTCTCTGGGTCTTTGGGGCTTTCATTTCCCTGATAATTCTGATCCTGTCATCAGTCACCTTTCTCAGACCCTTTTCAATATTGTGTCCAAGATAATGCACCTCTTTCTTGCAAAATTGCAATTTGGCTGGAGATACCTTTAACCCTCCATCTGCCAGATGATTCAGTAAAGCTGTTGTATCTACTTCACAAGCTTCACGTGTCTTTGATGCCACGAGTAGGTCATCAATATACTGCACTAGTACTGAGTTTTCAGGCATGATTAAACTCTCCAATGACTTTTTCAATAACTGATTGAATATCGAAGGACTCTCAGTGTACCCTTGTGGGATTCGACACCATGCTAAAATACGCTGGCCAAACCTAAATGCAAAAATCGGCTGGCTGTCATGATGCAATGGAATCGAAAAGAAAGCATGACACAAATCAATCACTGTGTACCACTCAGCATCATGTGGAATCTGATACAAAATCACTGACGGATTTGGCACAATAGGACAACATGCCACCACAATTTTGTTAACTTTTCTCAAATCCTGTACAATCCTGAACTTCCCATTAGGTTTCTTTAGCCCCATTATCGGTGAATTACACGGACTACTCAGTAGTTCTCTCAAAACTCCTTGCTGAATCATTTTCTCAATTATAGGAGTTATTCCTTCAATTATTTCTGGTGTCATTTTGTACTGAGGAATGTTAGGATAAGTAATTCCCTCTTTCACTGAAATTTTCACAGGATCTACATTATTCATCAATCCCACATCCTCTCCAGTAAAATCCCAAACTGTCTTTTTCACTGTGTCTCTCAGCTTTTGAGGCAAATCCTCTGGATCAAACACAGCATATGTACCAACCATCTCACTTTCTCTATTATCTAGAGTCATTCGGTACAAAACATCTTCATCTTGTGTTTCAAAAGCTATTCCATCTGGAGTACAAAAAATTGTACAATTCATTTTACATAGCAGATCCCTGCCCAACAAGTTCACTGGACTAGTGTCACAGACTACGAATCTGTGCATGTCCGAAAATTTCCCTATTTGTACCCTTACTGGTTCAGTAAGACGTGTCTTGATTTGTGTATTGGCTACACCAACTACTTGGATTGCTTCATCCGAGAGAGGAAGATTTCTAATATCTGCTGACCTGACAGTTGATCTTGTCGCACCTGTGTCTACTAAAAAAGTAACACTTTCTTCATTTATTTTCCCATCTACAAATGGTCCTGCCTGGTCTATTTCTAGAGTTGCACCAAGTATGCACTCTTCCTCCTCTCCTCGGCACCGTCAATAATCACCTTCAGACTCACTCCCTTCATTCTTTAAGAAATACTGTTGTACCTGGTTAGAACGCCTTGGTTTGTTTACCTGCTCCTCATTGTAGAATCCCGAATCCTGATTGTACTTTTGTGACCCTCTACTCTGCGGCAAGGGCGGTTTTGGCTCTTGGCTCTGCTATCTCACAACCTGCTGTTGTTGCTGCTGTTGATTATTCCCCTCGTTCTGCACCTGTTGATTTAATGATTTACTCTCATTATTCGCTAATGGTGGATTGGTACATTCAGATCTCCAATGTCCCAGTTGGCCACAGTTGTGACAAGGAAACTTTTTCTTCGCTTCCTCAAGATTTCCCTTTCCTTTCCCTGCATATCTGGGCTTATTCCCTGGATTATTTGCCTGTTCCACCAACTGTGCTTCTTGTCTCTCCGCAACCTTCACTTGTGCCCACATTGCTTTCTCTTTCAGCTTTCTCTGTTTTGCTTCAATTTCATCACTGAAGTACTTTGCATGTCTCAGAATCCCATCTATTTTCTTACTCTGCCAGTCCACTGTATGCTCACGAATTCTCTCACTAATCTCAGGTCTCAGGCCATATACAAATCTGTATACAAAATGACTCAAATCCTTGTCACCCAGGTGCTCATCCCCACTGAATTGTTTAAAAGCCAGTATCAGCCTCTCATAAAAAGCATGAACTGATTCTTTTGCTTCCTGATGTGTTCGATCTATCTTAACCCAGTCTGTCTCTTTTGGAGGGACTTTACTTTTCAGGTATACAATCACCTGATCATACTTCCTCATTACCTCTGGATCTGGTGCTCCTGTTCTCTGATCTCTTGGATATTCCTCAGTAGGCCAACTTACAACTATTTTACACTCAGCCCACAAATCTGCTGGAACGATTATATCAAACAGACTATTCAGGTCAATCCACAGCACTTTTGACAATTTCACAAACCTGTCTACCTGCCTATACCACTCGACGGGCTTTTCTCTCAGTCGAGGGAAATCATTTGTAAATGATAAAATATCCTGTCTGGTCCATGGAACATGTACATATCCTCCTCCAGGTATTTCTCTCATAGGATAAGCATCCACTGTTTTCTCTTTTTCTCTCACAGGAAATGCTGAATAAGTCCTGTCCACTGATTCTTCCCTTTTCTTATACCACCTATCCTTCCATTTTTCTACGTCACCCCATTTTCGCAATAAAGCGATCATCTCTTTAATCTGTCCTGTTCTACCATTACCATTCAGATTTTCAATATCTTTGTCCGTAAAATCCATCCTGTAAGACCTCTGCAATGCTTTCACCTTATCAATGTCAACTCCTTGCTCACTCGCTATTGCTCTTAACCTGTCATGCGTATTTTTAGCTCTCCAGGTAATGTTTTTACACATGAATAACAATTCTCCATCATGATGATTTTTTAGAATGTCTGTAGGAACTGTCCCTACAACAAGCTCCTCTAATTCTATGCGTAACTTGGCCACATCAATTGCCTGGGAATCTTTATCCCTCTTTTGAAGGACTCTCATCCAATCATTCAAATCTTCAGCTGTTATTTCAGTAGTTCTTTTCACTGGAACCACCTTTTCTGGCATCCTCTGTGGTTCTAACATTGGCATCCCTGAACAACTAGCATCACTAGTATCCAATCTCGAATTAGACTGTATCTCTAATCCTCCACTGCATGTGTCACGTCTGGATTGTCTCAAATCATCATTACTTTCTGTCCTTTTTCCTGAATCTCCTGAGGGACCAGCCAAACTTGTTATCTTATTCCCAATATATGGAACCACCAAACCATTTTCACCCGTCCTCTGCTTATCAAAAACAGGCATAACCGGACCTATTGTTACAGGCACCGTAACAGCTTCCAAATTCTTCGTCAGTTCTCTAATCTTTTCAGTCAGTTCTGATGTAGTTCTGGCTAATTCTCTCGTATTCTCATCACCACATCTTTTCTCTCTCTCTTTTTCTCTGAAAGGGTTACCACTTCTTAGTTCAGGTGTCACAACTTATGTCTCAATGATACGCAATGTATCTCTTATCGGAGAAACAACTGGTGTGCTCTCTTCTGGTTCTGGTCTATATGGAGGTGGTCTCTTGTAAATCATGTCATTCAAGACCTCATCCTCATAATCACTAACTCCATATCTTCTCACTTCTGCCTCAGGAACTCTCTCCGTACCCTTCCTTTCTTCCTTTTCATCAACTGTTCTCATAGGATATAATCCCTCTGACATACTAGCATCTCGCCATCTCCTCATTCGGTCATGATGAGTTTCACCATCATGTTTCCTCCCAAACATGTATCTATAGTTGCCTCCAGACCTCTGTTTTTCTCGCTCATGTACTTCCTCTTCCCATTCCACCAAAGCCTCAAACTGTGTCGGCCTTGGTCTAGGCTCTAGACCCATCATTTTCTCCCGCAAATTTCTCAACACGGCCAGATTAAATGAACCATGTTCTGGGAATGCTAAGACACCATCTTCCTTAGTATACCTAGCCCAATTCTCCAACCATATACAGGTATGATACCCATATCTCGCAACCATGAAGGATGCAGGCGTTTTCGTTGGAGGTAACAATTCACCTTCTCTTGTTTTAACATCCTTATCCTTGTCAAACCATCCTTTAATTTTCCCGAACAAGGATTTCTTCTTTTTCTCCTCTTGGTAATACATTTCTACGTTTACCAAAACTTTCTAATCCCTTCCGTAATACAACTGTACAGTACGATATTTCACCCAATAACAGCGCGACTCACACCAACGCACCAATCCTGGAGCGTCTACGTCACCTTGTACCCCTTCCAATCCTTGCGCGGCTCACACCAACGCACCAATCCCAGCGCGAGCACTGTTCTGATCTACTACCCAATCAGAGCGCGGTCTATATGACGTCAGCAGTCGCTGCAGTCGCTCCTGCTCCTGTCTACTGTCACTCGTCTACCCCTCCTTTACAAAATCTTCTCAGTAGACTTCGTGTCAAATTTTACAAAATCTATTAGTTACAACATATAAACATCTCCATTGTCTGCTTCGCTAACCAAAGAATAGTAAAGAAAATCTATTTCACAAGAATCCCGTCTTTTCCTGAAACAGCACTCACTTCTGTTCCACTACGGAATTAATACTCTCGTTGACACAGTAGCACATCCCTCTACTCTGCCCTTCTAACATGCATCCATTAACTGCTCCAAAGAGTCTTACAATCAACTAAATGCTCATACATTCATGCACTTTCATACAAGAAAATATAATACATACACACAGAATCCTGCCTTCCCGAGAACAGCGAACAGTCTGTCCTACTACAGAATTATAACACGCATTTAACCAAGCAGTGTTTTCCTCTGCCCAGTCCTTCAGACAAGCTCAGATCCCTGGGACTTAAGACCAGAGTTTCACAGATAACCTTCGCTATCATACACACTCCTTTTATACTAGAAATATATCCCTAATAGTAACACACGACGATGTCACTGATTCCGAACCCAGACAATGTGACGCGCAACTTCAATTGTCACACGTTTTTCCTGCATACGTACAGGACCAACAATCCCGTCTTTCCCGAGAGCAGTATATACTTCCCTCTGCCCTACTACGGAACTGCTACCAGCTCCCAAGTTCCAGAAGCACTACATAAAACTCAACACGACGACTCCAACATATAGTATTAGTACATATACCAACATCAATCAATAATCAATAAATCAAAAAGCAAATGTTCAAGCAATCTAATCAGATCAAGACAATAATCAAAACCATCCAATTATGCTACCAGGAAATTGGTGCAGATCAGGGCATATAAATTCTCCCTACTTCCACGGATAGAGTAATTTCACAGATACACGCACATACACTCACCATACGCTTGGGCCCATTTCACTAACATACACTCAGATTACTCTATCAGTACCAACCATGGAGAGAGGAAACCTCCTAAACACCCTGCATCTACAACGAGGTCAATGAGACCAAATTGACACTGCCTTGAGTCATGATTTAAACAACAATAATCACAATAGAGTATTCAATAATTGACAAGAAATAACCACCAACACTGTATTTAAAATTATGGTACTTTATCTAAAATTAGTTCGAAAGAAAAATCATTCAAAACAAAATCATTATTCTCATAGTTACCTATTCTAGCTAAATGTCATAAATGGGTCAGGACAGGTCTCTCAGTAGAAGTCTCCCAAGTCGCCGTCCTCACAGCATCGATCCTCACCAACGCAAGTTTGGGAAGAAGTGGCCTTAGACCCTCTCTAGTCTAACAATACTTATAGGAAAACTTACAAAATAAAGTAACATAAAATATTCTGAGTTTCCGTTGAGCCGCTGAGCAGAGCGAGCAGGAAAGGATGTAGCATCGCTACATTTGGAAAATCTCCGCTCAGAAAAATCACAAAAATAAAAAGACGGAAGAAGGAAACTCGAGTTTGCAAATGTAACTTTTATAAATGTTCTTCCTCGGAACCATCACGAAAACCACTACTGTAATCACAAAGTTCATTGTGGCTCTCTTTCCCTCCAAGGTTACTTGGACGATTGCCTGGAGTCGCTGTCATCACGGAAATTTTCAAAACTCCAGCAGAAGCCATAGTCAGATGACTTTCAACAAGGCCTCTCGTCATCCATCTTACTCGAGCACAGGCTGTAAACGGCAGCCATTTTCTCTTAGGCCAAAACGAACCATCTTAATCGAAAGAAATACAAACAACGTTACTACATCATCGCAATGATTAAACAGTGTTAATTCCCACTAATACCCTTATGTATATGTAATTAACTAGCCATCTGCAACATATTTAAGCATTAGTACACGTTATTTCAAAAGCGTTTTGTGCTTAAAACAAACAACACTTAGCAACATTCATTTAATAAAACCCGCACATTATTATTAAGCAACATATATGCATTCCCACGTGTAATTCCTCTTGTTAATCATGTTGGTCAATCAGAATTTTCACACAAAACAAATAATTATTGATTACGAATTAGTATTTTAAGTCAACACATATAGACAAAACTGGAGCTTAAAAACCCGATAAATTTTCATCAGAAAACTCTGCTCCAGCAAGAGGGACTATGAAGTGGTGTGAGGGTGGGTGTGAAGTCACGCCCAAAGCGGGATACTTTGGAGCATCAGATCAGAGTCTCTGCTTCGGCTCAGCAGCCTGTGATTCTGGGCATAGGACTTAACTGCGCAGTGACTGTAAATGAGTGTGCCCTTGTGTAATGTGACTGGTGCTCGGGTAAAGCGCTTTAGCGCCTTCAGGGCGAGTTGGCGCTACATTCAACTGACACAGTCGCCAATGAGCAGAGCAGGTTGTGAAACAGATTTATTCAAGGGAGGGACAGGAGGCCCCTCGGTTGTGATGGAAAAAGAAGAGTTTTCACCTCTATGGGATCACTTCCTGCGCCTTCCCCGCACTCTGGTGAAAGCAGTCCCTGCTGCCCCGGGTTCTAGCCGTGGCGTAGGCTTTATAAAAAAAATACGCGGAAGGCATTAAATACATATCACAAATATAATTGAGCAATGGCTTAACCTAGACAGTTGCAAGGCTGGTGAAAATCTAGCCGGATCATCAAAAGAAAACAACACGCGATGAAGAAAAAAATAAAATAAAATAACAAAACTGGATGCCACAGGGGTTGTGGGGCCGGGAGGAAGGGCTCATTTTGTGTGGGGGCGGGTAAGAGGGAAGAGGGGGTGATGGTCATGGTGAACATTACATGGTTCTAGCAGTCTATCTATCTGGTTGGAAGATTAAAGAGCAGGTGATTGTAACTCTGGACTATTAAAGTATGCAAGTAAAAGGGCACAGCAGACATGAAGCAAATAGCGTATATAGAGGGAGAGGGCTGCAGGCGCATCACCTACAAGCAAAACAAATGAAGCAGAACAATCTCTCGGCATGCTGTGGCGGGGGCGGGGAAGCGCACTCCAGGCGGGGGAGCGGACCCTTTGAAGTATGCTACACGTGCACGCGCCAATGGGCTGAAGCGCTTCCCCAAACGGATTGCATGGTGGCACGATGCATGTGATTGTGCGCGTGCTCACCATGCAATCCACTTTTGGGAGCAATTTGAAATGCCCCTCTTACTAGAGTCTCGCATAGCGATTGCGTAAACGATAGCTAGGCTCGCCTAGCGATTGCGTAAACGCAATAGCTAGGCGAGACCTAAAAACTAGAGAAGGACACACACATGCATAGTTCTATGCACAAAAGTACATTGCACAGGTAGGCGAGCAGGGGCAGATAAAAACATATGTACATACAAAGACATATAGACATATACCTACACAGATTAACAGATACACATGTAAATAGTCAATTACATGCATTTATTCACACATGTACGTGACTATATAGACATATATATTCATAAATAGAGACAGACATATTTAAAATATCCTGACAGATGTACGGACATATAAATATAGTCTGGCAAATATACGCAGACCAAATATACAAACATAAAAAGTATAAATATATAAGATCCATTCATATTTAGACAGAGGGACAGATTAATTGACAAAAACAAAACACACAAGATATAGATGAGTGGACAGAAGAATATAAATATATGTACATATATTTATTTTTCGCAGAGTTTTATATAGCGCGAACTCATGGGCGTCCGCAGAAATTTTTCCAGGGGGGGCGAACCTGGTAAATGAAGGGGCGTGGCTAATGTTAATCAATAGGGGCGGGGCTAAAATGGCAGACAATCAGGATCGGGTAATGTTCAGGCCAACCTGAGAAAAACAAGCATTGGCATAGCCAATAGGTCTCGCCTTTGGGACCTTATGACTGACTCACTGACTGAAGAACTTATATAGCTCACTTTTGCCGAGGCGTCTTGGCGCTGGGTAAGTATGATGCCGGCAGTATAAGTATTTAGTTCTGCAGCAGGTCCCAAAGGCGAGACCAATTGGCTATGCCAATGCTTGTTGTTATATCTGGGCATGTTGAGAGGCTAGGGGACTGGGTCTCGATGTCTGGTTGGGAGCACAGCAATGACCTACTCAATTTGAATGCATAGGTAATACAACCGGAGGGGTGAAATGAAAGGTTCGCTACCAGGAATAACAGGAAGGTAGAAAGTTAGGCTGGTTAGAAAGATAAGGAGGGGTAGAGACAGGCATGGTGGTGAGGGGAGAAACAGATGCATGCTAGGAGAGCGCTGTGAGGGAGTGAGGCGAAATGGGAAGAGGCACTGAAAGGTGGGTCGTGTAAAGACCGTAGTAAGGCAAACAGAAGGGTAGCGAGGGGTGAAGGGTAGACAAAGAAGTGAGGTGTAGAAGAAAAAGATTCAGGAGCAGAGACAGGTAAATCAAAGCTGGAGAGGGGAGAATAACGCAGTCGTAGAACGTGAGGGGGCCAGGTAGAGAGAGGGAGAGGTGTGTCATAGACATGTAGAGACAGCTGAGGAAGAGGGAATAATAAAGACTGAGGTAGACAGGTGAGGTAGAGGGGTGCGTTGATATAATGGAAGTGCAGAGATGTGCCACAGATGTTACTGAAGAGGAAAAGAAGTAGAGATATTGAGAAAGATGTAAGGCACTAAAAGAAGTAAGGGGGTGAACAGAGGTAGAACGAGTGGAAGGGGAGAGAACACGTAGAAGATGAATGGGAGGGTAAAATGAGCGATCAGGCAGTGAGTGTGAGGAGTGGGATACAGAGGCATGTGTGGCAGTGAGCGTGATGTGCGGGGTACAGAGGGATATGTTGTGGCAGTGTGCACAAGGTGCGGGGTACAGAGGGATATGTTGTGGCAGTGCGCACAAGGTGCGGGGTATAGAGGGATATGTTGTGGCAGTTAGCGCAAGGTGTGGGGTACAGAGGGATATGTTGTGGCAGTTAGCGCGAGGTGTGGGGTACAGAGGGATATAAGGCAGTAAGCGCGGGCAGGGCCGGCTTAAGCGCTCGTGGCGCCCAGTGCGACAATGCTTTTTGGCACCCCCAATGACCACCTCCACTACAGGTTCTTCATAACCATCCTTTCACAGCGCCCCTCAAGCCTCCGTAACCATTCAGTCTCAGGTGCATTTAATTCATTTTATAGCGCCGCTCCTATCCGTGTAAGGTGTCAGAACACTTTACATTACACAGATTACATAGAGACAATCAATCATATTGTGTAAACAGTGCATAGGAAATGTTACATAAGAGAGAGGACAAGAAGGTGTAGGAGTCACAGGTCATCCGTACAGGTAGGCAGGATAGTTTAAGAGGGCTTGGCCAGGAGAATCAGAAACCTAGAATTTAAAACCTAGCACCATGGATGGGGGGTTCCCTTTATTAATAAGAATTGATTTCTACCCAAATTAACCCATTTTGCCACATTAGGATAATGAAAAGCTGGGGGGAAATCATAACGCTCTAGCCCATACCCTACAGTTTGCATGCATCTTTCACAACAGTTACTTGCTCACTGTTCCACATTAGGATTTGAACTCATAAAGAGTTATCAACAATATGGTCTCTCTGACAAAAGTGTGACCCACTGACCTATTTACATTACATTATACGCACTTTGTGAGCTGCACGTTCTTTGCAGCAAGCATAGTAACCCTCTGCGCTACCTTAGGATGAGTAGAAACTTCCATTACACATAACTTCGATCTCTCCCTCTCTAAGAAGTGCATTAATCACTGCAGTCATTTAGACATTTTTATTGGTGGCTGAAAATTTCTAGGAGTCCAGGAAAGAAGCAGGTGCTTTTAAAATCATATTAGCGCCCCCTACACAAAGTCAGCACCCGGGGCGGTGGCACCGGTCGCACCGCCCTAGAGCCGGCCCTGAGCGCGGGGAGTGGGGTACAGGGGGATATGAGGCAGTGGGGAGTGGGGTGCAGGGGGATATGAGGCAGTGAAACACAGGGTCGGCATGTCCTGCCAGACATGATAGGGTGCATACTGGCAGATAGATATGTTATTGACACGAGTCTGTGTACATTTTGGTGGGATCTGAAATCTGGGCTATGGCGCAACCTCAATTTTTGACTTGGGAGAATAATGCATCGACCCCCCCAGAACTTCATTCAGAAGACCTCTTGCTCTCAAGCTACACTGTGTTAAAAGGAGGTCTTTGTGTCCAGACCTAACCACTCCTGCTTGTGGCGCGCAGCTCAAACTGGCCATTGTCATTCTGTTTGTGATAATCAGCCACAGACAGAATGACAATGGGCGGGAGGGGCTGCGAGGAGGAGTGCGAGGCGCTCGATCAGGGAGTTGAGGCCTCTGGCAGGGAACAGCTCTGCTCCCTGCAGGGCCCGTAATTACGGACAAAAGACGTCCGTAAAAGCATGGATGGCCGCAGGGGGGGCAAGGAGGAGCACTCCAGGGGGGGGCAAGCGCCCCTCCTTGCCCCCCCCCTGCGGACGCCCATGCGCGAACTTGACCCAAATCCAATGAGGTATCAGAGCACTGTACATAGCACCAGTTACGTTACATGAGGACACACATTGATTTTTTGCTAGGCACGGGGAGATTTGTGCAGAATCACAGGATGTTCAGCGTCATTACCGAGACTCGAACCCAGTTCCCCAGGTCCGAGGTCGAGCGCCCTAGCCGTTAGGCCAACTCCTCTGTGTGTGTCTGTGGTACTTTATTGTGTGTATGCTGTAGACATGCATGAGTGTAATGTATGTACATTTGTAGGCGTGGTTTGTGTAGATGTGATGTGTGTATAGGCCCATGTCCTCGGCACTGTGCCAGTTACACATTTGATCAAGAGAGCACAATACTCGAATCCCATTAAACAAGCTATCAGTCTCTGACCTCTCCTCTTCTGTTTGACCTCCTTACCCTTTTGGTGAAATTGTGGCCATCCATCACCCATACCTTACTCCCATACCTTACTCCCATACCTTACTCTCATCCTGCCTTCAAAGCTTGAAGCTCTGTCAAAACCAGTATTGTTGGGGTACAGGACAGGAGCAAGACATACATTCATATCCACTGCAATAGTAAACACCCGTTGCACATAAACGCATTTTTGATTTCTTGGGTTCTGCGGGGGGGGGGGGGGGGGGGCATGGCACTGACCAGTGTCTGATTTGTAAAAAGAACATAAGTGCCAGGGCCCTCATCAGGAGGCCACTGCAGCATTCACCACCGATTGCCAGTGGTAGTGCTGCCAATTGCAGTACCAACCTTCACATCCCAATAAAAGTGACAATTTAGACTGTTCACGGCCCACACAGCTCTAAGAATGGCTTGAGAGCAAGTATTAGTTAATTTCACCCACAGAGCCATGTGCGCAAACAGCCAGACATACATGAACAAAGGCCATCTGATATACACGTACTCACGCTCGCAGGCCTATAAACATGCAGGTATCCATGTACACGAGCAACAGACATGCAAACGTGTGCTAGTCAAATAGATATACAGCCACCCACGCAACTGAAACAATAGACATGAAAGTGCCCATGCACATAGACAAACGGACATACTGACTTACATTGACCAATGGACGCAGAAAAACCCATATAGAGGTGCCTATGCACCCGCTACACCAACAGTCAACTAGACACCGTGTCCATATACACCAACAGAGAAAACAAGACATGTGGCAAGTATGCACGCATATGAACATGCACAGAGGCACCAACCCGCATCACCATGTTCATGGTCCAACAGGTATAGTGTGCCATGCATGCAGTCCAACAAATATACAGACAACCATGAAGGAAAACCAAAGGACTTATAGGAACCCAAGCACAATGAAAAAAGTCACTTTCAGGGTCTCTGTACACAGACCAAAATGCATACTGACAAATAAAGTGACCAATAACTGACAGGTATGAGCACGCACCAAAAAAGACAGCAATAGAGACAGAGGCATATATGCACACAGTTCAACTGATGTAAATGTGCCCATGAACACATACCAAGAGACATATAGGCACCCATGCGCACAGAGAAACTGTGATGTAGGCATTCTTTCTCAGATAAAAGGAGACCTACAGGTGCTCATGCAAACCAAGTGATAGCAGGTATGCGGATACGTTAACAAACTGACATTCACTTACCAATGCACAGCAACCAATAATCAAACAGGGACGGTAACAGACATGCAG
This sequence comes from Triturus cristatus, assembly GCF_964204655.1. Taxonomy (NCBI): domain Eukaryota; kingdom Metazoa; phylum Chordata; class Amphibia; order Caudata; family Salamandridae; genus Triturus; species Triturus cristatus. The sequence goes on from NC_140593.1 coordinate 127,175,600, forward strand.
GTGTCCATGCACAGACAGGGACAAGTCAGCCATGCATACAATTCCATACACCCATTCAGGCAGAAAACACATCCAAAGATCGATGGGCAGGGGATGGAAAAACAACTGGTCATTGCTTCAGATAAATATTAATATAATATTCATGTGTGGATGAATGTGTAATTGGTGCTGTGGAGATGTTGGTTTAATCGATTATCCTTAGGCAGAAAATATTCTAATCAAACTGAGGAAAGTAGAAATCACTTTTTGACGGGAGAAGGAATATTACAGTCGCTATGCCGAGCCATGCCGGCCCCTCTCTGGAATGACCACTTGTACAGAAGAATGCAGCGCAGGCTGGATGCACATTTCATAATTCGCCTCCTTCGCGTAATCAAACACAAGCAGCACTGCAATTCAAGACCTGCATCTCTAGTACCAACATACATCACACTGACTGCTGCCAAACCGAACACCATGTATGTAATAAAGGGCTCGCCTTTCACTAATCAGCAGTGTGAAGAGAGTTAGTACAATTGGTTCAACTGAAGTAAACAAATGCTTCACCACACAGAATGGACTAATCTGTTCAATAAACCACAGACATACATGGAGAGATTTGGTAACACTACTTACATCATAGTCTATGCCAGCATGTTTAATAGACGTTGTTTCCTACAAAAATAGAAATATATTTGGTGCGCATGGAGTTGATAATCTCGCTTCTGTTCACGGCCCCCTTATCAAAGGAATCACTTGTTTGACCTATGAGAGCTTTTTGTAGCAGTCGAGTCAAAGAAACTTCCCACAATACTTATTATTTCACTGTGCATGCCTCCTCCTATTTTCATTTTTATGTCCCTACAGATAAGAAGGACCCGGTAAAGTGAGGGATTTCACAGGGCTGAGACACGTTGACATTACAAGGAAGTTTGGAAGGAACAAAGGAAAAAAAAAACAACTAGACAAGCCCGGCGGAGCATGGCGCGCGCACTTGGCGGGGGCGGGGGAGCGCATTCCAGGCGGGGGAGCGGACCCTTTGAAGTAGGATGCCAAACGGATTGCATGGCGGCACGATGCACGTGATTGTGCGCGTGCTCGCCATGCAATCCGCTTTTGGGAGCACTTTTGGGAGCCTCTTTACAAGAGTCTCGCTGTGCGATCGCTTACGCGATAGCCAGTGAGACCTAAAAACCTCTTCAACAGCTTCATTGACCATCCACCAGGCGCCACAGATGGCCCCCCGCACACCAGAAACACCAGCCAGCCCACCGTCTCCAACTAAACACCAATCACGGCCGAAGACACCGCCTCGACCATGAAAAGCATCCACTCGGGGGCCCCACCGACCCCTGCCCCCTCACATCTACCACAGAGCAGCCGCCGCCATCGCACCCGAACTACAATGCACCATCGACACCACCTTCAAAACAGGCACCTTCCTAGACGACTGGAAGCGCGCAGAAGTCTGACCCCTGCTCAAGAAGCCCACAGCTGACCCCACCAACCTCAAGAACTATCGGCCCATCTCGCTCCTCCCCTTCGCAGCCAAAGTTGCAGAGAAAACAGTCAACAGGAAACTGACACGATTCATTGAAGAGAACGCCGTCCTCGACCCGTCCCAATCTGGAATCCGAAGGAACCACAGCACAGAGACTGCCCTACTTGCCACCACAGATGACATCCGCACCCTCCTGGACCAAGGCCACTCCGCAGCCCTCATCCTACTCGACCTATCAGTGGCCTTCAACACTGTCTCCCACCGCACACTAGTCGCCAGACTACATGACGCAGGCATACAAGGAACAGCCCTGGACTGAATCCGATCATTCCTCAGCGGAAGAAGCCAAAGGATCAGACTCCCACCCTTCCTCTCCGACCCCACGAAAATCACATGCGGAGTCCCACAGGATTCATCCTTGAGCCCCACCCTCTTCAACATCTACATGGCCCCCCTCGCAGCCATCGTCCGACAACATGGCCTCAACATCGTATCCTACGCCGACGACACCCAGCTCATCCTCTCCCTCACCAAAGACCCCACCACTGCCAAACTCAGCTTCAAGAAAGGAATGCAAGACGTCGCAGTCTGGATGACCAACAGCTGCCTGAAGCTTAACGCCGAGAAGACAGAAGTCCTCATCTTCGGTACCACCCCTTCCGCATGGGACAGCACCTGGTGGCCGACTGCCCTCGGAAGCCCACCTACCCCCTCAGACCACGCCAAGAACCTCGGCATCGTACTCGACTCATCACTCACCATGAACCGACAGGTCAACCCCGTCACCTCCAGCTGCTTCAACACCCTCTGTATCTCCGCAAGACCTTCAAGTGGATCCCCTGTCAGTCATGGAAGACAGTCACCCACGCACTCATCACCAGCAGACTGGACTATGGAAATGCACTCTACGCCGGCATCAACAAGTCCCTACTCCGCAAACTCCAGACAATACGGAACACCGCCGCCAGACTCGTCCTCGGCATCCCAGACACGAACACATCAGCCAACACCTACGAAGTCTCTACTGGCTCCCCGTGGAGAAAAGAGTCACTTTCAAAATCCTCACTCTCGCCTTCAAATGCCTACACAACAGCAGACCCAAATACCTTAACGACAGAATCAACTTCCACGTACAAGAAACCAGAGCAGGTGAAAGATCCTTCTCTCACATTGCAGCCAAGACCTGGAACGAGAAGACATCAGACACGTCCCCTCCCTGAATACCTTCAGGAAGACCCTCAAGACCTGGCTCTTCGGCTAAACAGATCTGCGCCCCCCCCCCCCCCCCCCCCACTCAGCTCCTTGAGACCCTCACGGGTGAGTAGCGCGCTTACAATTCCCTGATTGATTGATTGATTGTATATTATGTATGTGGGCTATGTTTCCCCTTATTATAACACAAAAAGAGATATGTTATTAAGCAGACCTGGAGGGCTCCCCTGACATGGTATTTCTAATCGAGGCAATGCATAGTAACTAGCTGATGTTATGTATAACTATGAACAAATGCGAATTACGATTTTACTACACAATTCTGGAAAAATTCCCTTGTTTCTCCTCTCCTGTAAAAGTACTAGCTTCTTTTTGTACGTTACCTTGACATGGATAACTAGATATATAAATGGAAAAATGCTAATAGAAAGATATTTAAAATAAAAACATAAGCAACTCGTATTACAGAAAAGGTTTGAGACCCTGGTCTAAACTTATCAATAAAATAACCAGTTTTAAAAACCTTCCATCCCGTGGGTCCTCTTCTTCAGGTCCTGTTACAGAGTCCAGAGTTCCTGGGCAGTATCAGTGGTAGCTAATGTTGTTTATTTTAAAAAAAAATATCTTTATTAGGTTTATGACAGCAATTTTTCACCCCCGCGCTCCCGCCCCCACCCTTCCCGGTCGGACAAGTCTACATACAATTATATGAATGAAACCAAATCATGACTTTAGAACACAGGTACAGAGTTACATAAATTTACTAAAAAAAAAAAAAACAATCTGAGGAACACCCACAGCTAAAACCACATAGAACATTAGTACTTCACTAGATAGAACCTTGTGATTGACACTATTCAAGTAGGGGGACCAGATTTTTAACCCTCTTTTACGTCACTTCTTACCCTTTCGTTTATAAATGGCAATGTCTATATTGGAGATGGCTAGTAACCTGGCTAGCCATTGTTGAAACGACGGAGCTGAAGAGTCCAGCCACGCCGAGGCTATACACAGTCTGAACACAGCCATAGCAATGAAGATAAGTTCATGGCCTATTCTAGCGTTGTTGGGATCCGTAGCTCCTAATAAGATGACATCGCTAGATAATACAATAGTGCTTTGAAGTACTGTGGTCAAAAATCTCTCTATCTCTTGCTTTATGGCTGTTAATCCATTACAGGTAGAAAAAATATTTATACAATCGGCATTATATAGGGTGCATCTCGGGCAGCACGTGCCTTTGCTGCTGCCCCATTTAGCTATTTTGTCGGGCGTGTAATATAAAAAAAAAACAGGTTTTAAAAAAATGTGCTTGCAGTTTTGTTGACATGAGGATTGTTTGTGACATTAAATAAGCATAGTCAAATTCATCACTCGACATACCAACTTTTTCCTGCCATTTCAATGAGGTTTTCTCCATATTGTTCGGAAACAGTGCGTTAATCCGAGAATAGATTCCCCCAATTGTGCTTTTTTTAGCCTGAATTAGTGTTTCTACTAAATCACCTTTTCCAAATAAAACCCTGCCCCCCACCTTGCGTGATAAAAAGTCTCTAATTTGAAGATACTTAAAGAGATCCCACCAGTCCAATTCGAAATTTCTTTTAAGTTCTTCGAACAATTGAATCCCTACAGGAGTGAAGAGGCAGCCTATCTGGACAATTCCCGCCTCATTCCATTTGTGTAAACATTTGTCGCTAAAGATTTCCGGGAGAATTGGATTATCCTTTAGAGGAGTATAGAAAGACAGTCGCCCTATGCCAAGCATTTTCCTGACAGCCTTCCATACCTTAAATTCGCTGTATAATGTTTTAAATGTAACCTTTTTGTGATAACTGTCGTGCAGATGTCGCCAGAGATACCCTTTACTGTCACTGTCTAAAATGAATTGAAAAATGGATGCTACGCCATCCCTCTCCCCCTCTAATTCCCCGTCATTCTGTAATAACTCTCTACTATACAGTAGCACGGATGCCCAGTAATAAGCCTTTAAATTTGGGAGAGCAAGTCCGCCTCTATCTTTGGGGAGAGTGAGGAATTTATAGGCCCGCCAGGGTTTTGAGTATGCCCAAATAAAACTTGAAAACATACGTTCAATTGATTTAAACCAAGAAGACGAAAATTCTAGACAAATCGCTCTGAACAAATACAGAATTTTGGGGATAAAGACCATTTTAATCGCATTAACTCTACCAATAATAGAGAGGTGTAAGTTGTTCAGGCGTTGAAGGTTTTTCTGCATAGTGTCTATCACTGGTTTAAGATTTAGCTTTACCAGGTTATCCAGATTCGATGAGATACAAACTCCTAAATAAGTAGCTTTTGCTACAACTCGACCATCCCTCATTTCGCATTCCTTGTTCAATACAATCTGCGTTTTTCCTTTATTAACTGCGTATCCAGATACTAATCCGAATTGATTGGCCTCATTTTCAATAGCATTCAAGGCCATGACAGGATTAGGTGATACTATAGCAATATCATCCGCATACGCCAAGGACTTGGTGGGATAATCCTGTGACCATACGGGTTTGATTTCACTGTTCTCTTCTAATCTACGAATTAAAGGGTCTATGTAAATTGCAAAAAGCAATGGCGAGCAAGGGCAGCCCTGCCGAGTTCCACACGATATTGCCAGCTCTTTAGTTAAACTGCCATTTACCATAACTGCCGCCCTGGGACTAACGTATAGTTTTTGAACTGCCTGTAGATACCCCTCCTTTATATCAACTCTGGACATTGCGGCCCACAGAAAATGCCAGGAGACCCTATCGAAAGCTTTTTCAGCATCAAGCAGAACCAGCGCCATAGGGTCCCCTGTAACATTCATGCCATCAAACAAGGTGATCACTCTCTGAATGTGATTAATAGTGGATCTGCCAGGGACAAACCCATGTTGGCTTTTAACGATCACCTTGTGAATAATGGGAGCATTTCTATTGGCCAGAACTTTCAAGTATATTTTGGAGTCAGTATTAATAAGGGTAATAGGGCGGTATGAGCCCAGCTGCTCCAGAGGTTTATTCTTTTTAGGAAAAATTACTATCTTAGCCCTGGACCAGGATTTTGGGGGTAGGCCACCTTGAAAAATATGTATAATAAGATCTGTTAAAATATATTTAATTTGATCTATAAAGGTTACATAAAACTCTGAGGGGATGCAATCCAACCCGGTTGCTTTCCCTTTTTGGCATATCTTTGATTGTGAGTAGAATTTCTTCCTTATTGGGGATTTCTTCTAATGTACCCAGATCTTCATCGTCAAATTTATCAGTACCAATCTTATCTAGGTACGCTTCAATAATTGCGGGGTCACCCCCCCCCCCCCCATCTCCATGTACAAATCTTGATAAAGTCGCCAGATAGCTTCTTTTATAAGTTCCGGGTCTGATAATCGGCCCCCACTGAGGATCATGAATTTCATGAATTAGATTTGATGACGCTTGTTGCCTCATATACGTACCGCTAATTGATGACTGATTTGTTGGTTCACTTCATAAAGCATTTCTTACTGAGAAAGCGCTTTTTTAACCGCTTTGTCAGTAAAAATGTTTGTGATCAGAGCCTTTGCAATTGCCACTTGGCTTTGTACTTTTGCTAGTTCTTCCCACCCATTATTTCCTATGATCGCCCTTATCAGACTTTCCTCGGCCATCCTCAAGTTTTCTTGAAGCGCCTGCAAGACTGCTCTAGCCCGTTTGTTAGCCTTTAAGGAAAATTGCAATGTCTCTCCTCTGATCCCTACTTTGAGGGCATCCCAAACTACTTCGATTGAAGTGCTCCCCATATTGACTGTTATAAAATTGGTGACCCACTCTCTCATGTGGGTGCAATAATCGTCGTCTAGAAGCAGGGATTTCTTAAAGGTCCAGGAGCTAGATGTAACATTACCAATATTTATTTCTACTGTGCAGATTAATGGATTATGGTCTGATAAAATTCGAGGCAGTTTCTCAATTGACAATTGGTTTTGAGTGATTTAGACATTAGACATAATCTATACCCTAGCACCTTGTGTAGTGGCACAAATCAACCTATGCCCTAATGTTTTTAAAATGTGTGTTTATGAACATTCTCTTTGCGTTTCTTGTAGACAAACAATATTTGTGCCCCAGGCTTGTAGACCTACCGCTACAGATTGCCTTTTTTTAGTATCATTTAAGCCACAAATATTCATTGATAAAACTCTTAACAGTCCCATCTCATTACATTGTATGCTCCATAAATATATCCAGAGTTTTTAATGGCCCGTGTCCTAGTATTATCAACATACCATCTTTGTCTGTTAAGTTTTTTGTTCTTTTGATCAACCTGTCTGACCCGCCACCCCCCCTCCCTCTCCCACCCCACCACCCTCCACCACCCTTGGAGGTTACCTGGCCGGGCCAGGGATTTGACATCTGGCGTGCAGAGTCCCGCGAGCCCGCTGAGCCGCCCCCCCCCTAAAAGATATAACCTTCTGTAAAAGCTAACACCAAAAATGAGCATATTCCATAATAACCATAATAATCATCAGAGCAAACAAAAAGACTAAACAAGCCCCCAGGTAAAAGAGCTCCTATAAATTATCAACACATTGCGTCTGCCTATATATCAAGTTGCGACTAGGTGACCAGCTTTATACTCTTTGTACACTTCCCTTATGTCCCGAAATTTCCTCTAGGTACTGTTTAGCTTGAATTTCTGAAACAAAGCTACGTGAAACCCCTTTATATACAACCTTAAGCCTGGCCGGGTTTTGTATGTACACCTCGGGTCCTAGTTTCTGAAATGGTTCAAACAGCTGTCTGAGTCTCCACCGACGCTCCACTGTAGCGTGTGCAAAATCAGATCTGGCGAAGAAGGTTATCCCTTCAAAGGACCGTTTATTCGTGGGTCTGGCCAGGTCGAAGAGAGTTTGGCGGAGTAGGAAATTCCCAAAAAATAGAAGCATAGCGCGTGGATGTTGCGGTGCCGTGGTACGTTTACTGGGAAACAGAGGAAATCTATGGGCTCGCTGTATTTCCCTGTCCAAATCCCATGACTGCAGCTCTGGAAAAGCCCCTTTGAGCAGCGTGATCATGAATTTCCTAGGATCGTCTTTCTCCGCCCGCTCCAGAATACCTAGGAGGCGGAGATTGTTACGCCGCTGGCGGTTTTCCTGCTCCTCCATCTTCCACATAATATCTTTAACCACTCCCTCATATTCATCGTTCTGTGTTTTCATCGTGGCAACGTCCTTTTCCAGTTGTTCAGTCCTTTCCTCCACCGAAGCCATTTGATCTGCAATTTCGGCACAGGTTTTGCCGACTTTTCTGACTGCCCCTTGTAGCTTTTTAGCAGCCAGGTGGGACCTGCGGCTATCTGCCTTGACTTCCTCTTGGAAGCTTTTGATGGATAGCAGAATATCTGTCAAGGCAGGTTCATCTCTCGAGTCTCCGTGATCTCCCTTTTTGTTGCTACCAGTGATTGTTTGTTTGCCCCCCGAGGCTGCAATGGAGTTGGAAAATATTGTAAGAGGGGTATCATTGTAGTCCCATTTGAGATCTCTTGCACCCTCTTTGTCAGAGATGTTACCGTTCTTTTGGAGTCGATCCCATATTGTTTTTCTTAAGTAGCTTTTTAGTACCCAGTTTATTTTTCTGAGTGTCCGAGTTGGGACTACTATACCAGTTATTGCCTTCCTCCTCACTTGACAAGGAAATACTTATGTCTGAAATCTCTGACTCATCTGTCAGAGAATTAAATTTGTCCTGATTGTCCGGCGTTTTTGGCATGTAATCCGGCGGTACGTTGTTATCAGCTTGAGATGGAAGAGGGCTACCACCACTTGCAATATCTTTCCCAGTAGCTGTGTTACTGTTCAAAATACTACTGTTACTACTGCAGCTAGTAGTATTATTGCCCCCTAAAATGTAATATATCGCCAGACTCTCGGGTGCGGGGATGGTTGTCATATCGGCGGAAAAGAGAGTGGCTGATGTCTATAGGGTGTCTAGCGCTGCAGGTGAAGTATCCACAGTCAAACTCGACATCCCGCTTGTCTCCCGAGAGCTCTCTGCGGGTAGATTGTCTTCCGCCCCTTCTACTGCACTGAAGCTGCTGGTGATTAGGGGTTGAGATAAGCCAGATTCTTTAAGCGATCGAGTGGTGCCCTTTTTAACAGAACCCAGATTCACTCTGTCTTTTTCCAATGAATTCTTGTCAGGGTTTTCCATTTTTTCCCCTTTGCCTTTTACACCCAAAGCATCCAGTTTTTTCTGTCTGGCAACTGCTAGCGATGTGCTAGTCTGGGACGTTACGGGTGCGCTCTTCAGCTTCCCCGCTCTCGCCCCTTTGTTGCTCATTCTTACTTGTATGACGCAGATACAGAGTATCCTTGAAGTTGGGCTGTCCTTTATACGATCTCCGCTGCGGCTGCCGCGCTGCTTATGCTGAGTGCTTCTCCGTTCCGTAAGGCGTGCGCGTGGGCTCCCAATTGCTCTCCTGCAATCCTGTCATGATGGGAAGAGCTCACGCAGGTCGGGATAGATCAATGAAGTTCAAGCCGCGTTGACAACCTCACGGCAGTAGAGAGACGTGAGTACAAGCCGCTGTGAACAGTTACGTTGTCAGCTTCCATTTTTCTGCAGCATTCTTTTCCCCATAAGTATTCTATGGCTTTAGAGGTTCGCTCGCATTTCCAGAAGGTATCAGGGACACATACAACATTCCATTAGGGGGATGCTCAGCGGAGCACCTCTGCGAAGATGTCAGTCGGACGCCATCTTGCCTCGAAACCACGCTAATGTTGTTTATTAATGTTGTCCTGAACCCTAGGGTCCTGTTGTGCTAGAGGTGGGCAACAGGTACTCTTCTTCTGAGTCTCCAGCAGCAGCTTGAGCGAGCAGTCAAGGCTTTGTGCAGGACCAGGTAGTAGGCTTGGAACTTAGGACCTCATTATGATGGCGGTGGGACCGCCACCATCACCCTGTCGGTGGCAGGCTCACCGCCATTGGACCCTAATTGACTGCCTCCCACGTTATAATGGCGGGCATATGGTAGGTGGTCAGAGAGACCGACCGCCACGGTTCCAACAGGCTCAAGGAGCCTGTCAGAGGGACTCGTATCCCTACAACTGTGGCGGTGTCTGCTCAGGCACCGCCTTAGGGATTACAATGTCCCTTTCCGCCTGCTGTTTCATGGCGGTTAACCTGCCATATAAAGGCAGGTGGAAAGGGACATTGAGGGCCCGTAGCGGGCCCCCATTCCCCCCTGGCCCTCTGACATGGCCCCCAGGGGGGGCACCTATGGTGCCCCGCAACAAATCCCTACACCATGTGGCAGGCACCACATGGTGCCTGCCAAATAGTGCAGGGATATGCACAGGGTGCATATTTTGTACTGCGGCATGTGCTGCAGCTCACAGCACCCGCTGTAATACAAAATATACACTTTGCGACCGCCTGCACGGTCGTATCCTAATTCCTATGGACGGACCGTCGATGGGTTGTCAGGCAGTCCCATCCCCGACATGATGGCGGTTAGACGAAAGTCCAACCTCCATCATAATCAGACCCTTAGACACAAGACAAATAGCAACGGCACACGAAAAAGGCTGATATCCAACTAGAATAAAAGAATAAGGCCCTGATTTAGAGTTTGGCAGATGGGGTACTCCACCACAAACCTGGCAGAGTACTTTCTCCACCAAACTGTGAGGCCACTCTCTCTATTTTGAGTCAGACACACAGTCATGTTTCGTATGGCAATGCAAGCACTGGTTCTATCTTTGGGAAGCCTATACCAGCAAATGGACTGAGTTGGGGCTGTTGGTGTAGGTGCATCAGAACATGAGCCATATTTAGAGTAGATGGTCTAATATATTTTTTTTCAGGTCAGGTCTCACAAAAGTACAGGTTGCAGCTGTGAGTCATTGGAGGTCGGCCAAATCGCCAATTGAAAGATTTGCAAATGTTCTCTGTGGCATGTTCATCTTCAGGATTGCGATAAGTGATTTCCAAAGTTGAGCATTTTAACTGCCCTGACTTTCATATACTACTTGTAGCTTTGATATATTTCTTTTAGTAGTACATTACTTGCTGTGCATTGCATTAGTCCAGCCTTGCCTACAGTATGGCCCATGCTAATTCAGCCCTTTTCAGCTAGTTTAAGGCTGTGCTCTACGGAGGTTCACTAACAAACTAAAAACCCTCAAAATATCACCATACAAAAATATCATGAAGAAAATATCGATGTCATTAATTTCACTGTATAAAATATTGTTTTTTAAATATATATCAAATAAAATAATAAATATTAAGTAAATGAAATAGTAACATTAATTTAAAAAAACTAGATTTAATGTATATTCTAACAAATAAACTGAATTTAAAAAGTTAAACACACATACATAATAATGAATTAATATATATATATATATATATATATATATATATATACATATATCTACTTGAAAAAAACAATTGTTAAACTAATAATTTTAATTTATATTATAATTTCAAAATAATATAAAAATAAAATAACATCTTTAAAAAACAACCTCTGCGAATTAAATAAAAACAATTAAACAACTCAAAATTCTTTAAATTTAGTTACAAATATTTTACACATTAAAAATATTAATAATTTAAAATATTATAGTTTTAAATAAACAAAAATATACTAATATATATTAGAACAATATAACATAAATTCTAGAATATAAAATTTAATATATATACTATTCCGTCTACAATTTATAAAAAACTACGCAAGCTATTATAGTACATATATAAACACATTTACTACTCCAATTTCACACTATGCAAATAATAAAACTGGGTAAAAATGACAAATCTCCCTCCAATAAATACAACAGTAGTAAAAGGGGCCGATTCCGATCTCGGTCGGAAGGGCACCGAATCGGGTTCGGCCGGAAAATCTACGAGCCGTACGCGTGTTTTCCGGCCGACTCGTACAGCTGTATGAGCGAGGAAGTACGATGCGAGCTACATGAAATACACCGACCGAGTAGTTTCCGGGTCCGAACCTAACCATGGCGTGCAATGGATGCGATTTACAACCGTGCCAGTACGATGCACGCGTCGGACAGCCTGTGCGAGCCGGAGTGTCCGGCTCGCAAAAGCTCCCAGAATCGGACTTTGGGGGTCGACGTCGGACCCCCTGACACCCGCAGCCCTACGACTCGGACACAGGGGGACCTATGGGTTTTCCCAACACAGGCATGTATGGTGAGGGTGGCACCGACACGTACCCACTGTAGGGGGCGCACTTGTTCGAGACGTACCCATTCAGTCACTGGGAGCCCATGTACGCGTCGTACGACCGGCTCGAATTGACTTCTATGGGAGTCCGACCGAACCGAGTCCGACAGCATACGTGCGCATCGTACTCGCTCGGTCGGACTGTAGGGGTCCGGCTCGGTCGGAAAACACTCCGGATCCGAGTCGGTCAGAGTGCTTTCCGACCCGGATCGGATTCGGCCAACCGCCTTCTTCCTTTGATCACCTTAATTGCCCGCCCCGATCAATTGGGATTCATCACGGGGCGCGCCACCTCCCATATTTTCAGTTCTCCACCAGATTAACCCCTCCCTGCCTGCTGTAGCCACCCTCTTTGATGCGACCAAGGTTTTCGACATGCTGGAGTGGCCTTCTCTCTTCTACCTCTTGCCGCGCCTGTGGTTTAGTCCTGGTTTCATCAAGAAAATACAGCTTCTCTATACATCCCCGGTGGTGCGTATCAGGGTCAACGGGCAGTTGACTGGACCCATAGCGATCACGAGGGACACCAGACAGGGCTGTTCCTTATCCCCCATGTTATTTGCTGTCGCAATGGAGCCCCTTGCGGTGGGCCTGCGACAGCACCATACACAGCAAGGTATTGGCTTCACATCCCGTGCTCTGGTCACGTCCATGTATGAGGAAGACGTCGTGAATTACATCCAAGAACTGCCAGAGAACCTGGCCCCCATGACCAGAGAGGTAATATGGTTTGGCTGCCTATCCGTATACAGGTCAATTGGGGCAAGTCCGTTCTATTCCCGCTCACAGATGCCACCTAACCGTTTACTACTGAATAGCCGTTTATCTGGGCCACAAGTCCCATCAGATATTTGGGTATCTGGTTGACAAGGGATCTTGACGAATTATGGAGATCCAACTTTGGGAGAGCCATGGAATGGCTGGAGACTAAGATGCAAGCATGGCAGAAGCTCCTCCTTTCACTAGCTGGGCGTATTGCAATTGTAAAAATGGTGGTGCTCCCGAAGTTTCTGTACCTGTTTATGAACATCCCAATTCCACTATCATCACAATTTAAAAAAAAACTAAAACCCAACATAATTGCCCTGTTCTGGGCTGGACGGCAGCCCCGTGTTAATTATGACATCTTAACACTACCCCTGGCAATGGGGGAATGGGTGCCCCGGATCTACGACTCTATGCGCTATGCGCCCAAGCTAGCTTCCTCCACTTCTGGGTACACTCAACACCATGTCGCTGTCGAGGCCGACCTGAAGTGCCCCTAGCCACTGTCCACAGTGCTTTTCCTGCCTTACAAGAATCCCTGTGATGAGATCTATACAGTGGAATGCATGCGCTGGGCTTGGGATGGCCTACGTAAACATGCCGGCTTGCAAACACTATACGCACCCTCCATGCAGCTCGCACCCAACCCCGCATTCCCCCCGCTACAGGCTGCGGGCATGGCTGGCCGCACAGCCTGTCTCGGTATACGTACATATGCTGACATCTACCCTAACAACACCTTTCTCACATTGCCAGAAGATGCTGCATCGTTAGATAAATTGCTTTATTATCACATCAAGGCCACCTGCAAAAATGATAACCCAGCCTTTCCATAGCCCCCCCAGCCCTTGCTGCACTTGAGCACCTACTCTCCTCGACATCCCCGCACAAAATGATGACCAGGCTTTATGCAATCTCTCTGGCTGTGTCTCGCACTGACACGGAGCGCGCCCGCGATGCGTGGGGAAGAGACCTGTCCGGAAACCTCTCTCTTACGTAGTAGCAGTCCTGCTGTAACCAAACGAAACGTCTCTCTCCCAACTACCACCTTAGGCTCATCCACTTCAAATACATGCATCAGTTATATCTCACCCCCACTACTCTGCATAGGATGGGCCTGGTAGCTAGCAACGATTGCAGGCGATGTTCTGCTGCTGGTGCGGATTTTGCACGCCTGGCCTGGATATGCCCTATAAGGTTTCGGAGTTCTGGACCGAAGTATGCTCTGTCATAACTGACATTAGTCATTAGCGCGTTAGCCCTGACCCCCTACTGTTCCTCCTGGGACATGTCAAGGGCATTTCAGATGCTAACCGTAAGCTTGTTGCGATGATGTTGGTACTCACCAAGAGGCGGGTGGTAATACACTGGGGACGGAGGCAGGCACCGCAGGTTAAACACTGACTAACCGATGCTGCACACTGCCAGACACTGCACAGGGGAATTCTGGGACCTAACGCTGGCGACGAGTAGACCCCCAGATATATGGGACCCCTCATATCTTATCTTCACAGATTGGCCAATTCTGATGAGCCCCCTGAGGACATTACTCTTCCAACTACTCATTCCACCAACGTGAAGCCTGTTGTAGCGGTGCCAGGGGTCACATAATCTCATCACGATCTGTCGTTCTTATACACTCACATGGTATCATACACTATTCTATTTGGTAAAATGTGCTGTGACATATGGTTCGGAGTATATTTGACGAAGAGCCAGCTGCGTCATGATTGTAAAATGTGCTGCAATGTCTGCCAAAACGTATCTGTAAACTGCCATATGTTTATATATATATGTATATAAAGATTTTGAAAAAAATAAATAAATTATTGCAAAAGTAGGGGAAGTGTTGGATTGGGGAGTGGTAAACTTTACTATTCCTACTCCAATAACTGCAAAAGTATTGCGGAGGGGTAACATTTACTATCCCACTCCAGTCAGTACAACAGTAGGGAAAGTGTTGGATTGTGTAGGGGTAAAATGTACTATTCCCCCTCCAGTCAGTGCAACATTAAAAACAAACAAAATATCTTGAACAAAATAACATTCTTTCAAAAACAAACTAAATAAAAAAATATATAAATATGTTGAAAAAAAAGTACAAATATATTTAATATATTTAATATTAACCTTTTTAAAATAAAAACATAATACAATGTTAAATACATATCTCAAATATCTACAAATATTATTATAAATAAAATAAAAAAATTATTTTCATACAAATAAATACTTTTATTAACAAAAAAATATTTATAACATAAATGTAATGTAGTTACTTTCCACGCTATAACCCCATAAAACTCACAACCTGCACCTAAAACTTAACTTAAAGAAAAACATCTTTACACTATTGATATAAATATTTACCAACAAACAAATTATCATTAATTAAATATGAATGATTAATTAATTATAATTAATCTATTTCCCCAAATACACCCCCACACAACACACTCATAAAATTAAACACAAAATCCTTTTATACACTTAACATAATTAATTATCAAATTAATAATTAATATTATTTAAAAATAATAATTAATAATTACTTAAAATTAATTTACTTCACACCCCATACCCTTACTAAACCCACAACCCACATCTAAAATCTAGTATGAAAATGTAATTGCACAATTAATATAATTAATTATCAATTAAACAACTAAATATGAATTCATTAAAATGAATTAACTTCCTTCCCTTTACCTCTATAAACCTATAAATTTAAATTAATTTTCACCCCATCCTTTACCCCTATAAAGCCCACAACCCGCACCCAAAATAAATGTCACTAAACAATTAACATAATTAATAATCAATGAATTAATTAATATTAATTCACAACTAATTAATAAAAAAGAAATACTTCCCACCTTTTACCCCAATAAACCTAACAACCTGCACATAAAATGTACATTAAAAAAATTAATAGCACAATTAACATGAATAAAAATCAATTAAATAAATAATATTAAATAAAACATAATCATGTATTATAATCATATTACTTCCCACCCTATACCCCTATAAACCCACAAACTGCTACGGAACTAAAAAACACAAAATTTAATTAAATTAATGTTAATAACTACTAAAAATGTAGGAAATATATTAAAAAACATAAACAATAATTATACAAAAAAAGTTGCATCATATAAATGTACAATATATACTCAAATACATAAAAATAATTTAAAAAACAAGATTTTAAACAACTATACTTTTGCAAATGATACTAATGACTTCGATATTTTAAAAATCAATATTACTTACTTTAAAATGGATATTCTGGACATTGATATTCTTGCTGATGATATTTCCATATCATGATATTTTAGACTCAATATTCTTGTATGGCGATATTTGTTACTCTATATTTTGTCTGAATATCCCTCTACAAAGCCTACATTTGTCTGGCAATCCATTGACATGAATGAATCAAAGAAAACAGCTAAGATTTAACTTTATTCCTTATCAGGGTGCCAGTGTGATCTATCCTGAACCTTGTATAGATCTTGGTAGGGTTCTGTAGCACATAGTTTATCCAATCGAGGAGACACTCCTCGATTGGACTCCTTTATGACTTAGAAAGGTGTCAGTCTCCCATTTTGGTATATTCTGCAATGTTCTATTAACCAGCTACTAGTCCACTAGGTAATCCTTAGATAAGGGGAAACTAATCTGTGAAATATGGAACTGACACACCACATCAGGCAATGTAAACATGCAACATGAAAGGTGTTCTCATTCTCTTCAGCTTTGGAGGGTGTTGGAAGTGACTTACTGGGGGGAAAATGAGTGATTCCCAGATGACCACCATTCCTGTAACGTCAGAAGTGATTGTTTGTTATACCTCAAAAAACACCATAAGCAGCAAGTACCCCCACTTTCTCAGTAGAGATAAACAGTGGCATTACCTCTACCCTTTTGCTGCGAATCCCCACTTTTTGAGAATCCCTTACTCTTGATTTATAAAAATAAGGGACCCCATCATGAACCCCTAAAATCAGGAGTCACTCAGACCTTAGTATTTTATATTAATAATTATTATGTGCTTATCTTATACATCATGTATATAATGATAGCATTATAATAATGGATAACTAAGCAATTATGAATATTATCAAAGTGAATAAAATATAGACCATGAATATTGGATCTATTATCAGATAGTCCCTCATTACGATATAGGCAGGGAATTGGGACCGACTGACCTCCGGTCGGCGGTCCCGACCGCCTTATTAGGATGCGACCGCACATGGTGTGGTCGCACACTCACATTTCTCTATGGGAGCTTGTGCTGCGGACGTAAACCGGCCGTAGAACAAGCTCTTATAGAGAAATGGGTGTTTTTGTTAATCCCTGTATGCGTAGCAGGCACCTGATGGTGCCTGCCACATGGTGCAGGGATTAAAAGGGTGGCACCATAGATAGCTCCCAGGCCTCCAACCGGAGGCCGCTGTGGCAAGGGGGCCTTGCTAGGGACCCCCAAAGTCACTTTCTGATAGGCTTGTCATGTCAGATAGTCCAGCATTAAAAGCCTGTCAGAAACTGACATCCTAATCCCCACAGCGTGCACACTGTACATAGGGGTTTATGAGCGGCCTCAGACTGGCCGTAGGGCTCCTATAGCCCGTCGGAAGCCAGTCGGTCTGACCTGCCAGTTTCAAATCCTACAGCCTTCATCTTAATAAGGCTGTAGGATTTGAAACAAATGATGTAAGTCGGAAAGCCTCCGACCTGTGGTCGGTGGCTTTCTGACGTACATCATAATGAGGGCCTTAGTCTAAAATCTCAAGTCTGTCTTACAGCACCATATTAGTATGATGCTTGATGCTGTGTCATGTAAATTCCAAGTATACCTGCAGGAGACCCGACATTCAGTATCACTCCCAGCATTCAGTGTCACTCTCCCCTTTCCATGTTTATAGAGAGATCATGGGCGATATGTATCAGTCCAAATTGCGATCGCAAACGCCGAAATTCGCAGAATTCCAGCGTTTGCGATCGCAATTGGGCTTAGTGGCATGTATCAATGAAAAACTGCCTCACAGAATAAGGAATGTCAAAATTTGCGATTCACTATTTAGCGATTGCATTTAAGGAATCGCAAACTGCGATTCCATAAATGCAATGTAAGAAGCACTGAAAAAGTGCAATTTGGCCTTAATCAATCGCACATTACCACCAAATTCAAGTTGGTGGTAATTTGCAGTTTCTTTGAAAATTGCACTTTTTTGCATTTTTCAAAGTGCAATGTGGGGCGGGCATGTATGTGTGCCACATGTGCACCCATGCTTATTTCAGGGGTGCAACAGGGTGTCCTTTTGACACCCTGGCACACTTGAAATTGCATTCTCAATTTGCGATTCTTTAATTGCGAATCGCAAATTGTGAATGTCTTCCCATTCATTCCTATGGGCCTCTAGGCCCATAGGAATGAATGGAAAGGGTTTCCAAATTGCGACTCGTACTTTGCGATTCGCAATTAAGGAATATGTAGGATTTGCAAATCCTACATACATCTCGTTTTGCGATTCTCAAATAGTGATTCTCTAAAATTCGCAGTTTGAGAATCGCAAAACCAAACTTTCATACATATGGCCCTATATTCCTTTCTCTTCTTAGTATTTATTGAAGCAGGTAGGGGCTCACTTGCTCGGAACCTTATGTTTCTTGCATCCAGCTTTCTTTTCAATCATCAGTTCTTGTGAATATTCGAACTCCGTTGGCATGGAAGCCATAGCTTATTGCAAGGTCATCTTGCAAAAGTTTACCTTGTTGCTGCAGTCACTGCTAAGGTTCAGTAGTAAACATGAACAATTCTGCTTCGTTATGTACTGTAGAAAAGGAGACCTGGCAGTTTTGGGCATAGGAAGTATTCTTCTAGCTTGAATTGTAATGTTCTAGTTTACTGCACTTATGCTAGATGAACACACTCAATGCCAATTCAGCACACAAGCACAGACCACGTAAATATACACCATGGCCTGTAATGCATGCTAAGGCATGGCTTTGTGTGTTGTGCAATAACAAGTCAGTTCAAGAAACACCGTCTACTCTGTTCATCTTGAGTGTAAAACATTTTATTTAGTATATGCCAAATATAATTAAGGTTCTGAATAGCTATTCTCTGTATATTCAGGCCCTCCTTACAAGTGTCAAGATAATTCTGATGGGGTTGGTGTTTACATAGTTGAATAGTTGATTTACTTCTATGAGAGGGTCAGCCAAAAAAACGATTTTCAACACAAATGACAGACAAAGCCCAGCCTCTTCTTACATTCAAGGCAAATGTCCAATTAGGATGTCGGGCGGACGTTTGTCCGCCCGCCACCCTATAAAGACGGGACCGTCCAACAGGCTGTCGGCGGTCCCGTAATAATCATTACGATGCGACCGTACCACTCCGGTCGCAATGCCTATATTTTGCATTGTGGTGGGTGCTGCTGGCTGCAATGCAAAAAAGGGACACTGTACATAACCCTGCACTATGTGGCAGGCACCATGCGGTGCCGCCACATGGTGCAGGGATATGTAGGGGGGCACCATCGGTGCCCCCTAGTGCCCACAGCTTGTGGTCAGGAAAGAAGGGGGGACCCATACGGGCCCCCTAAGTCCCTTTCCACCGGCCTGTTCATGGCGGGTTAACCACCATGATCAGGCGGGCTGAAACGGACATCGTAATCCCTACGGCGGTGCCTGGTAAGCACCGCCAACATGTAGGGAATACAAGACCCTCCACCGCAACGGCGGGCTCAAGGAGCCCGTAGGAATGCATGTCGGCCGGCGACCGCCAACAAACCGCTCGACATCCTAATGTGGCGGGCAAGAAACTTGCTTAGGATGGCGGTGAGACCGCCACCGACGTGCTGTTGGTGGCGGTCTCACCGCCATCCTAATCAGGCCCAAAGTAACTCAAACAGCAGTTGTCATCAGTAGTTATGCATACACTACAAAAGTATTTTTGCTGATAAAAGTTGGGCTCAGCTCTTCACACTTTGGGGCTTATTACGATGTCGGGCAGACGTGCGTCCGCCTGACACCGTCACGGAAATGGGACCGACCAACCTCCAGTTGGTGGTCCCGACCACCTAATTTCGATGCGACCACACATGGTGCGGTCGCATACATACATTTCCCTTTTAGAGCATGTGCTAAGGCCGTAACCAGCCGTAGCACAAGCTCTCATAGGGAAATGGAAGGTTGTGTTCATCCCTCCACCGCATGGCTGGCACCTCAGGGTGCCTGCCACACGGTGCAAGGATCAACAAAATGGGCACCATAGGTTCCCCCTTGGGCCCCAACCAAAGGCCGCAAACAAAAGGGGGCCTGCTAGGGGCCCTCAAACTCGCTCTCCGACAAGCTTTCCATGTCAGAAAGCCCGACATGGAAAGCCTGCAGGAAATTGAGCATCGTAATCCGGATGGCATAAAACACCATCCATTTGGATTACGGGCCAGGCTCCAACTGGCCGACGTGTTCCTTAAGTCTGTCGGAAGCCAGCCAGAATGACCGTCTGGTTTCACTTCCAACCGCCTAAATTGTAATTAGGTGGTCGGAAGTAAAACCGACGATCTCGGTCGGAAAGCCTCCAACGTACGGTCGGAAAGCCTCCGACCTAAGTGTCGGAGGCTTTCCGACCGAGATTGTAATCGGTCCTAAAAGTCTAGTACGTTGCAGCATGGCTGAGACTGGACCACTTACAATGTCACCTAAGTGTAGACTCTCCATCTTCAAGGCAGAGAGGCACTGTCACAACGCATTTTGGGGTATGTAAAGCAGTACTCCTGTAGCATCATTTATGCAATCTTCAAGCCTTTGTGAATTGGCCCCAAAACTTCAAAAATGGTAAGAAGCAGGAAATATTCATATACAATTTGAAAACATAGAAAGGGCTGTGCCTCTCTGCATTTTTACAACATTGTAGTTGGACATTTCACGACCGATTCACAAAGGCATGTAAGAGTACGTAAGAGTACTCCTGTGGAACTACTTCCTACACTCAGAAATGTTATTGTGAATCGGCCCCAGAACATTCTCACACATGGGGGGCTCCTTAGCTCTAGATCTGACTGTAACATGTCAATATCATTGTGCTGAGATGCCAAAGTACTTGCCCCAGTGACATAGCTGGGGACCATATCTGATGTGTCTGTGAGCACATACTCATATTTTGACACAAGTTAATTTAACTTTGTTACTTTTACTCCACTCTGACTGTGATAGAATTATAAGGAGTTGACTTGAGAGTCACACGCATGTTCCACCTACCAGAACTTAGAAATGCATCCAGGTGAGATGCAGGAAAGCAATATATATTTATGTACATGCCCAATGGATATGCTCTCCTGCCAACAGCATCCATCCTACAATCCCTTGACTTAAATTTCACAGCAATAGTATTACTGTCAGTGCTGTGACAGGTGTCGGCCACTGTGATGGAGACAGATCGTGGCAACAACTTGCGATCACCTATGCTTATATCTGCCTCACGCCTACCTATGCAATGAACTGTGATTCCATAATGCATAAGTGCCAGTTGAGTGAAGATTAAAACATCTTCATTCATAAAGGTGTCTGACTGAGCCACTTAGTCATCTTTTGTTGAGGGCTGAGGTAGAGGGGGTGTCCACACGTCTGTCCGCTGTCCTGGTACCTAAACCAGTGGATTGAGCACTACATGGAGGACATTCTGTGTTTCCGCCTCTGCTATTTAATAGAGAGACCTCTTCAAGATAATGAATTTAGGATAATGAATTTACAAACTTAGCTCTCTTTGGCTTTTTGTGGGTTGTTACCTAAATCTGCATCCAGTCACTGCTTTTCCATGGTCCAAGGTGTGCATTCTTTTGGTATCCTAAAATGGATGTTAGTAAATGAAACTAGTAAATTCCAGTGCAACAAATGGGACAAAATAGGCTAAAGCTGCGGCAATAGCTAGCAGAATGTACTAAAAGCTACATGGGTGAGTAGTATTGACCCGGCTGACAGCAAGAATTGAGGGTAAGTTGGGTCATCTTCCTGAATTTGGGAGGGATGGACACGTTTTTAACGAACAAGTGTTGTTTAAAGTGTAGATTATGAGATTTGCTAAGCCTAATGCACTTCAGTGATAGTAATAAATCATTTTCTTTGGAATTGTTATAAGTATGATACACATCTTAGAATAAGCTAAGTTGAACGTATGGTCCCTTCTCTTACATAGGTGGCCAGTTTTACCGTCAATTCTGTGCACGTCTATATTGAATATGCATAAAGGGCGTCACTGGTGAGACCGCCAAAAACACTGAAAAACAGTGAGATGCATCTTGAGTGAGGCAGAGGAAGCAGCACAGATCCGAGGAACTCTTTCATTGCTGCTGTTTGACAATTAGTGGGACGTTCCATCTCCATGCAGGCCACAACTGCATAATGAAAGCACGTGCTTCCACGGTATTCTAAAGTACATTGCACCGGCCTGCCTAGTAAGGCAAGTGGTGACTGTGCTCATTATCTTGATTTACTCCTGTACCAAAGATGCCCTGCGTTGTCCACTTGAAACCATAGACATCAGTCCACTAAAATCATCATAAATAACAAAAGTGACATTATGCACGTTTTGATCACTGGTGATATTGCCCCTACTTGCAGATGTATTCATTCTTCAGCTAGTGCCACTGGAATTATGCAATTTTGTGGCTGTGGCATTTTCTGCATAGTTATTGATTTGCGGCATTTGCTACATAATCCTTCATCTGCTGCAGAATCTGCAGATTTTAACAAAACATGTTGTTTCTATCTCAAACAGATCAAAAGTTACTAAAAACGCAGCAACGTGTGTTGCTGGCTAGTAGGAAGACTGTTTGCAATGGTTGACTAGTCAGCTTTCTGTTGCTTAATGCTGTATTTGGGTGTGAAACTGGTACTAATAAGGTGAAACCTTTTCCCAAATAGTGTTAACTTGTGTAACAAGCATTGGTAATGCATCGGTTTTTGCCTATGTAATGAATAAAGAGCTGTTTTCATCAATCATCATCCTGTAGGAGGAAAGACCTCCTTGACAGATAGCATGGGAGTGGAGAGGATATGGCACAGCGGCCAGAGCTGCTGACTCTAGAGCTGGGGATCCTGGTCCGAGTCTTGGCAGCACCACGCAACATCCTGTGATTCTATGCGAATCTCTCCAGGTGATAAAATGTTATATAAATATGCTGCAAAAGTAAAAGACAAAACTTTATAAAATATAGTTCCACCAAAGCGGATGTTACCAGTATTTTGGCAGTGGGAAACTGATAAGGGAAGCAGATTAGGAACAAGCATTGGGAAATGCAGGAAAATATGATATAGCCAATAGAAATGGAGAAAAGGGTAAGTTGCACGCACAGGAACCAATGAGAAGCAGGAAAGCGAGGGGGCGGGATGTAAGTCCCTTTTAAGTTTATATTAAAAACAATGGGGCTTATTTATGAGCCCTTGCGTCACTTTTGCACCGCCCGTGCGTCACTTTTTGTGACGCACCAGCAGCGTAAAAAAGGAGCCTTGTTCCACCATATTTACAAAGTGACGCATCTAGGTAGATGCTTCACTTTGTAAACCCCTGCGTCACATTATACCTGCGCCAGGTATAATGTATGCATGGGGGGCGTTCCGACGCAAGGAAAGGGTCGTAGAAGTGGCGCAGTGAAATCTTTAAGAAAGATTTCACTGTACCACTTCTAAGATGCAAATGCGTCGATATCTTACGCCTGCATCATTGCAGGCGTAATACTGACGCAGGCACATTTCACATGGGACTTACCCATGTGTAATGACCCATTGCTGGAGTTGCGTCACTTATGTGACACACTCCAGCAATGCGTCATTTTGGCGCCTGCAGATACATCAGAAATACTGACGTATCTGTAACTACTTGCGACATGATGCGTCATACCGTAAATATGACACATCATTGGTGTCGCAAAGAGGGCGCAATGAAAAGTGACGCATCGCTGTTTTCTCGCAGCGATGCATCACTTTTCATAAATGAGGTCCAATAGATTTCTCAAGCACAGCGCCAGCGATGTGCACGCAAATCCTAAAAAAGGACAAAATAATGAGGTAATACTTGCACAAAATGTGCCACATAGTTAGCCTTTTCTTGCCGCATAATTTAGTCAATCCTGCTGCATAGTTTGGGCACCCACTGCTGTATAATTCCAGTGGCCCTGTCTGCAGCTTCTTGCTCACTTCCAAGCAGTCAGAGGAAAGACAGGGAGTGAACATTTCACAATGTAAATAGCAGAATTAGAGGCCTCAGTCTTCCTGCTGCTGTCTTCAAGGCCGGACCCTATCACCAGGGGCTGAACGGGAAGTCCCAGTGCCAGGGGTAGTAAAGAGCAAGCGCGGCGTAGCCGATGCCTCCCCGGGCTACAGCTAATTGACGGCCATGCAGCGAAGTGCATCCTGTGGGAGACCGCGACATGCGCATGCGCACAAGAAACAAGGCCCAAGTGCTCAGGGATCGCTCTATGCAATCCTGTTTGAGAATGCTTTCTTGTCATTACAGTTAATCAAAGGAGTTAATGTAATAAGGACCGGAAGCAGCGCGCGCCTGCTGAGAATGATTCTCAGAAGCAACCGGAGTGTTCGGAAGAAAACCCCTTAAAGTGGCACGCACGGTACTAATGTGACCCGAGGAAAAACGGAGGGGGCTGATACTGGAGGAGAGGAAGCAGGGCCGTTTCTAGGAGTTTGGCCACCCTAGGCGAGAACTGAAAAATGCCGCCACCCTCCATATTACTACTAATTATGTACAAGAGTAATATAACCCCTACCTACCCTCACACACCAACCCCGGAAGCCACTGAAGGCCTAAACAACTATGCAAGCAAACGAACACAAGTGTGTGTCACGCCTGCAGATGGCTGCCTACTGCACCTATAGTCATTTTAGATGAACATGGATTCCCATGGCACCCCTCGGTTTGCCTGACAGCAGACATGTCTTACACGAGCTTTGAACGGGACAGTATTGGTTATATTGCAAACAGAGATAAAAAAAAAAAGCGCCCACGCTCCTGCGAGGCCTGCACAGATGCAGAATGGTTGCTCCCTATGGTGTAAGGTCTGATGACCCTCGCTCCTCCAACGGACCCCAGAGCACGGGAGAAGGGGCGAGGCCGTGTCTCAAGTACCCTTGCAAGCAGAGTCCCGCTGTGTGTGTGTTTTTAACTTCCTGGGCCATCACCCAGGCAGACAGCCCCCGCCCCACAGAAAGGGGCAGTTAGGAGGGCGGATGGACGGGAGCTGGGTCCATTGTGGTCTGAAGGTGCCGCCGCTGGGAACCATTCAGGGACACCCAAATGACTGGGGCCGTTGGCATTGCAAGTTAGTCCTTAAACTCTAGACAGTCGGAGCGAGAGTGGGCGAGGAGACGATGCCCCCTCCCGGTTTCCTTTCAACTCCCTCAGTCACAGGACCTATCTTCTCGCATTTAGATCAGAATGCAGATGCGATTTTGGCGGCCCCTGCCCGCCTACTCAAGACATGCTACTGCCGTTCTTTAAACAGCTTTTAGGCCAGGAGTGTGGGAGGGGGGGGAGAGGGGTACAGGGGGAGGAAGAAACGTGAAATGAAACAACTAATCAGCTTTCCTTTTCACCCTTATCCAGTTGGTGTAAAGACAGGGCCGGCACCTCAGACCACAAGGGCGGCATTTCACGGTTTGTTTTTAGAAATTAAACCCCAATTGCTGTAAAGATAGGGAGCAAGAAGAGAGTGGCTGTAGGCTTTACACGTCTCACTACAGATTCCATGTCTAGACAGCGTGCCAAGAAATGCCTCGCTTGTTCATATTTACAACGCATGCACCTCCCTCACACACACAGTGAGGAGCAGCGAGAGAGAAACTGAGGTAAGAAGAGGAAGAGGAACAGAGACGGGCAATTGACCGTGTCAGAGAAGTAAAAGTGGTAATGATTTCGACCACTAAATTAATCCTACCGTGTCCGTAATACACCTGCTGGCACCTAAAGACTCCCACGCCACGTGCAACAGAAGCAGGCTGCAGTATCGGCCAACCAGTCCTTGCCTTGACGCTCCTGACTCCTCCTTTCAGCTCCGAGTCCGCTGCGCGCCAAGAGGCAAATCGAATGATGACAGTGCTGCCCCTCCTAATTTCATTGGTCCATTCTCTCTGAGAGCAGGTCTGCAACAAGAAGCAGGGCTGTCACGAGTGGCGCGTTCGCGCTATGAATGATTGATGGCCCAGATTATTATAGATTAAATGAAAAATTATTTTCTCCTTTTGCCGCCCTAGCCTTTTTGCCGCCCCAGGCGGCCGCCTAGTCTTGCCTAATGGTAGAAACGGCCCTGAGAGGAAGCCTTTGCAAGCGAGGTGATCGATGGAAGAAGGCCCCAGGGAGGAATCAGCCCTGAAAGGCGCTGCAGAGGATGTAGATTTTGAGTTAAAGGGTCCATCTCCTAGTTCTGCACATCTAAAGATCACCAACAATGCCATTGCTTTGCTTGATGATGTCAGCTGGGTTTTGGAGATGTATTGTGACATCATTCGCTGGATGACAACTTTAAAGACCAATCCCCATAACAGTTCTGATTCACATTTCTGATTTTGTCCTAGAAGCGAGGATTGCATTTTAACATTGAACAGCACATGATTTTAGTTCATTAGTAGTTTACTGGGCTGGCCAATATTTTTTGGGGAAACATTTCTTTATTGAGATTTTCAAAAAGACAAATTGCCATACATGTATCAGCAGTAGCGGAAACTAGTGTACGAAGCTTTGCAGTGTTCAGTAACGTAACAGATCCGAATTAGCATGCCAATGTACATTTAACATCTACAGCCCTTTAGCAACATACGAACACAACCCTACTGTAGTGTGAACATAGAAGTACATGCGTCGCACACCATATGTCACGATGCCCAGAGCGGAACAAGAGAGCACACAACTTTAATCATCGTCAACCCTCATTTATGTAAATGTAAATGTATAGGTATTTATATAGCGCCGATCACCACTACGGGTATCTCAGCGCTGTACTCATACCGCTGAAGGAACCCTTCCTGGCTTTCCATGTGAGGTGTCCACTCCTGGGCACCCCCATGGGGAGGCCAGGCATCCCAGCGCTGTTGGGGCCATTGTGGAGATTAAGCAAGCTATTGCCCAGAGTTGCAGCGTGGGACCCTTGATTAGAATAGGCACTGAGGCGAGAATATCCGGTCCGTGGAATTTATGGCCCGAGACCCTGCCGCGACGGGAATCGAACTCTGGTCCTGGACCAGTGCTCTGCATCGAGGTCTGCCGCTCTAACCATTGAGCCACACTTCTCCCGGGGTGACCCATGTAGTGGGTCAGCAGTGGGTCAGCAGTCTTGCTTTCTGGCATGTTGGCCTGAGGTAGTTGTCAGGTCATCTGCAGACCAGGCGTGGCCTGCGTGGAATTAATAAATGGGGAGGAACCGCACGGGGATCATCTCCCGAGACATAGTCACTGTGTGAGCCTCGTCATTCCCCTTGCCAGTTCATGACACTATTGACATGTGGCCTACCGTTAGGGCACGGCGTAACACTGGCGACGAGGGTGGGATTAGACTCACGCTCTTCTCACCTGCCCCTGGTTCTGCACCATGGCCAGCACCGCCATTGACACTGCGAACCGTGCTCAGAAGCCTGCGATGAAGTGCATGGGCCTGCGGTGAAGCGCAGGACTGAAGGAGCAGCCACCGCCCTGAACCGCGCATGGAAGCGGTGAGTGCGTCCATCTCGCCGACATTTTCAAGCGGGCCCCAGCTTGAGCCGCACATACGCGGCTATGTGTGCCCTCTCCTGTGCTCCCTCCCACGTGGGCAGGACCGCCAGAGCACGCGTGTGCAGCCATGCTGCCTTGAAAATGCCAGCAGGGGGCTGGATGAGGCCCAGAGCCCTAAGACCACAGAGTGCAGCTAGAAGACAAGCCCCTACAGAGCAAGGGCAAGGAAGAGGAAGAAGAGGAAGGAAGAAAAAAAATTCAGCAAATTAAGATAGGAGAGCTCACACCAAAGGGAAAAAAAAGGAAAGAGAAAAGGATAAGACAGCCATACTAACGGGAAAACACAGACAAAGAAGCAACATGGCAGATGAAAACCAGGCCCAGGCCCAGCCCCAGCAGAGAGCCCCAGTACAACATGCCCTCACCAGGGTATTACCGCCATTCAGTGAATTGGAAGACCCGGCGACAGCATCCCCGCGGTGGAAGATCTGGATTGAAAGGCTAAACAACAACTTTGTCGCCACAAGGGAGACCGTGAAAAGATCACTACTCCTCCATTATGCTGGGGACGAAATTTTCAAATTATTCAAGCACTTGTCAAACACGAGCATTGCTACGGACTACAATGCTGCGGTGACAGCTCCCAATGGTCATTTCGACCCCCAACTCAACCCGGGCTTCGAGAGGTTCAAGCTGCGCCAGGTGCGCCAACGGGAAGGGGAGTCCATTGATGCAGTCTACACCTGGCTACGCGAGCTGGCTAGCACCTGCACGGCACACAACCAGCCGAAGGAAATCAGGGCCCAAATCATCCAAGGGTGCCAACACAAGACACTGCGAGGTCTCATCCTATGCCAGCCGGAGATCAGCCTAGAGAGTATATTAATACTAGCACAGACTCACGACCTGTTACCAGCTCGAGCAAGTGAAATGGACCAGGCCCTCACGAACGCCCAAGAAAGCCAGCGAGCATCAAGGTAGAGCGAGCTGATGTCCTCCGCACAAAGACGTGGAATGACACATACCGGAAACCAAAGCCCGACGTGTCCAAGGCGAGGTGCGGATTCTGTGGGCGCGAGACACATCCTGCAAACGAATGCTCTGCACAGGGCAAGACTTGTGCCAACTGTGGGATCCCCAACCATTTTGCGGCGGTCTGCATGAAGAGAAACCGAGGGAGAGACACCAGAGGACAAAGACCACCCTCAAGAGCCATGAGACAACTGTCCATCACAGGCCCAATGCAACGTGAAGAGCCACAAGACGCCGGACCAGAAGACTCATCCACTGACAAAGACGAAGAGGAGGCCTACCTCATTTTATTCACACAGGAACTCAAGCGCTGCCAGAGACCACAGCCGGCCTGTGTAGTCAGGATCGCTGGATCCGAAGTCAAAGCATTCATCGACACCGGAGCCTCAGTAAACGTGATGGGTCTCCAGCAGTATCGCCGCCTCCATCCCAGACCACCCCTGACGCCATCCCGGACCAAGATATTTGCCTACGTGGGCCAGTCTCCACTGCCACTAAAGGGTGAAATGTCAGTACCTGTGATGTCCGACAATCTAGAGGTGACGACAACGATCCACGTCATAGACAGAGAGGCAGACACCCTAATTGGCAGCCACACCGCAGAGGCCCTAAGGCTGGTGTTGGCCAGTAGCGTCCGAACACAAAAGATAGATGACATCTTGGACCAGTTTCCTGAACTCTTCCAGGGGCTAGGGTGCCTCAAATGTGTCCCCATCAAGCTGCACATTGACAAAACGATCACCCTTGTGGCCCTTTGATACAGGCGAATCCCTTTCCACCTGAGACCCCTCATGGAAAAAGAACTCGAAAAGCTAGAACAGCAAGGAGTAATTGAGAAAGTCTCGGGCCCAATGCCATGTGTGTCTCCGATGGTAATCGCAGAGAAGCCGAAACAACTTGGAGCTATACGGCTGTGTATCGATATGAGGCTCCCCAAACGTGCCATCAAGCGCGAGTGTCACATCACGCCCACGATGGACGACATAATTGCTGACATCAACGGGTCTCACGGGTTTTCCAAGTTGGATCTGAATGCCGGGTATCACCAGCTGCCCTTGGTAAAAGAGAGCCGGTACATCATGACGTTCATCACGCACCTGGGGCTGCAGCAGTACAAACGATGAGATTTCAGAAAATCCTCAGCGGCCGGATATTTCAGAATACAATCCGCAAACTGCTTTCTGGCCTACCCGAGGTACTTAACATCAGCGACGACATTCTCATCCACTCTGTTACAGCAGCCGACTATCACAAACATCTGAAAAATACTCTTCGCGCCTCATTGAGCATGGCGTGACGCTGCACTGGGAAAAATGCCTATTCTTCCAACCCTCGCTGGAATTCTTTGGGTACATCTTCAATCAGGAAGACATCCAGTTGGACCCACGGAAGTCACAGGCAATCCGAAGCGTGCCTGCCCCCACCACACCTTCCGGAAGTAAAAAGTTTCCTTGGCATGGCCACTTACTGCGGGAGGTTCATCTCAGACCCCGCGACCGGCGCCGAACCGCTACGGGCTCACACGAAGGCTGACGCCAAGTGGACCTGGGGAAAATGCAAGGCAGAGGCATTCCAGAGCATTAAGGACGCCCTCCTGGGAGAAGCCAAGCTCGCATACTTTGACCCTGAGAAGTGCACTGAACTGTTGGTGGACGCCAGCCCGGTGGGCCTAGGAGCAGTAATGGTCCAAGAGCAGGAGCCGGGGCGATGGGCGGCCCTCTCATTTGCCCACAAATTATTGACTCCTACCGAAGCCCGGTATGCGCAAATTGAGAGAGCGGCGCTCGCCATCAAGTGGACATGCAACCATTTCCACCTGTACCTGAGTGGCCAACCCTTCACCGTCGTGACTGACCATCATCCGCTGGTTCCCCTCTTCAGGCGCTCTGCTCACCCGCCCCCCTGGGTCAAGCGATGGGCTACCCAGCTACAGCCTTATCAGATGGAAGTCATTTATCGACCTAGAGCTAAAATCCCAGCCGATTTCTTGTCCCGACACCAGTAGAAGGATCAGACAACACAGATGGGTCAGAGCAATATATCCACATGATCTCCAGGCGATGATGATTGAAGATATCAAGAGAGCGACAGAACAGTACTCAATATACGCCAGGACTCTCCAGGCCATCCAAAAGGGGTCGTGAAAGGACTACCTCCAAAAATCGAATGCATGGGCATCAGAAGACAGAGAGGAACTAACCAAGATGTGGAGGGTGCAGAGAAAACTGAGCGAAACTCAAGACAGAATTCTTCTGTGAGGCTCTCGCCTGGTGATCCCCCATGCACCAAGACAACCCAGTTAGTCCATGATGGCCACCAGGGCACCACCAAGATGAAATCCAGAATGAGGGAAAATGTATGGTCCCCCGAGCTTGAAACAATGGTCGAGGACTTGGTATGCCGATGTCATGCCTGCCAGATGACCAGCATGCCAGAGCGTCCAGCCCCAGTGATCACTGAAGAGGCCTGCACTGACCCATGGTCAAAATTGAATATGGACTACAGGAGTTTCCCCGGGGGGAATGTCACGCTCGTCCTGTTAAACGCCTACTCCAAATATCCGATACTGAAGATGATCCCCTCGACCGCTCTCATTCATGTAGCGCCATCCTGTAAAAGGTGTTTGCGACGTTTAGTCTCCCCGCCGAAATTCAGAGCAATAATGGACTGCAGTTTCACAAAGCTGAGTTTGCTGAATTCCACAACCAGTGGATCACCCCTCAGTGGTCCTAAGCCAAGGGGGATGTGGAAAGGTTCATGAGGGCACTGAACAAAGTGCTGCGTATCGCCACCGCCGAGCAAGCGGACCCTGAGCATCGCCTCAACTCATTCCTTCGTGAATACCGGAGCACCCCTCACTGAATGATGCTCCAAACGCCCTGGGTGCTAATGCTCAAAGGACCCCGGAGAGATGTGATCCCCATGTGTCCGGGTTGGCGACCTCCCCCCTACAACAACCAAGACACCCAAACACGACGGAAGCTGGCCAGCACCCAGTGCCACGCCACGTCATCTTCCCAGACATAGTCACTGTGTGAGCCTCATCATTCCCCTTGCCAGTTCATGACCCCATTGCTGTGTAGCCTACCGTTAGGACACGTCGTAACAGCACATATTGAGATATGAGAGTCCAGTGCATGCAGCATCGACGGGTATCCTAACCGGGAGTGATATGGTGCGGTGATAAAGGAAATACATCCCCATGGGAACCAGCCTGTGCCTGAGTGAGGGGGTAAACCTGCAATGGTTCGCAAATTGCTCTAGGGCGAAATCTCAGAGGTAAGAGCTCTGCATATGTGGTTAGTTGCTCCTGACAATAAATTAGGTCGCTCAGCTAATCTTTAAATTTGGGTGCTCTTCTTCACCCCAATCTGCAGGCAACTTTCCGTTTAGCCAGTAGTAAACTCAATGCCACAAATTTACAAAAGTACGAAGGTATGCTGTTCCTAGAGAGGCTGTTAAAGATTGTGGAAAAGTATAAGTCAGGAGGAGGTTCCTCCTTCAGGAAAGAGACCCTCACACATCCGGCAAACTAGCTGTCATATATCGTCAGCAGGTGGCCCAGATGTCAAGTATCATCATCAGGTCTGCTCCGAATCGGGGCGGCGCTGCAATCCCCGATCGGCGACCTTAGAGGCGCCTTTTAGTGGAGATCTTTATTCCATTCATTGCCGGTTGGTGAGTGCAAGTGGGGGCCCTATTGTGATGTGCGTGTGAGACTAAGTGTGTTAAAAATAAGTAGTGGAGATCCTAAATAACAAATTTTAATAAGAGAGGTCCCACTCTTAATTAAAAACAATAACATGCGTAATCTTCCAGTGAGGGTGTCTGAATTACGCTCTAGTGAATAGTGGTCAACATGTTTCTTGCATCGGGCAAGTTGGCCGCAATTCTTCAGGACCAGAAAGTTCACACACTTATTGGTAGTGGTAGCAACTAATACTTACCACTGATACAGTACCCTAATAAGTGGTTACTTTGAAATATAAAATTGTTACGCCCTGGTATCCCGGGTCTCTGGTGTCAGCAAGAAGGCGCTGAGAAAACACTGAATAGTGCAGTGTTGGCAGTCCGCGATTCCGAATGCCTTGGTTCCTAACCTCCGTCCGCGCTGGCGCTGTGACAGCGTGACGCAATAGTTTGCTCTGATTAACTCTTCCCTGTCCCTAGAGACACATATTCCCAGGTACCACAGCTCAGTGCCGCACCATTGTAGAGGAAAGTCTGGTGTGAACTTTTCTGTAGTCGGTGTCAAGGAGAACAGTTGGGACTTACTCCAAATAATCTGGATGCCAGACAGCCCCGCAACACGTACAAATTCACGCAGTGCCCCATTTAAGATGTTCCACGGGTCCTTAAAAATAAAGCATATTATCATCCGCATATATGGAAACTACTGGGTAAGGAGAGGGGTAACTGAGGGCATACTCTCGATGATACTGACAAAGTTTTGCAGCCAGTGGCTCTACTGCCAGGGCAAAGAGCAGCGGTGATAAGGGGCAGCCCTGTCTGGTGCCCTTGGTGAGCTAACCAGTAGTCTTGCAAAAAGAACTATTGATGGACAGAATGCAGAACAATGTCATACATTCACCCCAGTACAGAGATCTGGGCCTAAATCCATCGTTTTTTTGCTCACCATGCCATTCCAGTTTGGATTCAGCCATATGCAAATCAGTCTTGACCCTGTGCCCAATGGGAACATTCCAGCCCGAAGTGCCAGGCCAGGTCCTCCCTGGACTGGAAACAAGCATCCTAGGACCTGTTTTTCGGGGTTTCACTCCTCTTCAGCCAGGATAGGTTGATTCCAGTGGCATGGAGAGCACGGGGCTCACGTCTGAGCATACCCGACCCTCTTGGGGTGACAAATGCAAAAATAACTATTGATGGACAGAATGCAGAACAATGTCATACATTCACCTCAGTGCAGAGATCTGGGCCTAAATCCATCGTTTTTTGCATACCATGCCATTGCAGTTTTGACCCAGCCATATGCAAATCAGTCTTGACCCTGTGCCCAATGGGAACAGTCCAGCCCGAGCTGCCAGGCCATGTTCTCCCTGGACTGGAAACAAGCAACCTAGGGCTGGTTTCGGGGTTTCACCCCTCTTCAGCCAGGATAGCTTGATTCCAGTGGCATGGAGAGCACGGGACTCACGTCTGAGCATACCCGTCCCACTCGGGGTGACAAATGCAAGTCCCAGGATGCTTGTTTCCGGTCCAGGGAAAACATGGCTTGGAAGTTCGGGCTGAACTGTTACCATGAGCACAGGGTCAGACTGATTTGCATATGGCCATGTCTGAAGTGGAGTGGTGGAGTGAGCTAAAGAATGATGAGGGATTAAACCCAGATCAATTGACTGGGGGTGAGTGTTTGATTTGTTCAAGCGCTCCGTCCATCATCCCTTTTGGTATCGCTTTGTTTGCCCTAAGTTGGCAGGGTATGCCCAGACGTGGGTCCCTTGCTCACTTTGCCACTGGATTCAAGATAGCCTGGCTGATGAGGGTTATGAACCTGAAACCGGTCTCAGGATACTTGTTTCCGGTCCAGGGAAACAATGGCTTGGCAGTTCGGGCTGGACTGTTCCCATTAGGCACAGGGTCAGACTGATTTGCATATGGCCATGTCTGAACTGGGGTGGTGGAGTGAGCTAAAGAATGATGATGGATTAAACCCAGATCAGTTGACTGGGGGTGAGTGTTTGATTTGTTCAAGCGCTCCGTCCATCATCCCCTTTGGTTTCACTTGGTTCGCCCTAAGTTGGCAGGGTATGCCCAGACGTGGGTCCCTTGCTCACTTTGCCACTGGATTCAAGATAGCCTGGCTGATGAGGGTTATGAACCCGAAACCGGTCCCAGGATGCTTGTTTCCAGTCCAGGGAAGACATGGCTTGGCAGTTCGGGCTGGACTGTTCCCATGAGGCACAGGGTCAGACTGATTTGCATATGGCCATGTCTGAACTGGGGTGGTGGAGTGAGCTAAAGAATGATGATGGATTAAACCCAGATCAGTTGACTGGGGGTAAGTGTTTGATATGTTCAAGCGCTCCGTCCATCATCCCCTCTGGTATAACCAGTACGGTAAGAAATGGAGAAAATTGCAAACATCTGGTATTTTTCCACCCTGAAATATTAGCTTGGAATACTAAATATAAAAGGGAATAACTTTTAAAGCATTTTAAATCAGTCTAAAATATTTCTAAATAATGATTACAAATAAACAGAGGGAGAATACTGGTGTTAACAAAGAATTGTGCACAAATTCCTGTTGTGCTAGAAGTTCCCGGCCCATCCATGCCATCAAAATATAAGCAAATATCTGGTACCTTTTTCTGAGACAGATGACAATACTACTCACAAATGAGTGTGCCCCTTCTAACCAGACGCCAACCCTGCAGGAGCAGTAGACAGGAAGGGTCAGTACATTATGTTGTGGTGTGGGGCAGCATGTAAAGCATACATGAACCACCAAAGACACAGCAAATGAGCACCAAAGAATGCAGACACGAGCAACGGGCGCTTGTGTGTAATACTGTGATGGAAAGATTTGTTTGGTAGAAAATACCCCAAAATGCACACTCAGACTTTTATAATGATTTAAAGGGTAGACACTTCTCAAGTAGGGTTGGGTGGAATTCCACAGAATTACATAAAAACTCAGCGAGTTTCGCCAATGGGTGGGAGATATGCATGGTTAGCTGCAATTTAGAGCCAGTAGCGCGCGCAGCACTAAAAAATCAGCCCGAAGGGCACCTTGCGGTACGCAAGAGCTCACAGCCGTTTGAGCTGATTTTGCTGTCTCTCGAGTAGAAAATCTACTCGAGCAGGAGCAAATCTACTAAAGAAGCAGCTCTCTGCCTGCGACCGCCCATATTAGAAAATGGAACTAGGGGGCGCCAAATCTCACTCATGCTCACAATTTGGAGGCTTCTGGGGAAAAATTCCACTATGTGGGGAATGGTGGAATTTGGACGGACCTCCGCATTACTCTTGTAAAGCGGAGTTGCCAACTTCCGCCAATTCCCTGGGCAGAATTAAACATTCCGCCCACCCATTCTCTCAAATCACCCTCATTTGGCGGTGTAACCAGCCTGTTGTATTATGTGTGTTTGTAATACAGGCATATCGCCCGACAGGGTATCCTGGCTCCTAGATAAAGGGGAGTGCTGTCCTGGGTAGGACCTATTGAATGAGCCAGGCTTTCATTTTTTTCGGGACCTCTCGGCCTCATGTCTCAGAATCATTTTCACCCTTCTGAGATTTCAAAGGCTACCCATAGACTTCAGCGGGGTCATCCGCCCTGCAAATCTTTCTCAGCCTCAAATAAATTATTTATCTTTAAGGCATTTCTGTGGCTAGGCATCAGTGGGTCTGCTTGGTGGTCCAGGCCCATCCAAGCCAGCTGGCAGCCTCACCCTAAACCCTTTAACAATGGGACAATCCTCTGTTTCTTGTTTTGAATGCTTTCAGTGAGCCGGAATTCTCCATGTCTCAGCATAATTGCTTGGTAACCAGCAATAGTTTGAGTTACCCAAAGGCTCTGGAAATAGGTATAAATCAGCCGAGATGGAAGTTGTTGTCATTGCCTGCCTCCTACACCCAGTTAAGGGAGCGAGACGGTATCATCACGAAAATTTGAAAATGTTATGGGTAACATAAATAAAAAATGGGTTTGGATTTAGATGTGATGATCGGTGATGAGTCTAACTTTTGTTGTGCTGTGAGTTCAGCGCCTCACGGGTGAGTAGAGCGCTTACAATTCCCTGATTGATTGATTGATTGATTGAGTTCATTCATACAATCTAGCACTATACACATTGCTTAATTTATACCGGTGGTTTCCGGTGAAGGCTACAAGCACTCATTTTTAGGGATCGGCATATATTTTTCTACATCAGACGTTTCCTGAGATCAAGAGATGGAAAAAAGAACAAAGCCAACAGATGGAGGAATAGAATGACGTAAAACATCATTAAGGGAGAAAGCAGGAACATGCAAGAGTGAGAAAAAGTGTCAGGGGGTATCTGGGGAGTGTCTGGTAGTGGATTCAAGAAGCTTGAGGTGGGTTCAAGCCTACACACCCTTGATATTGGGCGTGCTGACATTTTATTGCATCGGCAGTGGGTTTCTGAGCAGAGCTTTGGGCACCGGCATTCATTCTTTTACAAATCAAGCACTGACTATACGAAAAACAAAACATAAACTAAACAAAAGAAATGCTGAATATGGATATCAGGTTCAGTAAAGAATGTACTGTTCATCATTCTACCCTATACAACATGATGTTTATTTGTGCATATGTATGTGGATGTACATGTTGGTATTGGTCTGCAAGGATCTGTGTGTAACCTGCAGGACACAAGTTTCAATCTCATTAGGATCATTTTGGGATTTTGTCCTGAGATTGGAGAAATAAGTAACACTGATGGGCTGACTGAGTGATCTGATGTTCCTGCGCCTGAACGTACCTGGTGCGAGAACACCGGTCCTCATTTTACTCAGTGTGGAAAAGCACCTGGTAAAACAACTGCCGGCCAAAGGCAGAGCTGATCAGTCTAGCCCCTACAGAGCCTCCAACCCACAGCCTGGAGAAGCATGAATGCTGCCCCAATCAGTCAGCCCACATTCACCCACAGCTCAAAGCATGTGATAAATGTGATCAGAAGAGCCCCCAGAATAAATTAAAAGCCTTGTTTTTTTACCCGAGTTTCACAAGGTTATTTCCCATTCTGGGTTTTAATCTTGTTGGAAATTGGATCACTGTTTAAGGAGGGCGAACCCTTACTCAAGCAGCAACCACAATCTCTGTCAGGGTGAGACACAAGCAAACTCCAAATTAGCCTGTCCTGAGCCGCTTGGTAGCTTGGCACAAAAGCAGTCATGCTTAACTTAGAGACAGTGTGTAAAGTATTTATGGAGCACTTCAAACAATAACACAGTGAAAACATAAGAAAAATCCCACACCAATTTTGAACAACAGAGTAAAATGTAATAAATTATTTGACAGCACAATGACAACATCAGTTGAACCAGAGATTTGCAATTTTAACGATTTCATGTAAGTAAAGCGCCTAAATGCACAAAGCGCCTCTCGCAGTTATGTGGCCATACAAGATTAGGTGGAAGTCTCAAGTTCAGGCCAACTGCAATGAGCTCAGACCAGATACAGAGACCAGGTTAGTCCAGTTGAAAAAGTTACCTTCAAAGTCCAGCACAAAGGGTTCCATTTGCAGTAGAATATAGCCATGAGGAGCAGGGAGAGCATCGCGGATGGTCGCCAATATAGTGCAAAGAGCAGGCCGGGTGTTCATGGATGGTTGTTGCTGTAGTGCGCTCATCCTGTCGGGCATCGCAGACTGTCGTTGCTGGGACTTCGCTTTGGGGGTCACCACAAGCTGTCAATGCTATAGTGTGAAGATCGCATCTCACATTACTGGGCGTCGCTGGCGGTTACTGTGGCACAAAGAGTCAGGTTCACTGGAACTTCGCATTGGCGGGCAGGGCGGGAAGCAAGATCTTGGTGCGAACTGGCCCATTCACAGTTGCAAAGAGACCAAAACTTCAAGATTTCTCTTTTTCTTGAGGAGAGAGCTCAAATGATGCCACACCAAGGTTCCAGGACCTGAGGGGCCCCTCTTGAGTTTCAGAAACTCACTCCACCAGAGGCCAGTAGGGCTCAGACAGGCCAAAGTTGCAGGTCCAGCAACAGGTCAACTAGGAAATTGCAGGGATCCTCTGCAGCTCGTTATGTCGCGATAGTTTAAAACAGGAGGTCAGTCAGCTGATCCATGGAGTCACTTCAGTCTGGGATGAGGGGTTCAGGGCCAGTCTTCCTTCTCAGCAAGCACACCAGTAGAGTAACAGGGCAACAGAGTACCAGTTCTTCTTGCAGCAAAGCAGCACAGCAGTCCTTCTGTAGTGTCCACAGGTCCAGGAGTATACAGAAGAGTTGGGTCTGAGGGTCCAATAGTTATAGCTGGTGCCCACTTTAAAGTAGGGGAAATTTCTAGAGAGCTCCCTTTTGATTTCCTTGAAGTTTCCTGCCTCCCCTGGCTCCAAGCTGTGTTCATGAACAATGCAGTGGTGACAAGTCCTTTGTGTGAAGGCAAGGCACAGCCTATGCAGTGGCAAGTGGAGCTGTGCAGAGCTCTACCCCATATCCTGCCAGTTGATAGCCCATCCAGACATATTCAATCACTCTATTGTGTGGCTGTCTGGGATGAATAAACAAAGCCCAGCGACCAACTGCTCCCAGTCATGTGACTCAGGAACAGGCTGCAGGCACCAAATAGTTAGGGCAGGAAAAGTCAACCTTCTAAAAGTGGCATTTTTAAATGTGTAAATTAACATTCGACTTAACCATTAAAGACGATTTTTAATTACAATTTCTCAGACATAAAACATGAACGTTTAACCTGTTCTTAATCAAAAGTTAGCACTTATTAAATGTAAAAGAGGAAGACCTTGTAGTAGTGAAAAATGAATATTAGGGTTTTTTTCTAACAGAACATGTAAAACTTAAAATTACATGTCCAACCTTTTAGACACACTGCACCCTGCCTTATGGGCTTTTTAGGGCCTACCCTAGGGGTGACTTATATGTATTAAAAATGAAGGTTTGGGCCCAAAACAAGGTTTATTGTGCCAGGTCAATATAGCTGTTTAAAACTGCACACCGTCTGCAATGACAGGCCTGAGACACGTTTATAGAGCGGCTTAAGTGGGTGGTACAATAAGTGCTGTGGGCCTACTAGTAGCATTTAATTTACAGGCCCTGGGGATATGTAGAACTACTTTACTAGAGACTTACACATAAATTAAATTTGCCAACTGGGTGTAAACCAATTTCACCATGTTTAAAGTAGAGAGCACATGCACTGGTTAGCAATGCTAAAGTGCACAGAGTCTTAAAAGCCAACCAAACTGGTTCAGAAAACAGCATGTTGAAGGAAAAAGTTTGGGATGAATGACCCTGTAGAAAGGGCCAAGTCCAACAAATCTCATACTTTTTTCCATTTACAAATATGTATTAGCTTATTTGAAATATAGCATTCAATGTAATAGACCTTGCTGTATTTAGGTCTCGCTGTGACAGCGACTGCACTGCATGCACTCTCATTTGCAAGAGGTATTGTATAGAACAAGGGGTTTACAGCCCGCGCCTTGCTTACTATTCATCATTTCATTGTTACTCATATTTGTTTCCTTCTGATTGACCAGCGCGTGCTGACTTCACTTCCTATTAATTCGCTGGAGCATGGACGATGTACTGATTGCTTCAGGTTGATTGCTGTCCTTCCTCTGATTGTGCTCTGATTGAGGTACTATATGTATTTTGTCTGGTTTGCTTCTTTTCTTCCCAACCACACCCCAGTTGTCTGTATTGCTTCCCCCGCCTCCAGGGGAAGGATTGTTTATGTGCAGGAAGGTGTTCTTTCCTGCACATAAACAATCTGAAATGACGTTTTGTAACTTGTATGTGTGCTGCTTTGTGCAGCACACATAGGAGTTGCACCTCATCATTTTGTTTTCAAAGATTGTTTATGTGCAGGAAAGGTACACCTTCCTGCACATAAACAATCATTGGCGTTTTGCTTTTTCAATGTGCCCTGCACAACGCAGCACACATGAAAACAGCAAAATCGAGGCAAAATAAAGCATTTCTCCTCATTTCACCAGGGTAAGACTAGGTTTACCCTGGTCTTAATTTTGCTGCTGCCCCATATTTACACCACACTTGTAAATAAGGGGCAGCGTCACAATCAATGGGTGTTGCGGTGAAACACCTATTACCCACCCCTTTCACACTAAGTATTGCCTGAGAGGGTGCCTTATTTACAAGGCAGCGTTAAGCCACGTTAAGTGGCTTAGTGCTGCCTTGTAAATAAGGCAAAGCCCGGATCACCACAGGAACGTCACTAAACGTGACATTCCTGTGGTGATAGGGGCTTGTAAATATGCACCAGAGTGCGTTGGGCTTTTCACAGCTGCCCAATATGCGATATGTCACTGCAATGCCATAAATCTCATTATCTCAATAAACAAAGCCCAATTGCCTCGCCAGAATCTACTTCACCACACTATGTACTTCACCATTAGCATAACGAAATCTATTTGCTCTGGTATGTAAAACACCATACTAATGCAAGCATCCATATTGCCCAGGTACATACAGTTCTACTGTCGTGCCAGATTTCACACTGTGCAGGTATGTAGAGACAGTCGTGTACAACATGAAGGACCCCCACTGGAGAAGGATTATCTCCCTGATATTTGTAGGTAACATTTTTACAATGTGCTGAGACCTTACAGTATGCAATCCTCTTATATTTTTTTACATCTACTCAAAGGAATATGTACATTTTTAAAGGATTCTCAACCATAACAAGATGGTATTTAAAGTAGGTGTCTGCAAAGATGACTTGCAGCTTTACAGATATTTATTTTATATTTTAACATTGCAAACATAGCTAGCAAAGGTTTTATATATTTTACAGAGAGCTTTCTTGCAGCCCATTGCAATATATACAGATAGGCACATATATAGGTATATAAACATATATATATATATATATATGAAGTCCGGGGTACACCTTTGATAAAGGTCAATGATGACCGAAACATGTTAGGACTGCCGATGCTGTGCCTTATTAAAATTAAAAATTTGCCATCGTTTGAGTAGTGTGCCCATTTCTCGACTTTGAGGCGAGTGTCTTCGATATCCAATGGTTTGGTTCAACCGTAGGCGACGCACCACCAGCAAGAGTGCCGGAGTTGCCCGACAGTGAACCAGGTGTTGTGCTCACGGAGCGTGAAGGGCAACTGGTTGCCGCCGAAGACGAACTTCAGCATGGTTCTCGGCTACCTTCAAAATGGGTTTGTCATGAGGCGCAGACGAACCTTTAAAAGGTAATAGCAATGTAATATTGACGACATCACCTACTGGAGGGATTGAATTATGAACAAATAAACCGCAAGTACCAGAATGAAACATTTTTTACCCATTTGGGCACCACTCACGGGGCGAAACTAGAAATAATTGCAATTGACTTGTGGCTTACTTTGCTCAGCATGATGTCCGGGGCACACCTTTGATAAAGGTCAATGATGACCGAAACATGTTAGGACTGCCGATGCTGTGCCTTATTAAAATAAAAAATTGCCATAGTTTGTGGAGTGCGGCCATTTCCCGTCTTTGAGGAGAGTGTCTGCGATATATAAATATATATACATGTCTATATGTATATTGGAAAAAGGCGTAACTGCCGTAATGCGTTTGGCTTTAACGGAATAAGCTAATAGAAAACGACCCCTGTGAGTGTGCAGGTCTTCTTCTCCCCTACGGAAAACTCTGTATATTCACCCGAAAGATAAAAAATCATCCATTGGACTCGTGTCTTGTCTCGTTTATTAATAGCGCCTGACGCGTTTCGGAACATTTCCTTCATCAAAGGGATCAATTCAAAGTCTTGCGTTGCTGCTGCACTCTATTTGAACTATCCGCCCTCCAATGGGCTTCTCTTATGAGTCCCAGTGCCTACTGGTAATTGTAGTGCAGCAGTCCACATTATTACCCAAGTGGGGAGAAAAATTATTAATAAAACATGGCCCCACAATGAGCCGCTGAGGCACTGCACCAGTCCATAATCCCAAGGCTTATCTTTCCACATGTGGGGCGTCAGCAGTTTCCTCGCCCCGTGGCCCCATGTCATCCGCTGGGTGGTGCGCTCACCGCGCCCGGAGCCGGCGCGCATAACATCAATGAACGGTTGCTTCAGCAAGTGTGAGTGCACCCGAAAGATAAAAAATCATCCATTGGACTCGTGTCTTGTCTCGTTTATTAATAGCGCCTGACGCGTTTCGGAACATTTCCTTCATCAAAGGCATCAATTCAAAGTCTCACGTTGCTGGTGCACTCTATTTGTGTGTGTATATATATATATATATATATATATATATATATATATTCACCAAAACCCCTCCATGCAGGAAGAAGAGAAGGCCACACGGGGAATCTGTCAGGAAGCACTTTAATGGACAGCTTGGCATAATGCATTTCGGCATACTCTGCCTTCCTCAGATGCCGCTGCTTCCAGGTTGCGGTCCCAATCCCGCCTTTAAAATTGTCCTGCAACTCTCCCATTGGTGGGGGCACTCATCACCCCAGGTCATGTGCTCGCACACCTGATGCAGTCCGATGAGAACTACATCTCCCAGAGTTCTCCATTGCTGGGTAAGTGTTGCGTGGGGGAGATTAGATAGTAAACGCCAAAATGGATTGGTGCTGTGCAGGGCACGGCGCGGAGTTACCAGTAACCACAAGTCCCGGTTGTTAAAATGTCCTGGTGCCCCCTCGAGTCCCCTCAATATTCCAGCCCCCAATTCAAGTGTCTTTCGGGCCGCAGGTTTGATTATAGTGAATCTCCCCTCTCGTGAAGTCACGAGCTGCCGCTGGCAGCAGCCTCTGCTTGGCTTGCACTGTAGGGCGGGCCAGAGCGATACCGATACCTCGGACAAGAAAACAGCTGCAGATGCAGACACCAGGTGCGCTCTGGCCAACTTGCAGAACTGGGCCTCCTTGCGCGTGTCTGGCAGACGCGC
This sequence comes from Triturus cristatus, assembly GCF_964204655.1. Classification (NCBI taxonomy): domain Eukaryota; kingdom Metazoa; phylum Chordata; class Amphibia; order Caudata; family Salamandridae; genus Triturus; species Triturus cristatus. The sequence continues at coordinate 127,218,666 of NC_140593.1, forward strand.
TGAACATTCACCAAAACCCCTCCATGCAGGAAGAAGAGAAGGCCACACGGGGAATCTGTCAGGAAGCACTTTAATGGACAGCTTGGCATAATGCATTTCGGCATACTCTGCCTTCCTCAGATGCCGCTGCTTCCAGGTTGCGGTCCCAATCCCGCCTTTAAAATTGTCCTGCAACTCTCCCATTGGTGGGGGCACTCATCACCCCAGGTCATGTGCTCGCACACCTGATGCAGTCCGATGAGAACTACATCTCCCAGAGTTCTCCATTGCTGGGTAAGTGTTGCGTGGGGGAGATTAGATAGTAAACGCCAAAATGGATTGGTGCTGTGCAGGGCAAGGCGCGGAGTTACCAGTAACCACAAGTCCCGGTTGTTAAAATGTCCTGGTGCCCCCTCGAGTCCCCTCAATATTCCAGCCCCCAATTCAAGTGTATATATATATATAAGAGAAAAGAGTTGCCCCTCGATTGGACCAGCACACACAGAGGGGTACACGCTGTTTGAAGCAAAGGCAACTCTCACAAACACCTCCTCAGTTCCTCCACCACTGCCGACGCGTTTCGGGTAAAATCCCTTCTTCATGGGCAGCATTACAGCAAATGACGGCCAACAACGGAACAACAGTTCATCCCCTTCATTTTATTCAAATTTGAAATTAAGCACAGGTGAGAACGTGCATTGCATCATGGGGCTAGTAGTTCCAAAATATACTTCCCAAGTGGGCTGTGTGCCGTCAACTGCATTAACCAAACGTTGTCATCCCAAGGAAACAGTAGTTCGTGAAATCACCCTTGCAAATCGTTCCAGCACCCCGCTGCTCCGTATTAGCGGCTACAATGTACCGCAACGGACCCGCTTGGATCACGCGGCAGTGCTAGTCCGTGGCCGGGCAGGCCACTAATATAAGAGAAAAGAGTTGCCCCTCGATTGGACCAGCACACACAGATATATATATATATACATATATATATATATATATATATTACCTACTGGCGGTCGCCAGTAGGTAGTTATAGTTAGGACCACGTTTCCATAGGAAATCCGCAACATTCTATTTTGAATAACTTTGGCGCCGGTCGACGAATCTTCGCGAATTTTTCAAAATAGGTGAGGCGCTACGCTCCGCTCCTACCCTGAAAGTCTCGGGGGGATTCGTCAAGCGGGGGCTGAGATAAAAGGGGGGTCCCAAAACGCGTTTTTCCCATGCATTTTTCCATAGGACCTTTAGACACAGCTACAGCCCGAACGGCTGAACAGAATTTAATGAAATTTGGCAGAGAGGTAGTCCTCAGGTCAAGGAAGTGCCTTTTGTAGGTTTGGTGTAAATCTGTTCAGTAGATTCTGAGAAAATAGCCTTTAAATCAATATATATATCTGAGCCAGCTTACGGTGCGCTTACCGTACGCGTACGGTGACGTGCGCGAGCGCGATTCTGATTGGCTCTTAGATCTTAGTAAACATTCGAATCGGTCGAAACCAGGAAGCGGCGGCCGCCATTTTGTGTATTTCACTCCGGAAAAAAGGGTGATATCTTGAAAAGGGGGCAAGGAAGAGAGTTACAGACCCCCTAACATTTGTAAGGGGGTCAAAGAAGGACAGAAAATTACGAAAAAAACATTTATTGATTTAAAAAAAAAATCGCGGGGTACGCGTACGGTAAGCTCACCGTACGCGTACGGTAAAAAAAAATAAAAAAAATAAATGAAATTCAGATTTAAGTGTTTAGATATTAGGGGGCTCTAAAAAGAGCCGTTGTGTTTATAATTTGATTTTTTAGTGGTACCTACAAGTAAGTACCGATGCAGAGTCTAAGGTTCAAGAGGAAGACTCTGTTCCCTTCATCAGTGAAGTGTACACCATCTCCTCTATAAATGTCTTGCATGTCGTAACGCAAGTTGTTGTGGTAAATGGAACCCATACCATAGTCACGGAGGAAAGCAGAAACAGATTTGTTGACGTGCTTTCTTGCTTTGTCAATCTGCGGACAAAAATGATTGGACCAGTTCCATTTTTGCCTTTGGCATATGTTAGAAAACACAAAGGCAGTTTTAGGGAAAAGTGAAAACAGTTGTGCAAAGGTGTCCTTCATAAGCATTTCCAGACCTACCCCAGTCAAAGTGCCTAGGTCATTGCCACCACAGTGCACTATTATGAGGTCAGGGTGTTGGATTTGCATGAAGGATTTCACCAATGGCATCAATTGGTGCCACTTTAACCCTCTCTGACCAATCCATTTAATGTCTACATTTGGCAAAGCAAGGTCTCTCACCATATCTGTTTTCTCTGCATACTTTTCACTCCAGAAGACATAGCTGTGCCCTACAATCCACACTGTGAACATCTTCAAAGGAGAACTGGATGCACTCAGGAGGTGTAATTCAGTAGAATGGTAAAAAGAAATGAAAGACAGTTTGGAAATGGAGGCATACATATTTTTTTTTATAAAAAAAAGAACTGATTGGCTGTTTCATACCATTCTAGAATAAAAACTAGGCTGTATGTTTAAATTTATAGAAGCATGTTTTGTATTAGTACAGAAAAATGTGTTACTAAAGAACAGTACTATGGATTTGCTGTTAGGTTTGAAAAGTCAAGCACTCCTGCTCTTTGGAATTGAAACATTGTGCGGTGAACTTCTGACCTAACTCTACACAGCAGTGTTTCAAGAGCTGTTGCTATGGTAGCAGGCAGAAGTCAAGTTGGGGGAAGGGTACTAGGCTGAAGTCAAGTTGGGGGAAGGGTACTTTTGGAAAAGGGTTGGTTTTCAACCAATAGAAATGTGTGATTACATTTGAAAAAAAGGGGGAAGCACTGAGATTTGAAACTAACATGTATATGTGTGGAAAAAGAGAGGGAAAGTTTGCCATTATCTGGTTCTGCTGAGAGGAGAGAGGTGTACAGAACAGAGATCCTGGCTCTGATAATCTGCTGTTTGAGTGCCACATTTCTTTCACAGCTAACTAATTTTAAAGGTGAGTTTAGAGTTTGAGAGGGGATGTATATGGTAAATTAAGAAATGAATAATAGAATTGGAATTCCTTTTGTTGAAGTTGTGTTTATCATTTTCTGTTTTGGGAGAAATTTAAATGTGAGGAACATGTAAAATAATATGGACTATGTTTTCACCATAAATTAAGGTGTACTGGTATAAATAAGGAATACTTTTAGGGTTTGAGGTTCCAGTCAGTAATGCAAATACATTCAGCATCACTAAGGCTGGTTGCCCTTGCTGGAGTGTAGTCAGTCACCCAGGTTACACATGTTGCTGGTCTGAAAAAGCAGTTTGGACATGTGCTTTTTTAAGAATCTGAAAAGTGGATTTAAAATGTGTCAGACTTTAAAAGTACTTATCAATTGGCAAAAAAAAGAGTAGTAAGTGTGCTTTCAAATTGGCAAAGAAATTTCGTTTTCTGACTAATATGAAAACATGACTCTGTGTGCAAAGAGGAATTACAGGCAGAGATTTATTGCGTATTGCTCTGGTGATTTTACATTTGCTTATCCTGTGGAATCATGCACAGTATTCACAACCGAGTGGGGTTTTTAAGAATATTATGCATTTCTATAATGTTATGTTTAAGTAAAAAGAGATTCTGGGCTTTTTTAAAACAATCTTTGAGATTGTTATTTTTTTTTGCCCGCTGTTAAATGATGAATGCAATTGCTTTCACAATTTATAGTGAAATGCAATATATTCTGAAAACAGCAAAAAAAAGGCAACATTTTTTTGGGGAAAATATGTAAATATGTGTACTGTATTATAAAATGTTTTATTAAATATTAATACTTTTTTCTTTTTTTTCAGATTGAGATAGAACATTTTCGAAAACTTGAACCATTTTTAAAGCAATTAAAATTAAATTTAAATTAATAAATAATTTTTTGAGTGGGTATGGTAAGTCAAAAATTTCATGGTCCCTTTTTTCCACTTCTCCACAATCACATTTTCAGTTTTTCATTGTAGTCTCTCAAGGACCTTGTAATGTGATAATTGATTTTTAGTGTTTTTTAAAAAAAATTACGCGTACCGTACGCGTACGGTAAAAAAAAAATAAAAAAAAGTTTTAAAAAATATATATAAAAAAGATGAAAGGTAAGGTTGGCTCTTAAAAGAGCCGTTGTGTTCATGCAGGGACAGAGGAAAGAAAGAATGGGAATATTAGTCGGTACGACAAATGTGCTGATCTATTAAATTGTTCACTAGGGCAACACTGGTCTCCCTATGACAAATTAGATCATGACAAGTGGCACACCGAACTAAAACCCTCGCAAACCGATGGTTGATTTCCAGAGGACGAGAAAAAGGAGATGCTCCCCCCACAGATGAAGGGCTCAGCTGACCTGCCGAAGATGGACTCGGCCCTCCAGATGATGGACCAGGCTGAGCTGCTGTGGATGTGCTTGGTTGACTTACTGAAGGGTTACCTTCAGTATGTCAAGCATATGTCCTACCGTGTACATCTTGAAGGTGTCTCAACATGGTGTGATTCCCGAAGGAATACTTCTTGTTGGGATTCCCTCTTGAAAGTACACGGCCACAAAGCTTACAAGTCACTAAGGGTGCATTTACCTTTTTCTTGCCTTCTGGAAAAGAAAAATACTCCCATATGAAAGAGCTCTTTTGTTTCCTCCTTCTCTGCCTCAAGGTAGTGCTGCTAGCCTCACTCTCAGAAGAGTTCTGCTGTTCTGCCATCGTATCACAAAGACAACTCAGCTCCTTCTCCTAAGGGATCACAAGCAGAAATGAGGGGAATGGGTGTGGTGTAGGAGAGTTCTAGAACTGAAAGTAGTTTCAACCAATCAAAAGTTTTGTTTCTTGGTCACATGACCCAACGTGCGCGTACGTTACGCTTACGGTGCGCTTACGGAGCGCTTACGGTAAAAGTACGCATGCGCGTAAAAAAGACACGCGCACGCGCGCATGCGCAAAACAGGCACGCCCCTTCACTTCCGCGTAACAAGCACGTGTAGCGTACGCGTTACGCGCTGCGCGCGCGTGACGTACGTCTACGCAAATTGCGTAAATGAACGCAAACAGCGTAGAAATCTAACGTAATGAAAGCACGACGTGCGCTTACCGTACGCGCACGTTAAAAAAAAAATTAGAGATGTCATCAGTGATGTCATGAGTGATGTCAGTGACCATGTCATGAGTGATGTAATATGTGACGTCATCAGTAGTGCATTGCGGGCGCGCGAGTTATAGTTAGCTGAACTAACTATAACGGGGAAATTTCATTGGTTTTTTACGAGTGAAATGTCCAGCTAACTATAACATGTGTGAAACCTTTGGTTTTTTCATTGAATATATATATGTATATATATATATATATATATATATGGATAGTTTAGTTCATTGACAAAAAGCTTCCATCATGGCAGATGAAGACACAGAATCAAGGCTCAAATTAGCGGAGAGGCTATTTAGTGTATCCGGTACCAGTGGGATACCTACATCCACAGCAACATCGAAACCCTCAACAGATGCCACCTCCTTTCAATTTATTTCAACCAAATTGGAAAAGCTAACTAAGGCGGAGATTTCAAAGTGGTGGGAAATCCAATCTTTAAAAAAATACTTAGAAGTTGGGAGAGTGCCCAGAGGGCTTAGGATCATGATTACTCCAACTTATAAAAATACTCACCCTGATCTAATTAAACAATGGGCAGAATTGAATGCGGAGAGTTCCAAGATGATTATAGTCTTACTTGTCAAATATGCAGAAATAGACAGAGAGAACCTTGTGAAGAATATTAAGGAACTCAAAGAGCAACTACATGGGTTAGAAGACAAAGATAAAGTAACCAAATTTGAGAAAGATCTGAAATTGAGAATGAAAAGCTACGAGAAAGTTATCACAGACAGGAAAGGGCACAGATTTCAGCACAATCGCATAGACTATGAACAAGGAAGGATATACACCTTTTCAAAGAAATTCGATACAATCAGACGTGAGAGGTTGGAAGTGAGCAGTCGGGTGAGACAGGAAAACACCCTAAGCGATCTAAGATCGGACACAGGATCAGAATCCAACCGAGACAATGCTGCAACCCCAAGTGGACCCACTACAACAGTTTACGAAGAGTTTAGTTTTTTAAGACTGGACAGACTCACAAACCACAAACCGCAAATTCAAAGGGGCAGCAAAAGAGGAAGAGGAAGAGGAGGCAGAGGTGGGGAGGCCAAGGACAAAGACAACAAAGGCACCTCAGGATATATGACAAGGAGCAGACGAAGAAATAGTGGACTCTAACATGGTAATTAACCTATCAAATGGGATTTTAACTATTGAGGACAAGCAAATATTGGAATTAGGTCTCTCTTACTGTTTATGTACTCCTTTCAACTATGTACAGAGCCGTATTGATTTGTATATGTTTACCAGAAAGTTAAATATGCGCACATGTTTTAAGGGTAAACAGACAGCAGGTGTAAAATCTTTATTACTGGTTGCCCAGAACACACTAACGGTAGAAGATGTAGACCTTCTAAATGATTTAACAGATTTGGCAAGAGAAGGCACAAGTGAGCAGTTGGTAGATGATACAAACAGAACAGTGCTTGACAGTTACAGCAGTGATAGGAGTAATACTCCTTTTAAACCTAAGTCCCGCTTCTACCCCCCAATGCCCCGTGACAATTTGGATGCATTCAATGAGAGTGTAATGCATGACTTAAAAAAATTGAGACAACAAAGTCAACAAGGTCTTAAGAACAAAACAATTTCAGACATACATTGGATAAAGTTATGAAGAAATGGTCCAACAATGAGAAATATCAGCTATGTTCCTCCGATAAAGGAGGGAACATAGTGATTTGGCCGAATGAGATTTACCTATAGGAAGCTTACAGTCAACTGCATAGCCAACAGTGTTACTGTAAGATTACAAGAAGTGTGTATGATGGGTTGAGAGCAGGCTTCTACAAAGATCTACAAAATTGGCGCAACACTAATTTGATCAGTAAGGAGGAATTTGAATTTTTGCACGTGAAACATCCAAGACTTCCAATCTTCTACCTACTACCAAAGGTGCATAAAGATAGTGCCTACACTCCAGGCTGGCCAATAATATCAGCAATTGGAAGCTTTCTCAAGAACATGTCCAAATACGTGGACTACTTCCTGCAGCCTTATGTTCTTGCCTTACCCTCATATGTACAAGGCAGTACTGATTTTCTCAGACACATTTTTGATGTTAAGTTGGAACCAGATTTCCAGATGGTCTGTCTAGATATCAGTTCATTATATACCAGCATACTACACAAAGATGGTATTAATGCTGTACGACACTTTTTGAGAACAAGATCTATTGAACACCGCAAACACAATGACACGATTGTAGCCATGATAGAATGGGGCCTCAACAGTAATGTTTTTCTGTTTAATAATGATATCTTTCGCCAAACACAGGGGACAGCTATGGGCACCTGCTTCGCCCCCAGCTATGCGAACTTACACATGGGCTGGTGGGAGGAGCAGGTGCTCAAAAACACCAAACTGCATGACTGGTCAGCAAATATTGTGTTATGGCTACGGTAAATTGACGACCTCTTCATTTTATGGAGAGGCGATCTAACATCTGTTGAAGAGTTTGTGAGGATAATCAATGTGAATGATCTCAATTTAGCATTTACCTGTCGTGTCAGCGATAAATTTATTGATTTTTTGGATGTCAGGTTGGAAGTGCTGGGGGATACAATTACAACAAGGATATACAGGAAATCCACCTCAGGCAATTCAACTCTGCATGCTACAAGCTCTAATCCAAGTGCTTTGAAAAGAAGCATCCTCTATGGGGAGTTATACATCAAAACAGAACAAGAAATGACAAAGAGATTGAGAGCCAGAGGTTATGATGAGATCACCCTAAAACAAGCCAGAGATAAAGTCAAAATCAAATCAAGAACCGAGCTGCTATTTCATGCGCAGACAATTTCTGAGCCTGTAAACACTGATAGAAGAGTGGTAGAAACATCTAAAAAGAGTCTGAGCCCTGTTTATTTATCACTGCATACAGTACAGCCCATAACCAACCTGGAGGGTCCTCAAGCTGCTTATTGGGGCAGTTTACGAGTAGAGCTGGATGGTGCTGTGTGAATTACAAGCATAACAGTGCGGGACATTTTTACAACTTGCCTTGGATACTGTTTTACTTTCCTCAGAACTGCACGACCCACGTGGGTAATGAAAGTTAGACTCCATGACCCACGATACTTTGCAAATTTTACTCAACTGTGTGGAGTTTGAGAATAAAAGAAGGGAACATTCTTGTGGTCACAGCTTGCCGTTCTTTGTGAGATTTGCCTGTGACGAAGGGCGCCAAGCCCGAAACGCGTTGGCACTACTAAAGCAAGGTGGTGTCTGAGCCTGGGTCGTTTGTGAGAAAACAGCGTAATTCCAACCAGCGAGTGCAGCTCACCGGAAAGGGTAACTTTGTTGTTTGATATATATAAATATATATATTTTATGGTAAGTAGATGTGGGGTTAGAAATAGTAAGTCATAGTAAGTCTATGCTTGCCTACATAGACTTACCTTCACAATATCTTGACAATTGATATTCTGGCTCGATATTTTAGGAATTCGATATTTTTGTGTTTGACATTCTGACATACAGCCCTGGCCACAGCGTAACAATTCATTGGAGTTCAAGTTGGGCCCTTCTACTAAAAAGTAATCTTCAGCTGTATGCCATCTATTCTACTGGAGAGGCAATGGACTCATGAATCGTAGATTTTTTATATGAGCCCATACAATCCTGTAAACTTAACTGAAGAAATCCTGTATCATTTATACAATAGTGCCACTGAGTAGAAATGTATAAATGTCAGTGGCTGCTTCTGCTGCACCTGAAGAGCGAAGTACGGTTTGGCTGGCTGTCTCGGGCCTACCAAACAGTCATGCGCACATTGCATGTTCTCCACCCAGGCTGCAGTACAGCCTGGGTGGAGAACATGCCCAGGCTTCCACTCTCTTTCTGAGCAGCAAACCACAGCACTAAGACCAATCACAACGCTGCTATCAGCAGCGTCGTGATTGATCAGGGGAGTCTGGAAGCCTGGGTGCTTCCTGGTTCCTGACCTGCGGAGGAGAGACGGCAGCTTGCAACAGCTGGAGACGGAACCAGCAGGCAAGTTTGATTTTTTCTTCATTTCCCCCCTCCTTCTCCTGCCCCCTGCCCCATCTCCTACCAGCCGCCACTGGCCCGGTGTGTCAGCCATCAAGTGTTCTAGGTCCCTGTTCAGTGTGCAGCTCCTTTGACAATCCTCTTCCAAACTTCTCCATGGTGAAAGACTTGATCATCTATCTTATATTTCAACTTTTCAAAGGTTGCCATGGTATGCATATCGTCAAGCCAGTCCTGGAATGCTGAAATATGGAACTTTTCCAGTGTCAGAGAATACCCCTTCTCGCCACTTCTAGAGCAGTAGCTCACCAACATAAGGTAGTGGGGCAAGTCAGGAAGGTCACTCATATCATGTAGCAAAGTCAGTCTTGCACTCAAATCCACTGAGGTCCTCAAGTCAAATCACAAGCAGGCTGAGGTCGTCTGCCATAATTCATGAACTTCTGGGCATGACCACAGAATGTGTACAATATCACAGTGCTGTTCCCCGCATCTCCAACAATCAGAGTTGGGGGCCCAGATTGGCTCTATGTAGCTTGTTAGTGGCCCATGCCATCTATGAAATATTTTATAGCATCCGAACTTTGGACGCGATTCCCATAGCCCTTCATTGTAGTCGTTCAGAACAGCTACCCCTTCCCCCTCTTGGGACTTAAGTTGTAACAGTCTTCCCACCAGATGTGTAGTGAGGTGGAAGTGTCTTGGGAGACTCCATGGTTGATTAGTGCTGAGTATTAGACTGCAGTTGTTCCCTTGTAACCCTTCCAGGTTTGTAGATAAACAGTGAGTGTGGCAATAAGATATGTGAGTGGCTTAAGGACTGTTGGAGGGCATGTGGAGCTGCATAGGCCTCCATCTCTGTGAACATAGAATGTTGTAGTCTTGGCTGAGTTCAGGCGGCTGTCACAAATCATATTATCAAGACTCATGATTTTATGTATTTTCCAAATTTCCCAACTTATTTCATCCTGCCTTATAACAATAGCTTCTTTACGACATAAGGATGCTGTAGAGTGTATGCATTCCTCGGTTTTCAACAATGAGTGGGCTCACCACCATATGTAATGAGAGGTAGAGATAATGGGAACAGTGGATGCTATCACCCCAGGGTTCCTTCTATAGTATACAGATTGGTCACCTTTGGTACCTAGGGTGTGTTCTTCTATGTTCACCCAATCTGGTGTTTCCTGATGTGTCCTAAGTGCATAAAACGAGAGTGCCAATTGGTGGGCCAGCCAATAACTTTCCATGTGGGGCAGGCGAAGTACACATTTGGGGGTGGCATCAAATAATTTAGTACTCCTTAACCTGTTCTGGTTGAGCCCTAGGCAAGTTGCAAAACCATTTTTTCAATGGCGTCAAACAGCACAAGTGGAACCAACCAGGGAAGCATCCCGAAGGCATGATGGGACCGTGGTGCTATATTCATTTTAGTGACCTGCACTTTACACCAGAGTCAGAGGTTAAAAGATGACCATTTCTGAATGTCAGCCTTCACAGTCACCACTAACGGGATTATGTCGTTGGATACTATATTCTGAAGCCCTTAACTAACATAAATTAGTAGAAATTTCCACTTATCGGGTTTCCAGTCAAACTGACTGGTTCCTAAGGAGGCATTTGTGGCAGAGGAGATTAGTGCCAAGGCCTCCCACTTGGACAGTTTAATTTGTATGCTGAAAAGCTCGAGAACTGGTCTATTTGGTATGTTAATGCGTCAACGAAGTCTGCAGAATGTGTCATGGTCAGTAGTATGTCATTCGGGTAATGAAATGCCTTATGCTCCCCCACTGGTGATTTTATTCCTGGGATCTAATTGTTTTGATGTATGGCAATGGTCTGGCGTTCCAAGGCCAACGATAATAACAACGGTGATAATGGGTATACTTGTCTCGTACCTCGATGAATTTGAAAGTAAGGCAAGAGTGATTAGTTTATGACTGCCTTCAGGTAGTTGCTCAGGAACTTCACCATGATTTCAACATCAGCAGTAATGAGCAATATGGGTCTGTAGTTCAAACAATCCAGGTTCTCTGCCAGGTTTGGGGACCAACAATATTCTGGCCCTACCAAACTCTTAAGTTCTCCACCTCTAATACCTCCAAGTCATTGATGACAACAGAGGTACAATCTGTGGTTTTGTAATTTTGTAAAATTTGAGAGGGATCCCAATATATTATAGGCCATAGCATCAACCGCCATGGCGATTTTGTCATCTGTTATTGGCGTGCTATAGCATCGGCTTCGTTGTCAGCGTGGGAAGAGCCAGATTTCTAAAAAGCTCAAATTCTTCCATGGGGTCATGCCCCTCTTCTGAGACATAGAGCCTGTTGCAGAAATTCTGAAATTATAATAAAGTGTGCAAGGGATGTACCAGCTGTTCCCCTTTTTCATTACCTGTTGCCAGAATAGTTAAATAATAATGATATTCCATATTCGTAAAGCATGAACATATCACTGCTTAACATTTCAAAGCGCTGAGGGCCGTTGGTGTAATTAAGTGAGCTTTTGCCAAGAGTCACATGATGCTTGAACTGAGCTGCTGCCGGCACCGAGGATCGAACCGTGGGCCCTGCGCTCTGGAGACAGCGTCTAATGTACCAGAGCACTCAACATTAAGTAAATCAGTGGCTAAACTAAGTTGGGGCGACTACAACTTTTAACCTCCCTTTTTTCATTTCCTGACTAGTCCAGGAATATCCTGTCCACCCAGGCCTGTTGATCCATGGGATAGTGACAACAGTATTATCTCCTTTAGGTCAGTTCTTCTTTATATTGATTAATTTTAAACTATCCTTTTCACCTTTCTGCTTCTGGTGGCCAGGAACACAATTCATCGCTTCCTCACATTTTTTTTATTACTCTATGAATCTTTGAAGCAAAATCACATTGTTTCAACCTTTTTATAATAAATAAAAAAACACCTTCACCGAAAAATTGTTCTAGCTCGGTGGATCTTTTGGCACACCCTTGCATCAAGGTTATTCTATCTTTCACGCGGTGGCTTTGTTCGTGGTTCCCCAGAACCATTTCTCTGTAATAGACTCACATCACATTCTATGAAAGAAACAACTACATGTAGATCATCATGAATATGTATTTGTACTATATGTTTCACTTACACAATCACTTACTTGTAAATATATGTAATTACAGCCTTGAAGAAGTCACTTGTGTGATGAAACACGTGTCAGCTGTATTTTGGACTACAATACAAGGTTCTACAACAAATCTATGATTCCTGTTTTTTAATTTTATGCGTTTGAATATTACTGTATATGGTGACAACACCACTGATTTACTTACTGTTGAGTGCTTTGGTGCATTAATTTCTTCTGTTAAATGCAAGCTGGGCTTCTAACAAGTGGCCCGCCTTTTCACAAGGCTTATAGCACCATTGTTGCAGATGGGAAAGTGGTTTTGTGTGGGCTTTAGCAGGCGTCATAACACTGTGCGAGTGGGGGTCATAGAGTAAGTGGCTGTTAACTCTCTTGCCTGTCTTTCCAATCTTGATCTTTGAGAATGTGCTTTCATTATTTCCGGTGCTGTTTCCCTCATTATAGCTCCCCTTAAACATGCCTTATTCACTCCACACAGGGTCTGAGCGTAGGAGACTAAGGGGCTCTTTACGAGGTCGGGGGGAAAGCCTCCGCCCGACACTGACTCGGAATCGGGACTGACCAACTTGCGGTCGACGGTTCTGACCGACGGATTACAATGCAACCAAACACTGTTCGGTCGGATTCCCATTGTGTCCTAGGAGCTTGTGTTCCGCGCGACAACCGGCCGTCACACAGGCTCCTATGGGGAAATAGGGTGTGTGTGGAAATCTCTGCACCCTGTCGCAGGCACCCCATGGTGCCTGCCACAGAGTGAAGGGTTTTACAGGGGCGGTTCCTTGGGTACCCCCTCAGTCATCAACTGTAGGCCCCGGGGCCAAGATGGCCCTGTTAGGGGGCCCCAAAGTCACTTTATGACAGCTTTTCCTCGTCAGACAGGCCAACGCGGAAAGGTTATTGGAGAACGACATCGTAATCCCGTAGCGGAAACGCTGTCCATAGGGGTGTACGATGCGGTTCCGACCAACACGGATACTCTGTGAGTCTCTCAGAACCGATTTGGAACGATCGGCTGGTGTAAGTTCCGACCGCAGACTTTGTAATTGGGCTGTCAGAATGTAAACCGACCATGTCGGTGGAATGGGCTCCGACACGGTTTAGGAGATTCCGACTGTCGGGAGGAGGCTTACCGCCCGACATCGTAATCAGCCCCAGAGTCTTTGTTATCATCTAAGAATTGATCTACAAATCGCCGTGGTTAGGCTTTACTCTAAAGGTTCTTGAATTTTGAGACGTTAGTTCGCCAAGTGCCCTTTGAGGAGGCGGACATCTCCATGTCTAGTTGCAAGCCAATGAGGTCATGGCCCGACCTTCCATTCAGATTTATGGATGCTTCTACTGAGTGTCTGGCCAAATGTGAGGACAGTAGAAAGTAGACGATCCTAGCGCAGATGCCCATCCTCTCCCAGAGAGAGCAGTGGTCATCTCTACCATTAAAAAACAGAGAGAGAGGGACCCCAAACCAAGAGAGAGGGGTGCCAAGCAAGACCGTAGTCAAAAAGAAAGATCTCCCTTGGATCTATGAATATCAACCGTCATTCAAACATGCAGATTTCACACTAACAGGATGAGATATGGCATCAACGAAGCAAACCAATTACTTAATAGCAAATTTATTTCAAATTAATCAATGATTGTCACATCAAGTCAAATGTTGTACATATACATAAAAAGGTAAACAATTTACCAAATGTTAAAACAGGAGTTAAAACTTTCTTGAAACTCATACGCAAAAAATGAAATGAATCACAATCAATATACATGTAAAACAGAAAATTGGGAAAAAGAGAACAGGACAAATAATCCAACTCAGACAAAGGAAATCGTTAACTCACAGATAAATCAGTTCTAACCACAATACATTTCAACCACAATATGCATGGCACAGAACCATTATCATTACAAATTTCAAACGATTTCCTTATATTAGAGCATCGACGCGTTTCGGTAGGCCACAGTATACAGCCAACACCTTCCTCAGGATTAGTTGCAGATCCCAATTTTAATAAATTTAAAATAGTTGTAAAAGAATCAATGAATCACGATCCCTCTTGTCCAAACTGAGTCCACTATTCAGCGCTTAGATTTCATCACGGATCTTATATCTTCTTTAAGTTTGTTTATCGTAGTCATTTACACATATATTTTTCCAAGGGTATCCTCATAGGAATGACAATTGTAAAAGTACATTACCAAATACTTGTGTTTAGTACATGCGGATCCTCTATCTTTTTTCCGCTGTGTGTGTCTCAGTTCAGAGAATTACCATTTATTCTCCCGGATGATCTCTTAGACAAGTTTCCTTTATGTAGCTAGAGGTCGGTAGGGGTAAAATCGTCCCAAATCTGGGATCTGGTAGCTCCCTTACTCGGGTCCGGTCAGCTCCGCAAAGTGGATTCCTTCGATTCTGATGAATTGTCATTCCTATGAGGATACCCTTGGAAAAATATATGTGTAAATGACTACGATAAACAAACTTAAAGAAGATATAAGATCCGTGATGAAATCTAAGCGCTGAATAGTGGACTCAGTTTGGACAAGAGGGATCGTGATTCATTGATACTTTTACAACTATTTTAAATTTATTAAAATTGGGATCTGCAACTAATCCTGAGGAAGGTGTTGGCTGTATACTGTGGCCTACCGAAACGCGTCGATGCTCTAATATAAGGAAATCGTTTGAAATTTGTAATGATAATGGTTCTGTGCCATGCATATTGTGGTTGAAATGTATTGTGGTTAGAACTGATTTATCTGTGAGTTAACGATTTCCTTTGTCTGAGTAGGATTATTTGTCCTGTTCTCTTTTTCCCAATTTTCTGTTTTACATGTATATTGATTGTGATTCATTTCATTTTTTGCGTATGAGTTTCAAGAAAGTTTTAACTCCTGTTTTAACATTTGGTAAATTGTTTACCTTTTTATGTATATGTACAACATTTGACTTGATGTGACAATCATTGATTAATTTGAAATAAATTTGCTATTAAGTAATTGGTTTGCTTCGTTGATGCCATATCTCATCCTGTTAGTGTGAAATCTGCATGTTTGAATGACGGTTGATATTCATAGATCCAAGGGAGATCTTTCTTTTTGACTACGGTCATCTCTACCATACCATGTCTAAGACCCACAACTCGTGGGCAAACAAAAAGAGGAGGGGGTGCTGGCAAAGAAGAAGGTGGGGGTGTGTATCAGCATCTAAGTGCTGCCATATCTCTGGGGCCGGAGAGGCCGTAACCAAACATTTCTTTGTTTCTCCAACCTACGTTTTACATCTAGTAAAATAAATGTTTAGTTAAGTATGTTAACCATCATGATAGATCATTTTAAAGTATTTTGTATGTGTTTCCTAATATGGGAATTAATACTCATGAGGATTGAGTGATCTGCCAAGGATCAAGCAGTGCATTCAAACAGGGAAGCCAGGATTACAATTCAGGCAGTCGACATAACCACTTGACACTAACTTGTTTCCTCTACAAACGTGCAACCTTACAAAAGTATAAACATAATACACCTTCGTTCTTAGACATGTTAGTTGTTCATTAGTTGTTTGTGCCAAGGCTTGTTATTCTAACTGAAGCATATTCCTCGTTTCACTTATAGTTTTCCCTGGTCATGTGTGTGATCCTACGTGAACCTTAGAGGATCACGTTGGATCAGAGGATGTATGGTTTGTGAACAAACTTTCATCTATGGGGGACAGGAGTAAGTGTCTTCTGTACCAGCCAACATGAACATCAAGCATTGGCAAAGCCAATAGGTCTCACCTATCCTTCTGGCTTTGACAATGTGTTTTAATCATGTTGTACACCAGTGTGACTGCTGTTCAACATGGCTTAAAGTTAGTGATGTGGAGTGGGATGAGTAGATTGGGGTAGAGTGGAATGGGGTAGATTGGAGTGGGTAGATTAACATAGCACCCTATGGGTGGGGGTGGAGTGGGGTAGAATGGATTAGGGTAGATTGGAGTAGGGTGGAGTGGGGTAGATTGAAGTAGATTGGAGTAGATTGGAGTGGGGGTTGGGTAGATTATCGTGGTAGTTTGGAGTGGAGTAGATTGAATTGGTGTAGATTGGGTTGGGGTAGCTTGGGGTGGAGTGGAGTAAATTCGGAATGGAGTAGATGGGGTAGATTAGAGTGGGGTAGATTGGAGGGAAGTAGATGTAGATAGGAGCAGGGTAGATCAGGGTAGATTGGGGTAGAGTGGAGTGGGATATATTGGGGTAGATTGGAGTGGAGTGGAGTAAATTGGGGAAGAGTAGAGTGGTGTTGATTGGGGTAGATTGGAAGTGGAGTGGGGTGGACTGGAGTGGAGCGGGGTAAAATAGGTGGATTACAGTAGGGTAGAATAAAATGGATTTGGGTACATTGGGGTGGAGTAGATTGGGGTGGAATAGGGTAGATCGGAGTAGAGTGGAGAGGGATATATTGGGGTAGATTGAAGTGAAGTGGGGTAGCTTGTGGAAGAGTGAAGTGCAGTGGATTGGGGCAGATTGGAGTGGGGTAGATTGGGGTTGAATGGGGTAGATTGGAGTGGAATGGTGTAGATTAGGATGGAATGAGTAGAGTGTAGTTGTTTTTGGTGCATTCCCAGAGTTAATAACACGAGTAAACCAGGGAAAGCATCAAAATGCTATGCCATCCTAGGTGAGGCATAACAAGGAGAAATATTGTTTTTTGTCCTCCTTACTTCCTCTTTCTGTGTGTGCTGCATTCTAAAACATACATAGAATAAGCAAAATGCCACAGAGGATTGTTTTTGTGCAGGAAGTGTGCATTCCTTCACAAAATAATCTTGTCTGTAACTCAGGCACCCTTGCACCATGATGCAAGGGTCTCTGCATTGACACTTGGCTGCACTCAGTGAGCCAATGCAGAGGGAGAGTAGGACTGCATGATGGGATATATTGGGGTTGGATTGGAGTGGAGTGGGGTAGCTTTGGGAAGAGAGAAGTGCAGTGGTTAGGGGTATATTAGAGCAGAGTGTGGTAGATTGGGTTAGAGTGGGGTAGATTGAAGTGGGGAAGATAGGAGTGGGGTATATTAGGGTGGGGTGGGTAAATTGGATGGGGTAGATTCGAGTAGGAGAGGAGTAGATTGAAGTAGAGTGGGAAAGATTGGAGTAGAGTGAGGTAGATTGGGTGGAGTGGGATAGATTAGAGTGTAGTAGATTGGGGTAGACTGCAGCGAAGTGAGGTGGGGTAAATTGTGGTACATTGGAGTGGAGTGGGATGAATTGGAGTAAAGTGAGGTAGAGTGGAGTGGGGGCGTAAAGTGGAGTGGTGTGTTGTGTCATGCAGTTAGTGGCTTAGATTAGAGAGGCGTGGTGTGTTATAGAATGTCTTAGAATGGAGGGGCATGGAGTGGAGTGGCGTGGTATAGAATGGAAGGGCATAGAGTGGAGTGGCGTAGTGTGTAGTATGCATGCTGTGCCAGCACACTGCCATTACAGACAACACATTTTCAATTGAACTGACCATTACAATTGCACCGAAATACGATTTTTCTGCACACAAACGATAACATGTTCAAATATCATCACCTAGTGTATTGATGTTTTTTTATTGTATTCAAATGTTTGTTTCCACCACACTTTGGAATAATAAAAAAAAGTGCTTCATTTATCCTAATTCTGATATATTCTGAAACATCAGCACAGTTGATTTTTTTGTATGCAAAAAAAAAAATCCTACACCATCTCTTCTTAAATGGATACTCAGCAGGTTTGTCACATAAATTCTCTCACTTTGAAGTCAGTGAAAGAAAAGTAAACACCAATCTCCCTCAGAAGACAGAGCTTGACATTTGACTTCTGTCTTTGAATGCACAGCAAATGTGACAAGATTAAAACAAGATTGAAAGGCCTGTTTACAGAAAGCGAGTTTGTGGAAGAAAACAGTAACAAGGTTTGGGCAACTGGAGGGACGAACTCAAGCTGGACAGCCTAATGCAAATAAAGCCAGCAAATAGAAAGCCAGACAATGTGAGTTACTAACCACAAAGCCAATGGTAAGCAATGGGCAGAATGCATTCCTAGGTCAGCTTTCTGAATGCCCCCAAGATGTCTTTAGTAAACCAGACATCTGTTCTTTATGGTAGACTTTGACCTAAAAAGTGAAGCTCTGCAGAGGAAGAAGGTAGCTTGAACTTCGGTCTGTCTACGTCACGGGCTACTGAGCAGGTAGTACTCTGTGTGACTTCATGGTTATGGGGGAAAGAGGACACAGCTATGGGGAAAGATGCTTATTATTAACAAACAAGATGGGGGCTACTCACACAGGCATTTTGGAGTATGCGCAGTATTACTTCTGTAGTACTCCTTTTTCTGGATTGGCCCCAAAACATATAAAATGGAAATACATTGTGCATGTTCAGGAAATGTTCAAATACAACTGGTAGGAATAAAAAAGGACTGTGCCCTGTTTGCGCTTTTATTCATGGAGAGTCATATGCTTTGAATCAAATCACAAAAGGAAGTAAGGTTAATTAAAAGAGCACTTTTGGAGTATTTAGTGATACAGCACAAACCTAACACTGTACATTAGACAATGGATCAGGAGATGATCTTGGTCGTGTACATCAAGTGAGGATTACACAAATACATTTTACATACAAGGAGATTACGCACCAGATTTATTAAAGGCTTGCGTTGCCCTTGCATCATGCAAGGCGTTGCAAGGCAATGCAAGCCCTAAATCAGATTTACCATGCCACGCGGAGCCACCTTCCATGGCATAGTAAGTCAGGAGTAACACAAGGGGTTGCAAGTCGATGCCTTGCATTACTCTGCGCTGGCAGGGTCTTCCATGGGTGGAGCATGAGTGTTCCCACGCATCCACCCATGGTTTTTGGTGCTTTCCCAGATTTACTAACACTAGTAAACCTGGGAATGCGTCAAAATGCCACGCTTCCCAGGTGAGCAGAACAAGGAGGAATATCTTTTTTTCTCCTCGTTATTTTCTTTTTCTACACGTAGCACACATAAAATGAGGAAAATGCCACAAAGGATTGCTCCTTCCTGCACATCAATAATCCTGGCTGTAACTCAGGTACCATGGCGCACTGGTATGTGTATTGGTGCTAGGCTACACTCAGTACAGGGGGCGATCAGAAATGCATCATGTCTTGGTAATATGGTACATTTCTGCCTTCTACTTTTGATGCATTGCATTAAGTTGTCGTGCTGTGTTGCCTCAAATCTTTGTAAATCTGCCCCATGTGATTTGCCCAGAATCAGAGGATCTTGAGTCTAGCTGCTGGGGTTGAGATTTGAACCGAGGTCCCAGGTTCCAAAGGCAGCATTACGAGCCACTAGGCCACATCTCCTCCCAGCAGTACTCCTTTTGTGGATAGGCCCTTAGATGGTCTGTGAAAGACGTGGGTCTTAGTTTCCAGGTTCTGGGCAAGGAGCATCTTCTTACTGCTGGATCTGCAGACACTGAAGCACCAACAGTTCTGAGAGTGGAAATACTTCCTGTGGCTGTGCTCCCGTCGCGAAGATGATTTATGGCAGCTTTGTCTGTGCGAACTACTGTAATCTGGTGAAATGATATCAGTATTGATTCAATGAAAGGGTTTTGCTTTACTGAAATCATAAGGGCAGAGATAGCAAATGGGGCCTGAGAGCGGGAAAATATAGCTTTACGATTTGTCAGTGTCACAGTCTTTTACCCACACCCTCCTCGTCCAGCTCCCTGCCCCACCAGCCTGCCTCCACCGCTCTGTGCCCGCCACCGAAAGCAAGCTCTGGTCTTTAGCCTTCCTGCCTCCTGAATATGATCCAGAGACTCATCTCCTCTCTGTGAAATACAAGGCTTCAGCTTCAGGCCTCTTGGCTTTAGAGTTAGATGCTTCTCACCTACAGAGTGTGTGTGTGTGTGTGTGTGTGCGCGCGCGTGTGTGTGTGTGTGTGTGTGTATATATATATACAATTTAATAAGAGTTATTTAGTTGATATGATTTGTGACTATCTCGTGCTGATCCACATGACGGATTGACATGATTTATTTATTTATTCCCAGATAATGGAGTCATTTAACATTTAGTATAGGCACTAGACCCTTTATCAATTTTCTAATATCTGTATAATAATCTGAATTTATGGGTATCCATTGCTACAAGATAGGATGATTGGATCAATATTGTTATTATCTGTTCAGCCCACATACCCATATGATAAGAATGTAAACTGAAACTCAACAGATTAAGATATAAGGCACTATTGGAAATGAAGTATTTTTTAATGCTACCGTGACAGTACACCAAAAAACATAGTACAATATATCTCTTTATGTATTTGTAAGGTTTATCTTTTATATTAATGTGTATTATACGCATGATTGAGTGATACATTTTTTATATATGATTTCTGGTTATGGCAGGCATTCACTAGTTTATTACACGCTTGTGAAGTTTGAATGAGCATCTGTTTTCTATGTTGATGAAATGCATCGTCACACTGTTGTATTATTTAAAGGCCAAAATGAATGTTTGTGGTCATGTGACCAAGACTCTGATGAGTCGAAACACGTTATCTGCTGTTGTTGGCCTTAAAATAAATTGCTATCTTTAGCACAACTCCGGAGTGGCTGGCTCTTTTTACCGGAATCGTTTGGGGAAGACGAGTTTCTTTTGCATATATCAGCGATGACTTCCGTCAACCCAACCCCAACCCGATTGGCTGGGCATCTTTCATTCAGTCAGACGTCAGCGATGACGTCC
Organism: Triturus cristatus; assembly: GCF_964204655.1. Lineage (NCBI taxonomy): Eukaryota > Metazoa > Chordata > Amphibia > Caudata > Salamandridae > Triturus > Triturus cristatus. Next base: position 127,239,639 of record NC_140593.1, read on the forward strand.
GTCAACCCAACCCCAACCCAATTGGCTGGGCATCTTTCATTCAGTCAGACTGCTTTTGGAAAACTATGAAGGATGCCCGCCAGTTACTAGAATGGTAAAATCACACCCCAGATTGGAATCGAAGGTCTGGGACATTGTGTCGGCCACACCGCCAAACTCCTCTTCTTCTGGAAATCTGGGAGGGTGTTGATAAGAATTAAAGGAACTTCCCGCTAACCAGGGTACCAGGAGTACTGCCTCCATGCAGTTTTTTTTCAGCAAAACAACAAATAAAATGGCAGACGAGTTCTTGAAGGGATGAGAGGCAGCGGCTCAACTTATCTTTAAATCGGGCGGAGACGCAGAAAAGTCGACTTCGCTACCCATCGGAACAACGGGAACATCAACAACCATTAAGCAGAAAGGTTATCTGCTAGAGAGACTACAGAAACAAGAGATAAGTCAGTGTGGGAGGCAACTTTACTTCAAAATTATCTGAAAGTTGGACGTATCACCAGAGGTCTGCGGATATATTTATTATCCCAACACGGGCCAACCCTAAGCCACAACTACTGAGAGAATGGTCGGAAAACAGAACTGCCTGTTCTAAAGTCATGCTGGAGATTTTATTCCGCCATGCATGGGAAGAACAAAAGGAAATAATGAAGCAGATTCATACTATATTGAATGAGTTCAAAACTAAAGATGATCAAGAGGCAGTACAAGTCATGTTAAAAAATGTGGGAGATAGAATTAAAATATTTGAAAAGGACATTATCTATAGGAAACAACAAAAATGTCAGTGCGATGAACTTGACTATGCGAGCAGCAAGATCTTAACCTTTGCTAAGAAATTTAACAAAGTCAGACGAGAATTAAACAAAGAAAAAACCATGGAGCAATGTCTAGAGACAAATGAGAGTCAAGTACTGACCTCAGCTCAGATTTGGGATCAACTGATGACCTTTTAATCAACCAAACATCACGGGGCTAAAGTTACATCTTACGCCGATGATACACAGCTGCTATTTACCTATGAGAAAAATGTGACGTTGAGAGGAGATGATATCAACAACTGCCTGTCCAAGGTGTTTTCCTGGTTCAGGCTAAACCAACTGTTATGTAACTCCGACAAGTCCGAAATGATCTGCTTTGGCCACAGTCCTGATGTGGAATGGCGCAATTGGTGGCCTCAGGACATGTCCCCCCCATCTGTCCACTTACCGCCTTAAAAAAACCTTGGGGTAAAAATGGACGCGGACATGTCCATGAAGCCACAAGTGCAATCTTTGGCCGCTACCTGTTTCGGACTATTCAAAATGATGAGGAACTTTCTCCCTCTCCTCTCAGTTCCTCACAGGAAAACTGTGGTCCAAGCTCTGATAACATCTAGGCTGGACTACGCCAATTCTCTGTATCTCGGCCTCCCAGACTACCTATTAGGCCGCTTGCAGGTGGTACAGAATGCGACAGCTTGGGCCGTCTTGCTGGTTGATCTTAGAACGCATATGACGCCCCTCCTGATGTCCCTGCATAAGGTTTTCGTATTAGTCTTTAAAGCCCTTCATAATGTTGGAGCACCATACATTAGGAGTAGAATTCAGCCATATGCCCCTGTTAGAACCATGCGATCCTCAACTCAGAAGTTGTCGGATGTGCCAAAATTTGCACGCTCTCGGCTGGGCGGTCACTCGTTCCAGGTGACCACCACTAAGTTGTGGAATAACCTGCCGCCTCTCTGAAGACAAGAACAAGTTCACCTCAGTTTCAGTAGAAAATTAAAAACCTGGTTGTTTCAATTAGAGCGGAGGTCCTGGAGCCGCCCCAAACTGTTCTTTCAATAGGGTTAGGCGAGTGCCAGGGCACTCGTAAGAGTAGCCGTGCGCTTTACAAATACCCATATAACATAACATATAACAATACAGAGGGTTTCTTTTTCCGAGGAATACCTGATGATTCAACAAGCACACAAACAGGCTAACAAAGGACAACAGAGAGGACGTGGCAGAGGCGGAAAATTGAAAGCAAAAAACAACGTAAGAAGAGAGCAAAATACTGGTGTGGGAACAAGTGGCCAGGGACAGAGAAAAGAATAATGGGAGGACAAACTAAGGAACTAACTGTAATTAATCTATCAAAATGTAAATTATCGGAAAATGAGGTCCACAATTTACAGCTAGGTCTGTCTTTTTGTCCTACCAAGGGAATTGATCATGCTCAGGTGAGAATTGACTCATATAAATTTGCACGTAAACTCAAACACCATCAGAAATACAATACTAACACAATCACCCCCTTACCCATTATGCCTCTTCAATCCAACCTGTCCATCACTGACATACAGGTGTTATACACTCTTCACCATCTTTACACGATGGATGACACCCAAAGACTAGGAGACCTGAGTGAGCCATTTGATCCTAGACATCTTAGAGAACTGAGACTAACACATGATTTGGAAAAAGGGGCCACTTAGACACTAATTTCAGGACACCTTCTCGATATATTCCACAACTGCCTAAAGATAACATTGACGTATTTTGTGAAGAAGTGGCTAACGATATCCTTTTACTTAGTATAGACACCAACGCAAACCACAATCTATGGAAGGATCCATGGGAAACCATACAAACATTTCAGAAAAGACCCTGATTTGGTAATCAAACCTTCGGATAAGGGGGGCAACATAGTCCTCATGTGTAAAAAAAACTATGTAAAGGAAGACCTAAGACAACTAGGAAATACTAAATGGTATGTTAAAGTTGAGATGAACTATCTTGTTAAATTGCAGAAAGAATATAATAAAACATTGCAGGGTTGGTATGACACACGCCTCTTAACGTGGGACAAGTTACACTTTCTAAAATAACACTACTTCAACTATACCCACCCTCTACCTGCTACCTGCGGTTTACAAATGTCTAATCAATCCTCCAGGGTGACCGATTGTCTAGTCGAAGAACAGTCTTTTTGAGAATACTTCAATTTTTAGAGACCACTTTCTCTTTCCCTTTGTTCAAAACCTTAATTCTTATGTCAGGAACACTAAATATTTTTTTACAAAGGATCCAGAATGTATTCTGGGTCAGGGAATGTTGGTTAGTTTGTCTAGATGTTGAAAGCTTTTATACAAGCATCAGACATGATTATGGTTTAAGAGCATGTAAATACTACCTACGTGCTAGGAACATCAGCATGTTAGTACACACACACATGCTGTTAAGTATGATTGATCTATGCCTGTGAGAAAATGTTTATCTTTTTGAAAACGTTCTGTACAAACAGACACAAGGGACTGCGATGGGCACCTGATTCGCCCTCAGTTACGCAAATCTGGCGTTGGGCTGGTGAGACGCACAGGTGCTCTGGAATGGACAGAGAGAATCAATATATGGTTACAATACATCGATGATGTTTTCTTTGTGTGGGAGGGAAATGAAAGAGATTTAGTTGGATTTGTACAGGAGCTGAAATCAGTGATGTGAATTTGAAGTTTACGATGCATCACAGCCAGGAAACTATTGAATTTCTAGACACAAACATAAGCATTGCAGACGGAAACTTGCAAACTGAACTTTTAAGAAAATCCACTGCAGGAAATTCTGTCCTGCACTCTGCCAGCTGCCAACTGCCATCCCCCTAGCTTTCGATGGAGTGTTCCATATAGTGAGTTTCTTTAAGCCACGAGGAATTGTAGCTCAGACCAGACCTACATACGTACAAGAACACAGATGATAAAAAGATTTCGTGCTAGGGACTATCCTTAAGATAAACTTAATTTGGCCAAAAAGAAAGCGGATAAGACCCCCAGAACGCAGGCCGTATTTCGCACTACAACAGATGTAGATTCAGGAAAGAGTGATGTAGCACATTTTATTGTACAATATACCAATCAGGCAGGCAAACTGAGAGGTAGCCGCAAGAAAAGATGGGGAATTTTCTCTCAGTACTCAGTGTTGAAGAGTAAAATAGAAACAACACCAAATATTACAGATAAAAGAACTGTATCTTTCAGAGACATGTTAGTCCAAAGCCACTTGAGACCCAAAAATACTGACTGGCTGGAAGAGATTACAGGTTTCAAACACTGTGGTACCTGAAAAGCATGCAGATTCAGCAGCAATGTATCAGATGTCAGACTTGAGAGAGCAGATAAGAACTGGAAAATCTCCAAACTGATCACATGTAAGACTGATTTTGTGGTTTACGTCATAACATGCCCATGTGTCCAGTGGAATATTGAATCAACCTCTTTCCCTGTCCAGAACAGAATTCTGGAACACTGGAGGGCGATTTCCTGACCTGAGTTACAGTACAGCTAGACATTTTCGTGAGGTACACCAAATTGATTGGACCAAAGCCAAATGGTTTGGCCTGGACACGGTGCTGAAACACCTCAGAGGAGGTAACATAGCAAGGGTTCTCCGCAGACTCGAATCAAGATTTATTTTGCAAGCTGGATGTCTTTTCCTGGATGAGCTGAATAATGATAAATGATTACACTCACACTTATGAGCTTACCTGATTGCTGCTTATTGTCGAGTCTACTTTCTGATTTTTTACAATCTTTTCTTATTCTTTTTTTTTCTTATTTTCACTTCTTCATCGCATACAGTTAATAAATGTAGTCTGTGCTTTATTTTACCTTGTTAATGACTGGACTACAGATGCACTGTATAACAGGAGGTCTGGGGTATCTATGAAAAGATATGAAACTGCTGTTTGTTACAATATAATTTGTCTTTTATGTTTGCTATTTATCACGCATATGTGCGTTGCATTTTTATTCCATATTCCCTAGTGCTTCTGGTCTAGTCACAGCTGGAACAAGGCCACCGAAAATCTTCTCGTCAACTTCCTCAGCACGACCCCACCACCAACACCAACAGACGCCAACACAGCAGCCCGCAACCTCCACCAATGGATCTCCAACTGTGCCAACACTCTGACACCCCTCAAGAAGACACCAGGAAAGCAACATTCCAAGAAAGCCAGCGGGTTCACTCCCGCCCTCTACGATTCCAGACACACATGCAGATGACTGGAGAAGAGATGGAGGAACAACAAAACCCCGGAAACCCATGCAATCTTCAAAACCACCTTCAACGCACAGACGACATCCGATCCCTCCTCAACTGGAACGAAACTGCGGCCCTCATCCTACTGAACCTCTTGATCACTTTCGACACTGTCTCCCACCACACCCTAATCATGCTCAACTCGAACAAGACCGAAGTACTCATCCTGGGACTAGCCCCCTCAGCTTGGAACGACTCCTGGTGGACCGCCGCACTGGGAACAACTCCCACCCCTACAGACCATGCACTAAATCTTGGCACTATGCTGGACCCCTCGCTCACAATGAACTGCTAAATCAACACCACATCCTCATCCTGCTTCCACGCGCTCCGTCTTCTTCAAAAGACATTTGGATGGATCCCCACAGAATCCAGAAAGACGGTCAACCACGCATTCATCACCAGCAGACTTGACTAAGTCAACGCACTTTACGCCGGCGTCACACAGAAACAGCTCAGGAAACTACAAAACATCCAAAACGCCGCACCCAGACTGGTCCTCGACATTTCCCATCGTGGCCACATAACACAACACCTCCAACAACTCCACTGGCTCTCAATCAACAAGAGAATCACCTTCAAGCTTCTCACACATGCCTACAAAGCTCTCCACGATGCAGTACCAGTATATCTGAACCGCCACCTTGCATTCCATGTACCCGCCAGATAACTTCGATCCACATAACATGCACTGGCCGCCATACCACGTATTCACCAAGGCCAGAACTGGAGGAAGATCCTTCTCCTACTTCACTGCCAAGACCTGGAACACCCTACCCCTCCACCTCAGGCATTTCCTTGTCACTGACCCAATTCAAGAAGGACCTCAAGACCTGGCTCTTCGACTGAACCTCCACGCCCAGATGGATGAGCACCCCCCCAGCACCTTGAGACCCTCAAGGGGGAATAGCCACGCTATACAAACTCCTGATTGATTGATTGATTGAACAACCCATATTTCACTAAACCTTGTTTACACAACTCCTGTCTGTGATCACGGCGCACTCTGGATTAAAAAAGCAAGCTTTTTATTCTGATGGGTTCTCAAAGTGGCCCTCATTTTGATAGTCCGACCCTCATTTCACCATCACTTCAAGTTGCTAACCTATTAAACACCCATTGCAACACATAAAGCATGTCAAATTCTCCGAGGCAATTTAATAGAAAGTTTATGTCAGTGTCATATCAGATACTAAGAGAGAAAATGTATGCCACATAGTCACTAAAGGCAATGCATCACAGTTATTTATCGTTCATAAACTTTTCCAGCCAAAACAGTATTTCCAAAATATTTTTCCAATAGATATTTTAAATTCTATGCAGAATATCAAAGGACTCCTTTATAGTAAGAAGCAGATAACAGCAAGGGGTTGTTATTTATCATTGGTAAGGTAGGACTTTTGACTCCTCCTTGGACATATATATATATATATATATATATATATATATATATATATATATATATATATATATATATATATATATATATATATATATATATATATATATATATAAAAAAAATTTCACCAACAATTTCCTTCTCAGAAAATTAAATGGAACGCACTCACAGATCCTTCATTTGTATTCCAATTCTTCTTTATTAAGCCATTAGCTCCCAAAAGTCACGGGAAAGAACCAACGCGTTTTGCTATCAGCCGATAGCTTGTTCACGGTCAGTGTTACACATTTAAAACAACCAATAAAAACATGTTGATGCCAAACATGTGATCAGTGATGTCACTTCTTTTTTCCTTTGGACTTATGGTCCCTGTAGTTCTCAACCACATATATTGCGGCCAAATCATATAAATGTTGTTACATTTTTTGAGCGTTCATTATCAAAAACAAAAACAAAAACAGGAACAACACAGGTTACCCACCAACCCTTTTTTTTGTGTGTTTTTGTGTATATATTAATCTGTTTCCATTGCTAATATTCAAAACGGTTTTTTATATAATGACAAGAATTCTCAGCTCGATTATTTTAGGTGTATTTGCGTTTTGAAAACAGGTTTTATGTATCTCCTAGTGTGGTTTGTTATAATTTGTCATTGAGAACTGTATTTTTACAGTGCCCCATTTTGCATTGATGATATTTGCATCCCGAAAAGTTTTTTTGCGCAATTTACGTTACCATTGGTAGTTAGATTAGAATCTGCATATTACTAAATCCCCTCGATAGAGAATCGGAGCTCCGATTCATATTATTGCGGTCAGGGCATCATGAATTAAAGCAGTATAATAAATTCTATATCTAAGATTATTATTATGCTATTTTAGGCCCTCCGGTGGGCTTATATTTATTAGAAATCTATTTGATATGTATCTATAAGAGTATTATTTTACCCTGACTGTGTCATTATTTCATCCCCGATGTTACCAGATACTTGACCGTATGGAGTTCCAGAGCTGTAGAGGGATAGTTGTTACGTAATTAATTGGTCTATTTTTGATAAGATGGATGACTTGTAAACAATTCTTTATCTGTATGTTGTTACTATTTATCACTACCCTCCTCCACTTCCTCTTTCAGGGCACTTATCACAAACAATCTTATTGAATCATCATATGATCCTATAAATGTACATACAGTTCTTCGCTTTGATTGAGACCCCATGGTGTATAAGTCCTGAAGTTCAAAATCTGTCGCGATTCCCTGCGTCTCAGGTTTCTTTCCCGGTCCCCACCTCTTTCATGTTCAGATATTGTCTCTAGAGCATAGAAACGTAGAGATTTCCAATCTCCTCCATGATGGCTGACCATCTGTTTAGCAACTGCATTGCTCCTGTCCTTGTTAATCGTTGCTCTCACATGTTCCAGGATTCTCTTTTTTAGTTCGCACTTCGTGCTGCCAATATATTTCAGCAGACAGAGACATTCAATTACGTATACCACGAACTGGCTTATGCATGTAATTAGGTCTTTTATTTGCCATTTTTTATCATCCGGAAGTTTGACCTCAGTTACACTTTTAGCAATTTGACAGACTTTACATGTGTAGCACTTTTTAAAGCCCTTAGTTGTTAGCCATTGTGTTCCCTTCTTCTTGTTATGATCTTGATGGTGGCTGTGAATTAGTTTGTCTCTCAGATTCTTGGCACGGCGGAACTTGATATTTGGATTTTTCCCAATAATTTTGCTTACAACCGGATCCAATTGCAAGAGCTTCCAATTTTTTCGAAGGATGTCCCCTATTAGTTTGGATTCTTTGGAATGATCCAAAATTAATCTTACTGTTGGGGTCAGTTGGTTAGTAGATGAATTATTATCCCCTTTATACTTTGCATCCAAGATGGTCTGTCTTTTCTTCTCCTTGGCACGTTTCCAGCCTTTTTGGATAATACCTTTTTGGTATCCCCGATGTTTAAATCTTTTTGCTGTGTTTTTGCTGTGTTCCTCCCATTCTTTTTGTTCCGAACAGATTCGTCGCAATCTCAGAAATTCTCTATATGGGATGTTGTCCTTCACTTATGTCTTGTGGAAGTTATTCGCATGCAAGGTTGAGTTGGTTGAGGTTTCCTTTCTGTGTAATGTAGTTTCCAGTTTGTTATTAGCAATGTAGATCTCTGTATCAAGGAATATAATCCTTTCATTACTGATGTTGTAAGTGAACTTTATTTTGGCATCGGTTGAGTTCAGGATCTTAAAGTATTCCTCGAACTCCTGTGTCGTTCCATCCCACACTATCAGGAGGTCGTCGATGTATCTTAACCACTTCATGATCTTATTAACATATTTATCATTGTTGGGATGCCATGCCACTTGTTGCTCCCACCATCCCATGGTGAGGCATGCATATCCTGGACTGAAAGAGAAACCCATTGCACATCCCTTTGTTTGTATGTAAATTTCCTCTCCGAACAGAAACACATTTTGGGTAAGACACATCTGGATCATATCCATTAGCATTTGATTATGATGTTTAAATTTAATGTCTCTTTCTTTGAGAAAATAGCTACATGCTAGTAGGCCAATATCATTTTCAATATTCGTATAAAGCGATATCACGTCCATTGTGATCAACATATAGGATGTTTGCCAGGGTAGTTCTTGTAGATGTCTCAAAAGGTCGGTCGTGTCTTTCAAATATGAACTTAAATTGAGTACAAAAGGCATTAAAAAAATATATATATATATAATGATAATAATCACTGGAACATTATTAAAACAACCCCCACGCACCACCTATCTGGGAGTGAAATGTATCCTGGGAGTTGCAGTCCACCACAAATTCGTTAACTGGGAATGGTGAGCGAACACCGGAAGGGCGGAGCGGGCGCTTACCAATTGTAGCGTGGCAGGACCTATTTAATGCAGAGTGTGAAGCCTCCTGAACATTTAGGTGCTGAAGAAGGCCGGTTAGGCCGAAATGCATTCGCCATTCATTAAATAAAAGATGCTTCCAAGGTTTCCCCTATGCGGCCTCTGCTCTTTCATTTGGAGGAGTTATGTGGTGATATTAAACGGGTCAACCAGAGACGCGGTACAGAGGCCCCCGCCTCACAAGTTGGCCCGGTCTTCACTGGTAGCTGCTTCGGCAGGTCTTCGTCGTTTTCCAAGGGATTGGATTGGTCCGGGCCCGCCTTCGAATTTGGGACAACATACGGCGGTTGCAGTGAAGTTTTTAACTTCGAAGCTGGGCGGGATGCACTGTCATTCCTGCCCCCGCCTAAAGGAACCCTTAGCTTGGAGGCTGAAGCGGTCTTGGGGACCCGAGGAGACGCTTCTATTCAATTCAACACGAAATTGGCTGCAAAAGTACTGCACAATACCCCGCATCCCGCATAATCACTGGAACATTATTAAAACAACCCCCACGCACCACCTACCTGGGAGTGAAATGTATCCTGGGAGTTGCAGTCCACCACAAATTCGTGAACTGGGAATGGTGAGCGAACACCGGAAGGGCGGAGCGGGCGCTTACCAATTGTAGCGTGGCAGGACCTATTTAATGCAGAGTGTGAAGCCACCTGAACATTTAGGTGCTGAAGAAGGCCGGTTAGGCCGAAATGCATTCGCCATTTATTAAATAAAAGATGCTTCCAAGGTTTCCCCTATGCGGCCTTGCGGCCTCTGCTCTTTCATTTGGAGGAGTTATGTGGTGATATATATATATATATATATATATTTTTTTTTTTTTCTCCTTAAACTCTCTGACATAGGAACACTAAAAGTCATTTGCCATAACACACTGACGTCCAACTTCTAATTTTAACCTGTATATATACTGTTTGCATGAATGTAAGGCACTTTACTTGGTTATATTTGTCGTTATAAGATGGCCGCCATGAATTTACGAACAATGTTGCTGCTAGTCCATCTTCTATGCTAATATATTTTTTGTCATGTGACATGCGATTCAAGTTTAAATGTGCCGTTTGTATGCAATGGAAACTGACATTGAAAAAGCCAGTCAGCGAAACGCGTCTGTCAGCGTTTCGGGGGAACAACGGGGGGGAACTTGCTGAATAAAGCATTTATGCTTTAAGAAACACTGTCCCTGGATTTTGCTTCGAGTGCTCTTCGCTTTACACGTTTTACGTGTTGGTTGTTTCATATATATATATATATATATATATATATATATTACCTACTGGCGGTCGCCAGTAGGTAGTTATAGTTAGGACCCTGTTTCCATAGGAAATCCGCACCATTCTATTTGGAATAACTTTGGCGCCGGTCGACGAATCCTCGCGAAATTTTCAAAAGAGGTGGGGCGTTACGCTCCGCTCCTACCCTGAAAGTCTCGGGGGGATTCGTCAAGCGGGGGCTGAGAAAAAAGGGGGGTCCCAAAACGCGTTTTTCCCATGCATTTTTCCATAGGACCTTTAGACACTGCTACAGCCCGAACGGCTGAACAGAGTTACTTGAAATTTGGCAGAGAGGTAGTCCTCAGGTCAAGGAAGTGCCTTTTGTAGGTCTGGTGTAAATCTGTTCAGTATTTCCTGAGAAAATAGCATTTAAATCAATATATATATCTGTGGCAGCTTACGGTGCGCTTACCGTGCGCTTACGGTAAGCTTACCGTACGCGTACGGTGACGTGCGCGAGCGCGATTCTGATTGGCTGTTAGATCTTAGTAAACATTCGAATCGGTCGAAACCAGGAAGCGGCGGCCGCCATTTTCTCTCTCGCACTCTGAGGGGGGGAGGAAAAACAAAGACAAAAAACATGTAAAGGGGCTGTTTAGACAGCTCCTAACCACCTAGCCTTGATCAAGGTGTCCCCAAAGAACCCCCAAGGCCAAAAAGGCAATATTTTTTTTTTTCGAAAAATCGCAGATTACGCTTACCGTACGCGTACGGTAAAAATAAAAAAAATAAAAAAAATTAACAATACTCTCCACACCCCGTTTGCAAATGGTGCCCGAAGGGCACCAATTGCGCATGGCATTTTTCAACAAGGAAAATGTAAATGTTTAAAAAAAAAAAATTAACCATACTCTCCCCACCCCGTGTGCAAATGGTGCCCTAAGGGCACCATTTGTGCAAGGCATATATAAGCAATGAAAAAGTAAAAGTTTACCTTGCACAACGAAGCGCATAATATGCCCTCCATGTGCACACGGTGCGCGAAGCGCATCGTGCGTACATGGCCCATCCAGCGTAACGTGGGCACGCGGTGCGCGTAGCGCACCGCGTGCCCACTGTGCGTGCACGGCACTAACTGCGTAAAGTGGGCGCGCAGTGCGCGCACGGAACGAACTGCGTTAAGTGGGCGCGCACGCCACGAATGGCGTAAAGTAACTTAGCATTTAAAAAAACGTACAAATTCACTGAAAAAACCATAGGTTTCACACACGTTATAGTTAGGAATTAGCATTTAAAAAACCTTGCAAATTCACTGAAAAAACCATAGGTTTCACACGTTATAGTTAGCTGGACATTTTACTGATAAAAAACCTATGAAATTCCCCCGTTATAGTTAGTGCAGGCAACTATAACTCACGCGACCGCAATCCTCTGCTGATGACATATGTGTCTTTATGAAAAAAAAATATTTGTAATATATGTATAGCTAAAATTTAATGGAAGAAGACATGGGCAAATAAGTGTCTAAATACAGTATTAGCATCAGCAGAGGATTGCGGTCGCGTGAGTTATAGTTGCCTGCACTAACTATAACGGGGGAATTTCATAGGTTTTTTATCAGGAAAATGTCCAGCTAACTATAACATGTGTGAAACCTATGGTTTTTTCAGTGAATATATATATATATATATATATATATATATTCGCTCGTCGTTCCACACACTAGTGGAGCACTCGCAGGCAGGTGCAGACTTTGCGGGTGTGGACTCCGCAACAATATCACGCTCGATTCCCTCTTTTTTTCTTCAGAAAGGATGTCGCACTCTCGGGACGTTCAAACACAATTTATTCAATCAAATGACCAGCAGCACAACAGACGCGTTTCGGCGGAATGCCTTTTTCGATGTTACTGGGGCACCGGAAACGCCATGTTTTTCAACAACTCCCATGTCCACAAAACAAAGAAGGGACTGAAATGATCGCTGCAACATCAGCGCCATTTTGTAGTAGGTGCACTTGTTAATATTCGAACATAACTTCTGTCACACACACAAATATATATATGTATATATATATATATATATATATACATATATATATGTGTGTGTGTGTATATATATGTATATATAAATATGTGTGTGTGTGTGTATATATGTATATATACAGATATATTACTGTTATGGTCTTTCATGTAACAAATTTATGCATTCTGGGAGCTGCGTTCTTCATTTCCAACAAATGCATTTGATAAATTAACAATGATTATTAAGGAAACAAACTTTGGACTTGATGGTTGGTGTAGACGGAGTCTCCAGCAAGTCTGTGACATATTGGTAGTAGTTTAAAAGAAATTAAAGTACTGAATCACAGTGAGTGCTACATATGTAGGATTATAAAGAGGCCAATAATGGATTGGGCAGCAATGCTCACTGCATTGTAACCACACATGGTCATTCCAAAGAAGGCAATGACTGAATGCAGGCATGGAGACTGAAGTACTGCATCACCCAGTAGAAGTCATTTCCCCAGCTAAGGTCAAGAATTTATAGACGTTCACACTAGTCTTTTTTTTCTACCTTTGTGTTTTTGCATGTAGGACATGTGTGCATGGATGTTGTGTATCTGTGTGTATGTGTGCATGCACTATAAAAAAACAAGCCTTCTTGCTTTGTTAGTGCTTGTCTTCCTTGCTTCTTCAGCCTACTCAGGACAGAGTTCTGCATTATGCAACATTGTTCATGTTTTACATTCCATATCACTGCAAAGAAGCAGCTCCCAAACCAATAGGTCTGGTATTGGCTGCCACCCTTTTTGGCAATTCTTGGTCAAAATGTTATTGGTCGGGAAGCTGTTGGGCCCTCATCAATCTAAAAAAACATTGGGTAAATGCAAAAAATGTGTTTTGGTCTTAAAAAAAGAATGCATTGCTATGGTGCTCCCTGGCACTGAAGAGAACTACTTTCTTTGTGGATTTGCTCCTTGTGAAGGGCATCAAGCTGCAACTCATAGTGAAGTAGGCCAATGGCGGAAGTGGGCGGACATATTGACCCTTGATGCATGCTGGAGTGGTTTGAAGGCAAATGTGGCTGATACAACCACAGATTAATGAATGAAGTCTGGTTGAAAATTCCTATAAGTGACTGTGTTATACACATAATGTTAGTAAAATCAAAAGGTCTTGGCAAACACATCCTCTTGCCTTTGAGTAAGAAGACAAGAAAGAAAAAGGAAGAGAGATGGAGAAAAAGAAAGAGAAAGATAAGAAAGACAGAAGGAGGAAGACAAGAAAGAAAATGAGAAAGAAAGAAAAAGGAAAACAATAAAGGAAGAGGAAGGCAAGAAAGAAAGAGGAAGACAAGAAAGAAGGAAGCAAGAAAGAAAGAGGAATGCAAGAACAAACGAGAGAAGGAAAGAAGGAAGCAAAGAAGGAAAGAAAGAAAAAGGAAGGCAAGAAGGGCAGAGAGAAGAAAAGAAATGGAAAGAAAAAAAGAAGCAAATGAAGGAAACGTAAAGGAAAAAAGGAAAGAAAGAAAAAGAGTAAGAAAGAAGTAATGACAGACAGTTAGGGTTGCAAAGACAGAGCACCCTCATAAGCTTATGTTCATTGTTCGTGGGAGCAGCTGGAATGGTGTGAAAACGCAGCAGTCAGATAAACAAAGGCTACTTCAAAACTAATTTACAACACCACTGGCGGGAGACAGGAACAGATAAAGCTGGAATTTGTTGTGTGCTCACATCTGTCAGAAAGTGTCCCGCTATTACATCAGTCTCTACAAACAAAGGCAACACTAAAGTAATAATAAACTAAAAACAAAAACACTAGCACTGAAGAAAGCTACCTTGTATGCTGATCTGCTCCTTGTGAAAGGGTAAATGCAGTCACTCAAAGTGAATTTAGCCTGTGGCTGAATTAGGCTGATTCATTACCCCGTGCTGTATGTTTCAGTGGGCGGAAGTAGAAGGTGAATGGCACAACAACAGACCAATGGATGAAGAGGGGTGGCTGCTAGCCCCTTAAGTAAGTATGTTATACATATAATTTTAGTAAAATCAAAAGGCCTTGGCTAATGCCAGAGCTTAAAAGCATCAATCCAGTTGATCAATATTTGTTATTATATTACTTTCTATTGTTCATTCCCCCTATTCACAGATGTCTTGGTCTGTGAAGCATGATCAGTTTCATTTCATTGGTAATCTATGTGTGTGTTTTAATATTCATGAACCCGTTGGTGACGCAGTGGGTCGTGATGCATCCGTGTAAGTTAGGGATAACCAAGGTTAGGATCTGCTACCCCTCACTTGTAGTTTGGAGAAGGTGAATCACTATTCACTGGCCTCTCAGAGTCCTCCTTAACACTCATAAAACGTGGTGAGCATTTTCTGTGTAGGTTGTTACAGGTCACAGCTGGTATGGGCCTTTTCATTACTTTGTTATTTAGTTTCGCCTGATCGATGCTAGTGCGGAGTGCATAGTCTTTCCATACCGTAAGCAATCCGGTGAGACAGTCACACAGGGCAGCACCTGCGATATAATAGAATGTTCATGCTGGATCGAACTGACTTTCTCTCTGAGGGGACGGTGGGGGGTTCAGTCGGGGAAGAGGAAGGAGCTGGGTGCCAGGGCAGCCAGTCCTGTGGAGGCCTTTCGTCAGGCACAAATTCCACTGTAGGACTTGCCTTTCTCGCCAACTATGAGAGTGGTTAGGTCATCTCAAAGCAGATGGCAATTCCAATGAGTCAATGAATTCCTGCTGGTGAGAGATGAACTCTAGAAGCGCCACCACCCCAAGGAACCCCTTGTGGTGACCAGCAGCAGGCAGGGTGAATGAATGATTGCGAGTGGGTGAAACACTGTAGAATTACATGGTACTTTAGTCGTAATGTAAGTGATAACTTTAGCGGTCCCACTACACAAAGGACTCTTGATAGAAACAATAGGACACCTTTTATGTGAGAAATATTACCAAAGGACTCATTGCTTGCCGAGTCCTACGGGGTTCTGTTTGTCCCAGGGGTACTGCATGCCTTATATCGTATGACAATATTAACAGATCCACTGCATCGACCTAACCAGTAAATCTAGGGCCAGTGTAGGTAAGTAGATGCAGATATGAGA
Organism: Triturus cristatus; assembly: GCF_964204655.1. Classification (NCBI taxonomy): domain Eukaryota; kingdom Metazoa; phylum Chordata; class Amphibia; order Caudata; family Salamandridae; genus Triturus; species Triturus cristatus. The sequence goes on from NC_140593.1 coordinate 127,255,343, forward strand.
AATGTAAACATATACTTACCCTGCGAGTTAGTAGTTCTGTGGGTGTAGTGGGTGCAATATTAACGTAGGTCGATGTTCTTGACATGATGACATACAACCACCGTTGAGGGCGTATTAGAGACCTAATAGCTAACTCATGGCACTAAGAGCTATATAATTTATAGGGTAGAGCAGATTTACACACGTACTGTGCAAGGCTATTGGGGAAAAGGATGAGGAACCTGGCATGTGTCTAGCGAAGATATAGATGATCAGGGGGGTGCTGCTGGATCCTCGCGGAGACACTGGGAGCGAGTGTCAATGCGAGTACAGCATAAGGATGCTCTCCACAAGGTGATTGAGACTATAAGCTAAAACAGACAGAAGGAGTGTGTTGAAGTAGGACTCCGGACTTGGTAAGTAACAACTTAGTCTTTATTAGAAAATCAGCCTCCACACCATGGTCGCTCCGCAGGCTGTCACCGCTAACCGACAGATAAAATGTTGGCTAGCACGTGTGTATCGAGAGGAGAGGGTGAGCATTGAGAGTCCACAGAGAACAGAAGGAGGGGGAAAACAATAAGAAGGAAGAGCGCAAATGTACTAAATAAATAGTAGGAAAAGAGACATTACAACACATCTCCCTCCTATCAAAACAAGAAGTTGATCATACAGATATTCTGGAATAATGCAATTTAACAAGGTCATTACTGCGATACATGCAATACAGATCAACAGCCTCTAAGCGCAATAACATGAACCCATAACCCACAGGAATACATCAACTAATAAAAGAGGTGGACGTGCAGGCTTATGAGTGAATTTATGAACTTTTAACAAATAATACTCCTACACTATGGATACATATTGATTAATGTGGTATATAATCTCTATGCCACCCCAGAGCTCTGTGTCATCTCATACTCTTACGACCATCATTTGTTCTACCCTCTGAAAACTCTCCGTGTTTACCATTAACCAGGGAGGGATGGCACAAAGACAACCTATCAATGCTCCATGTTCTTCCATCTTCCAGGGTAACCCCATTCTTGCCCATTTTGACCACTCTCTTGGGCTTGGAAAACTTGCTTCCTCCTACCTGACGAGGTACAGGTAATTTGACAAGAACAGCACCTCCTACCTTCCATTTGACTTCTTTGGTACCCTGTCTGGCATCATATCTCCTTTTGTGACCTTCTTGGTGATGTTCTCTAAGCCGATTCATGTCATCCCTTCTCACCCACTTGGGTTCACTTCCACCGAACAAATCTGGGGACAACTTTGTTCCTGGCAATCTCCCTTTTAATTAGTAAACAACAAGGGGGACAATGAGGGCTTGATAAAGGTCCACCGTACTTGCCCTGGGTAGAACTAGAAGACAAAAGAGGTACGGTGTTCCTGGGTGGCAAGTTGGCCACCTGGTGAGTACTCAGAGTGGTGAGGAGGTGGGAAATACCTCCTTTCGGAACTAGGACCCTCACACACCCAGCAAGCTAGGTGTCATGCTTCATCATATGGGTCTGCTCCTCGTCGAGCCGGCGCTGCAATGCTCGACGGGCACCCATAAAGGGGCTCTTTATCAGAGATCTTTTGTTCCTTGCCGTATAGGTGCCGTGGGTGTGAGGGGCCTGGTAAGATGTAGATGTGGTGTGTGGGTTAAAACAGGTAAGGGAATCCTCTATAATTATTTTTATTCTGGAGAGGTCACAACCTGATTAAAAAGTAAAAAGAAGAAGGAGGGCGACTATTTTGTTTTAATCTGACAAAAATTACGCTCTACCCCTTAGTGGTCAACATGTTTCTCGACTATAAAACGTCTCTAATAGATCAGTTGGCGATTCCTCAGGACCTAGTGACTAAATGTAAACTATCTACAGTGTGTGGTGTTATTCTACATACCACTTCTTCTCTCGGTAGGATGTTCCCCCGGAGAAAAGCAGCCAAACTAGAGTACAAACATAAAGGATCAAAAAACCAAATGGAGATATCGGTACATTGTCCGATTAATTTCAGTGGATGTATTTCACCGTACACAAGCTCTTTGAATCTATACAAGTGATAAAAACAACGTGATTTCATGCATATCACATTCTAAGTGTGCCTTCATTTGTATTTAGAATATAAAAACCTCTGTGTAACAAGTTAGAGTCATTGAACATCATGGTGAGTGTGTATCAGCTCACCTCTTAAGGATTCAAGTGCGGCTTCATCAGACCGCAGTGGAGTATATGGACACTCAACGTAGTGTCGCTGTTTATTAAAAGGAAAGAACAAACAACAAGTATGTTGGGTGTGGGCTTGTGGGCACAACGTTTAGTTGCTAAGGCCATGACTCTAGAGCATTAAAAGTGAAAGTGGGCATGGTTCAAGTTAAAGTAAGCCCATAGTCGTGATTTTGGTATCATTGACAAGGTTATTCAACAGACTCAAAAGTGCCCCAGACCTGCCTGCGTAGCTGCTGGCGCCTTCACCATGCGCTCCGACATTATGCGAATTGTGCGGTGTGTTAAGAGCACCTACAGCGCCCAAGCTATGTCTTAGTGCGGAGCTCTACAGAACATCAGAGTCAGCGTACCCTTCCCAAAGACCAGCGGTAACTTGTCAGCAAATCCCAACACCTCTTACCTCTCTTAAAAGCTTGTGACCAGGCATAGTCTCAACGCGTAATCTATACGCACCTGCTCCCGCTCAGAGCAGTTCGGCTCACCTACCCGCTCCGCTGCATCAGGAAGGAAAAGACAGGTTGCTGGTTCCTGTCTTAAATACCCTCTCCTGGTGCCGTTAAGCATGGTAAATCAGCCGCACCTGGTGTGTGGTGTGATGGTGTTGGCATGACATCATCTACAGTGTAACCATGGAGGCCATATTTGAATGTGGTGAAAGTCTATAGTTCTGGCTATTACGTTGCTGTGGATGCGCATCACGGGCTTCAAATTTGACATTGAGTGGTGCGGTTTTGTCAACAATGTTAACAAGAATATATACAGTGCAAAAGCGCTTGCGTCACTGCGCTAAATTCGTGCATAAGTTGCTGGCGACTGCTGATTGGGTGATTCGTATGTCGCATGACATCATCTACAGTGTAACCATGGAGGCCATATTTGAATGTGGTGAAAGTCTATAGTTCTGGCTATTACCTTGCTGTGGATGCGCATCAAGGGCTTCAAATTTGGCATTGAGTGGCGCGGTTTTGTCAACAATGTGAACAAGAATATATACAGTGCAAAAGCGTTCGCGTCACTGCGCTAAATTCGTGCATAATACCATAAATTAATACAAAAAGCCTGCCGACAGAAACAGCTTGCTACTGTACAGCAGCTATCATCCTACTACACTGAGAAATAACCTTCCCTTCAGCCAATTTCTAAGAATTAGAAGAAATTGTAGTTCCACAGAGGACTACAAAATTGAAGCAGAGATACTGGCTGACAATCTGCTGAAGAGACAATACCCTAAGAAACAGGTTCACTCTTGCATGAAATGAGCAAGAAACAATAATCGTGAAAGCCTCCTAGAGGTACATGAGAAAGAACCCACTGACATTTTGACCTGTGTGACTATGTACACACCTAGATCCAATCTAATAAAGAAGGCAGTGCACAAACACTGGGCAATTCTGAACACGGGTACACTGTCAATACCCAAACCAAGGTTTGCGTTTAAACGTACCAACAATTTGAAAGATATGTTGGTGCACACTAGACCCAAGAAGAGCAACATCCCTAACCAGAGGCAACTGTGGGATATTCCACCCGTGACAGGACACTATCCCTGCGGCTCGTGTACTGTGTGCCCACAGACCAGACACACCAAACAATTGGTTCAATCAGACACATTTACATGGACGCTGATCAAACACACTAACTGTAACACCCCACGTTGTGTGTACATGCTGACCTGCCCTTGTGACAAGAGGTATGTTGGCAAGACCATGAGGCCCGTTAAGGTCAGAATCACTGAGCACAAGAGCAATATTCGTTGCCATAAAACTACCACCAAACTATACACCCACTTCTCTGAACTCGGAAACCCTCCACACTCCATAAATTAATCTGATATATACAATCATTGTCCGCAACTTTAACGAATGAATATATCAGCTTAGGACTCCACGCTAGTCTCTCACCTCTTAATACATCTCTGCCACATGATATCGACATCAGGCTAGTCAGATATGGAGATTAGGCTATGTTAGGACGACATATCTAATAACTAACAATAGAGTACAATACTACACTCTCAGATGGCCGACATTCGAATCACCCAATCACCCAATCAGCAGTCGCCAGCAACTTATGCACGAATTTAGCGCAGTGACACAAGCGCTTTTGCACTGCATATATTCTTGTTCACATTGTTGACAAAACCGCGCCACTCAATGCCAAATTTGAAGCCCTTGATGCGCATCCACAGCAAGGTAATAGCCAGAACTATAGACTTTCACCACATTCAAATATGGCTTCCATGGTTACACTGTAGATGATTTCATGCAACATACGAATCACCCAATCAGCAGTCGCCAGCAACTTATGCACGAATTTAGCGCAGTGACGCGAGCGCTTTTGCACTGTATATATTCTTGTTAACATTGTTGACAAAACCGCGCCACTCACTGTCAAGTTTGAAGCCCGTGATGCGCATCCACAGCAAGGCAATGGCCAGAACTATAGACTTTCACCACATTCAAATATGGCCTCCATGGTTACACTGTAGATGATGTCATGCCAACACCATCACACCACACACCAGGTGCGGCTTATTTACCATGCTTAAAGGCACCAGGAGAGGGTATTTAAGACAGGAACAGGCAACCTGTCTTTTCCTTCCTGATGCAGCGGAGCAGGTAGGTGAGCCGGACTGCTCTGAGCGGGAGCAGGTGAGTATGGATGACGCGTTGAGACTATGCCTGGTCACAAGCTTTTAAGAGAGGTAAGAGGTGCTGGGAATTGCTGACAAGTTACCGCTGGTCTTTGGAAAGGGTACGCTGACTCTGATATTCTCTAGAGCTCTGCACTAAGACATATCTTGGGCGCTGTAGGTGCTCTTAACACACCGCACGATTCGCATAATGTCGGAGCGCATGGTGAAGGCGCCAGCAGCTACGCAGGCAGGTCTGGGGCACTTTTGAGTCTGTTGAATAACCTTGTCAATTATACTAATTTCACGACTATGGGCTTACTTTAACCTGAACCATGCCCACTTTCACTTTTAATGCTCTAGAGTCATGGCCTTAGCAACTAAACGTTGTGCCTACAAGCCCACACCCAACATACTTGTTGTTTGTTTTTTCCTTTTAATAAACTGCGACACTACGTTGAGTGTCCATATACTCCGCTGCGGTCTGATGAAGCCGCACTTGAATCCTTAAGAGGTGAGCTGATACACACTCACCATGATGTTCAATGACTCTAACTTGTTACACAGAGGTTTTTATATTCTAAATACAAATGGAGGTACACTTAGAATGTGATATGCATGAAATCACGTTGTTTTTATCACTTGTATAGATTCAAAGAGGTTGTGTATGTTGAAATAAACCCACTGAAATTAATAGGACAATGTACCGATATCTCCACTTGGTTTTTTGATCCTTTATGTTTGTACACCAGGTTGGCTGCTTTTCTCCGGGGGAACATCCTACCGAGAGAAGAAGTGGTATGTAGAACCACACCACACACTGTAGATAGTTTACATTTAGTCACTAGGTCCTGAGGAATCGCCAACTGATCTATTAGAGACATTTTATAGGCGAGAAACATGTTGACCGCTAAGGGGTAGAGCGTAATTTTTGTCAGATTAAAACAAAATAGTCGCCCTCCTTCTTCTTTTTACTTTTTAATCAGGTTGTGACCTCTCCAGAATAAAAATAATTATAGAGGATTCCCTTACCTGTTTTAACCCACACACCACATCTACATCTTACCAGACCCCTCACACCCACGGCACCTATACGGCAAGGAACAAAAGATCTCCGATAAAGAGCCCCTTTTTGGGTGCCCGTCGAGCAATGCATGCCCGGCTCGATGAGGAGCAGACCCATATGATGAAGCATGACACCTAGCTTGCTGGGTGTGTGAGTGTCCTAGTTCCGAAAGGAGGTATTTCCCACATGCCCACCACTCTGAGTACTCACCAGGTGGCCAACTTGCCACCCAGGAACACCGTACCTCTTTTGTCTTCTAATCTCCCTTTTAATGCCAGGAATGGAGAGACATTGGTAATTAGATTAGGTGTCGTATGATAGGACCACCACATGCATTGAAGAGCCCTGTCTGCGGGGGTGCCAGTCGCAAGGGACGACTGCAAGCATTCCTTTATCTTTGATTAACTCTTTCAATTAGCCCGTTTACCCTGGGACAGTATAACACTGTCTTAAAATGACATATGGACCTATTCTTCAGAAACTCACACATCTCTTCTGATGTAAACTGCACTCCGTTGTCAGGAATAAGAGTGCTAGGAATCCCTTCCATCATAAACACCTCTTTGAGGAAACCAATTCAGGCACCTAGTGTTGACACAACTCACCACTTTCGTTATTATCAAATGGGAGTGATTATCCACCAAAACCAGCAGACACTTCCCCTCCTACATGGATACCTTGAGGGGTCCAATTATGTTTAGACCAAGCTTATCCCATGGTTTAGAAGGGACAACAGGAGAAAGGGGTGCTTTCCTAGTGGATTTGGTTTTGTCACTAGGGCACATGTTAAGCAATCTTTCACTTTCTCCTCCACTACAGAATTCATTCTAGGGAACCAATAAGTTACTATGACCTTGGTCTTGGTAATGCTTCTGTCCAAATGTCCTTTATGAGCAATTTCTGCAATTCTTCCCCACAACCTCTCAGGAAGAACCAACCTGTCTCCTCTCATTACTCTGTTGTTCATAATGCTTAATTCATGTCGCACAACCCAATAGTCTTAGAGGCTATCATTTAGATTACCAGGTTTGATGGGCCAACCCTGAATGATCTTTTCCTTGACTTGTTTCAGGATCCCATCTTCCCCCATCCCCAACTCTCATTCCTCCTTATAAATTCCTGGAACTTTTACTTGTGCAATGAGCTCACCATCCCCACAACTAGCTGCACCGTCAACTTCCTTGCAAGGTAGCCTTGAGAGACAATCTGCTACCCAATTTCTGTTACCAGGTACATATTCCGTATTGAAATCAAACCCTTCTAAACCCAGTAGCCACTTAGCAACCCGGGGGGGTCCTGGTGACTCTTCCTTTAGTTAAAAACATAAACACCAAGGGCTTGTGGTCAGTGCACACTATTAAAGGAAGACCCCACAGGAAAAATCTTACATGACCAAAGGCCCAAGCACAAGCCAAAGCTTCCCTATCCACGGTAGAGTAGTTACGTTCTGCTTCTCTCAACGCTCTGAACGCAAAAACCACGACTATGTCCTTTCCATCTAACATCTGCGTTAACGCAGCACAAATTCCAATCCCATGTGCATCTGTGGTTAAAATTGTTTTACGTCGGGTATCAAAACTTCCTAAAGAAAGAGCATTCACAATAGCTTCCTTAATAGCCACGAAGGACTCTTGACAAACTTAGGCCCACAGAAAAAGGACATATTTTTTAAAAAGTTCCTTAAAGGTGTCATAACATCTTCAAAATTGCGGACAAACTTTGTCATGTATTCTAGCAATCCCCAAAAGACCTAAACTCGTCTTTATTTCCTGGAGGGGAGCTTCCCTCACTGCTTTAACTAGATGCATTTTGGGTTTGACTTCCTGCTTAGAAATGGTATGACCTAAGTAATCCACTGAATTAACACCAATTATGCATTTATCTTTGTTCACCGTGAACCCAGCATCTTTGAGAGCCTTTAGTACATCCCTTAAAGTACTGGTGTGATATTGCTCAGGATCTCCCTTAAAGTACTGGTATGATGTTGCTCCGTAATGCTATAAATCAAGATGTCGTCTTGGAAAGAGAGGACATTGGAAATGTTCTCTAAAAAGCTCTGTATCCATTGTGCTTTGCACACTTGGGTTCGGATCCCACCCTTGTCGCCAAATGTTGAAGTAGCACTCCGGACTCGGTAAGTAACAACTTAGAGGCAGATTTACAACCACCGTGCACCACCAGTGCATCACTTTTTGTGACGCATCGGCAGCGCATTTTAGTGCCCCATATTTACAAGGACAGGAAAATCCACCCTGCGTGACTTTTCCTGTTCTTGTAAATATGGCCCCTTTGCACGCAGCACTTTGCGTGAAAGGGGTGTTTCATGGGTGTTGCTGTGTGTGTTCCCATGCAACACTCATGGAACCAGACGCGGTTACGAAAAATTGTAAGTCTGGAATTGCGTCTGAATGCTACGCCTCCCCAGGGGAGCCGTTGGGAGGCGTAACGAGGAGAAATGTATTCATTTATTTTTGTATTTTTGCTCATTCTATGCATGCTGCATTCTGCAGCACACATAGAAAGAGGAAATCACCTCTGGGGATTGTTTATGTACAGGAAGCTGTCCCTTCCTGCACGTAAACAATCAGTAAAACTGTGACGTTTTGCAAGTTCTATATGTGCGAATGACCCCAGGACTTAAGGTATTTTGTGGCAAGATAAGATGAAGCTACTCATTAACTCCTAATAATGTAATGTTTACTAAACTTAAAATTGTGAACACCAAAAATCTTAGGTGTTGACATTACTCTGTTTTGTAGGTCTTAATAAAAACAGTAGAATGAAAAGGGAGATGGTTTTGTCCATTTCTGAATCCTAACTCGAAATGGCTTAAGTGCAAGCACTGAATGAAATATAAGTTGTCGGCTTAAGTGCAAGCACTGAATGAAATATAAGTTGTCAGGGGTTACCAGGTCGACATAAATGGGATGCACCCACTCAAAAAGGGCTTTGAAGGTATACATTTACATTGGCTACTTGCCAGCCATGCATTTATTTAAAAGTCAGGTCGCTGATCCCCACCCTGGTGGAAAAGTTGAGGCCCTGTCAACTGTGTATTTGTGTAGCCCCAAAGTCTATGCCAAGAAAATAGTGGATGGGCACCGATTTCATTAACCTTCATAGCACGCAGAAACTGATGACAAGCTAAACCTAGTCTTCACAAAGCTCCACCATTTATTACCAGCCAAAAAATGTATATGCACATCACATTACTACGTGATCTGTTAGCCACTGGACCACAAATAGAATAAATGGACCAACACTCTGGAACTACCTTTGCATGCACCTCCGACTTGTTATTTTTTTTGCATAATTCAGGAAATGTCTAAAGTTAACCCCACCTCTTCACTGCCATCCGTGAAGGCCTTATCTAATTAGCAGTAAACTGATGCAGTTTACCAGTGGTGAGGCTCTCCTTGCTTAACGTTAGATTGTCATAGGACTGTCCAACCACAAATACCCGGAGCCACCAAGTCATAGAAATATCTTTCTATTGCTTCCAGGATCAGAGCAGCTCATCATCTCCTACTGACCAGGGTTGGTGTGCATGTGGGCAGATTGAGTGACCTGTTCAGGCTCACCGGTGGATGCAATCCTGCAGCGTCTTCAGCACTCCGCAGATGGCTCTCTTGCTTCTTAGCTAGAACTTGAGACAGAAGAAGGCACTCCTTTTGGGTAATTGAGGTAATCTAAGTATTACTGGTAGGTGGTGCAATGGGGAAAATCCTTCTGAGTACGAGGAATAAATAAGCAATCGTGATAGTGCTCTTCTGGAACAGGAGGGGCGTCTCCCATATGTACTGTGCATTGGAGAGCGCTATCACGATCTCTTGCTTCTTACTCACGGTTCACAGCAGCAAGGTCTGCATGTACCACAATGTGTTCACCTCTAGTCATTTTCTATAGGACTCAGCTAGGACTTGTGGTTATCTTCAAAGTCAGGAAAGCTCCTCTGTTCTCCGTGCATGTCCGTCACAAGACTTTTGGATAAGGTCAGTAGCAGGGCTTCTCGTAGTCCTAAACCTCTTCCGAGACTATGGGGAACAGCAGTATCTGGGATATTAGCCTGCTCTCAGCTGATGATGAAGAGTTTCACCTAAAGTCAAGGCCAATCCAAGGTACTGGCCCTAGAGGCTGGTACTTATAAAAGCCTGGAGCCCCAGCAGGAAGCGACACCTCAATCTGAAGGCATGCCACTTTCACATTTCACCTCCCTACCCAACCAGAGCACCATCACAGACACCTTCCTTGACTGCCTACTCTAGGGTGGGAGGGAAGAACGCAGGGCCGGCTCTAGGGCTGTGCGATCGGTGCCACCACACCGGGTGCTGACTTGGGGTGGGGGCGCCATGTTCATCGTTTTAGAAGCACCTAATGCCGCGTACTTTGTCCCCGCAATTTTCAGGCATCAATAAAAATGACAACTCCAGTGATTATTGTTCGTCCTGGAGAGAGTCCGGAGCTTTGTCTGGTAGTGGACGTTTTTGACTCATCATAGGGCAGAGGATTAAAATGCCTGCTGCAAAGAACGTGTCCCATTCACATCACAAAATGCATATAATATACATAGGTCAATGGGTGACGGCTTTTGTCAGAGATCCTTTTCTTACTTGCAGTTTATAGGTTAAAATCTTAATATAGAGCAGTGAGCTATTAACTGCCATCAAAGACCTGCATGCAAACTGCAAGGAAAATATTAGAGCTATATATTTTTTGCCCAGACTTTCGTTGTCCTAATATTGCAAAAGGGGTTCATTTGGGTAGAAATCAATTCTTATTATTAAAGAAAACCCCTAACAATAGTGTTACTTTTCAATTCTGAATTTGTGCTTTTCCAGTCCAAGGTCTCTTAAACTACACTGCCTACCAGTGTGGATGACAGGTGACTCCTACCCCCTGTAGGCCTCTGTCTTATGTAACATTTCCTATATACTGATTTGCACACCGATGATTGATTGTCTCTGTGCAATGCGTATAGATGTAAAGTGTTCTGACATCTTAAACTGGCATGAGTGGCGCTATAAAACGAAATGCATCTAAGAGACAGTGGTTTTGGAGACTTGAGGGGCACAGTCAAATGGTGGTAGTGAGGGAATCTGCGGTGGAGGTAGTCATGGGTGGGGGGCGCCAACAAACATTGTCGCACAGGGCACCACCAGTGCTGAAGCCGGCCCTGGAAGAACGTGTGGTCCAGGGGATGGAAGTAGACACCCCACATGTGGTTTTTGTTGTGCATTTTTGAGCACCAGCTGCATCTCGTGTGGAATACTCAATACAGCATGCAGTGAGTGACAGTGTGTGTACACTCCAAAGCAAGACATCAAACAAACACAGGACTAACAATTTTTTTTGAAACAGTTACAAATGTTCTGGGTTTCTCAACAAGGCAGCCTGCAAGGGTTTCACACCAGGATTTCCTTGGTAAGCACGAGCTATACAAATATGCTAATCAATCACTCAACAAATACACTGCTGTTGCTATTTTTGCACCACGCGATTGTTCTGTGTATTACCTAGATTTCTCATTACTTTTGATATCATTTGTAGCGCATACTCAAAATTATCTGTAAGATCTGCTTCGCTCTCTGCTCCATGCAGGCATAGTACCCATTTCGTCACGCGAGACAGGAGCAGAGAAGCCATTTTGAGCCCTCAGAGATTAACAATAGTTTAGTTGACATTCTATGAAGAAACAAGGGTTCTGGTTCAATCTTCACAAGGCACCAAGACTCCAGATTGGCATTCTGACTGGAGTTAGGGCTTGTATGGGAGAACTCTCAACCTGTTTTAACCTTCAATCTTTAGGATTTCTTTAGGATTTCTGGGGCCCTGGTAAATACTTATTTTGGGGCTGTCTGTTCGGATTAACTTGGAAGGTTATTACCCATTTTCTGCTACTCCATACCTGCAAGATGCCAAAGAATACTGAGTTTAAGGTTATATTTACTGAAATTATTTCATTCAAGAACAGCTGCAATTTGTCTTTGCAGGGGCCCCAAAATGCTTTAGATTACACTAGGCAGAGAGACACAAAGTCTGAACAAGAGTTTGGTAGGTGGGCGGGGGAGGGGGGGGGGGGGGCGGAGTTGATGAATTGAGAAAATTAACTTTCCTAACGAGACTTTTGGAACAAGGATCCTGGGCAATGGCTCAATTTGCCCATGACTTCAAACGTCCGTTTCAATCCGGTTCCCCGAGAGAGACAAGCATGTACCGGTCACTTGACCCTGCACACCGAAACAAACAGCACCAATCTTATGGGAGAGGAGAAGACATCGGTTTTACGAAACATTTTTTTTTATTACAAATCATTGCTAGGACTGAAGAGCTACATGCAGAGTGAAGCAGAAATCCAAGACTTGATATTTCTTTACATATAAAAAAATTGCATATTTCTCCACAATAATAAAGAATTCCTTCACAAAGTGGCCTCATGCTGAACATAGAGTTGGAAAGAAGGTGGCAGGCACTATAGACCACCTTGTCTCTGGCTTCACCACTGCAATACTAATAATAATGAGGCATTTTTTAAAGGGCATGGTTACACCCAACGGTGTTTCCCCACACTAAGACCTGAGCTAACCATATCAAACGGGGGAGAAGGACAGACTCACCCTACGACAGTCTAGGCCGACTTAAACAGACAGGTTTTAAGTCCTATGCGGAAGGTCTTTTCCACTGGCTCGGCTCTCAAGTGCGCTGGGAGGGAGTTCCAGATCTTAGCCGCCAGCTGGCTAAAAGAGCGGACCCCTAACCTGACCCTCTGTACCCGTGGTACCCGCAGTAGGTGGGCTCCTGTGGATCTGTTGCATTAGTGCACCATTGAAAGCAGATATTTGGGGCCATTGCCATTAAAGATTTTGTAAAAGACACACAATTGATGGATGGAATGCAGAACAAATCAAAACATTTACCCCCAGTCAAGAGATCTGGGTTAAATCCATCATTCTTTTGCTCACCATGCCACCCCAGTTTAGACCTGGCCATATGCAAATCGGGCTTGACCCTGTTCCTCATGGGAACAGTCCAGCCCAAACTGCCAAGCCAGGTTCTCCCTGGACCGGAAACAATAATCATAAGACCGGTTTCGGGGTTTCACCCCTCTTCAGCCAGGATAGCTTTATTCCAGTGGCACAGTGAGCCCAGCAACCACGTCTGGGCATACCTGGCGCACTTAGGGCGAGAAAGCAAAAGTTACACAATTAATGGACGGAATGCAGAACAAATCAAAACATTTACCCCCAGTCAAGAGATCTGGGTTAAATCCATCATTCTTTTGCTCACCACGCCACCCCAGTTTAGACCTGGCCATGTGCAAATCGGTCTTGACCATGTGCCTCATGGGAATAGTCCAGCCCGAACTGCCAATCCAGGTTCTCCCTGGACCGGAAACAATAATCATAAGACCGGTTTCGGGGTTTCACCCCTCTTCAGCCAGGATAGCTTTATTCCAGTGCACAGTGAGCCCAGCACCCACGTCTGGGCATACCTGGCGCACTTAGGGCGAGAAAGCAAAAGACAAACAATTGATGGACGGAATGCAGAACAAATCAAAACATTCACCCCCAGTCAAGAGATCTGGCTTAAATTCATCATTCTTTTGCTCACCATGCCACCCCAGTTTAAAAGATTTTGTGGCAGTAGCACATGGCCTTGAACGTGATTCTTTTTTCCACGGGGAGCTAGTGAAGAGAAACAACAAGGGCATCGGTGATTCAGAACAGTCTGGTGGTTCCCTCAGGTTTCTTCCACCATTACTGCATTTCGTGCCCAAAGACATAGCCCTGTTTTCCCTGGCTCCCTGTCTGATTCACAGAAAGTTCTTTTTTTCTTACATTTTTTAATATTATTTCTTTTATTTTTTTCACTTGCTCATTTATCATTGTGCTTCAATGACTTGCAGCCACATGGCCATCTTTTTGTTATCGGTCAGACAATATCAGTCAGATATACATCACCAAGACTTGAGCAAGCTCGGATGCAACAGATATCTGGTTTGTGAGTATAATGAAAGTCGTCTGATCTCTGGCAGGGATCTCTCCTGCTGCAGGTTGGGCAACTCATTAGTATTCAGGTGTTCAGTGAGTCGCTGTCACAGCATGGCCTTCAGACGCGGCGGGGCATCCGCGGGCACAGGGCTCAATGGCATGTGTTACTTCCATCAAATGATAAGTTAAAAATGGAAGGGCAAAGGGGCGTATGTGCTAAGTTCCATGCTACGGGCAGTGGCGAAGGGTTGCTGATGTTTACATTGCCAGTCGCAATAAGCTCTTTGAGATTGATCGTGAATTGAAAGCACATGCACCAGCGCATAGCCCCAGTGAAAGGTCTGGAAAACCATTTACAAAGCCTAAGCGGTCCATAGCAGGCCCCATTGAGGTCTAGAGGCTACTAGCAATGAGGCAGCAGTCAGCAGTGTACCAGGGACAGCTTCTTGCTCCTTTATAGAGCAACATGGCGGCCCGGGTCACATTGATGCCATGGCGACCCATGCCTATTTAAGGGTCTGGTAACAAAATGCCATCTTTCATCTTTCAGGATGGAGGTCTGTTATGTGAACACTTCTCCTCCTAGAAGTTCAACTTTGCTCGCAAAATTGTAAGGCCCGCTCCATGTGAACGCCCACCATGGCTATGTGTGTAGGCCCCCTCTACCTAGAATTGGGTTTATATACCAGGGAAATGCATGCTCTTTGGGAAGTCAAGGGCCCACTGTAGACAATTCTTCATTTTCCAGGGTTTGTACATTTGCCTCCAGGTTTCCATGGCTGTCTTTTTTCTATTTCCTAGATGACTACCAAGGGTTTTACTCTTTGGGTCTCTAGAGCACTAAATACTATTGCTCCTAAACGCTCCAGTACTCACTGGTTTTTGGAGGAACTCCATGAAGCCAAAAGAAAATTAAAAGAATTTGAATGGAAATGCAGAATACTACACGAAGTAGAAGCTAAATAGGTTTATAGAACAGCGATTCTACATTACAAACAGTTGATTGAAAAAATATGAATTGTTTGATTTTTTTTTAAATTATGAATAAAAAAAAACACCAGGCAACTATTTAAGTTTATTAAGGACCTAAAGCAACAAGCAGCTGAAACCATTTCCCTACTCATTCACAAGAACTGTGTAACGAACTGGCAAGATTTTTTAGCGACAAGACTGAAAAAAATCTATCTTAACTTTGATAACCCAGAAACTGTTAATTTGGATTTCCTTACCAACAGGATAGCTGAATCTGCAAAAAAATACTACACTGGAGGTGTGTACTCCATTAGAAGCTCTACAAGTGAAGGAATGTGTCATGAAGACCAGATTAGGCTCCCCAATGGACTCCTGTCCACCTCAGATTCCGTAGTTGGTCAGTGATGAAGTTGCTCTCACACTTAGCAATTTATGAAGAATGTATTTGTTGATGGCTGAAGTCCTTAAGTGCAGGAAAGTGAACATTGTGAAGACCCTCCTAAAAAAGTCATCAACTGATCCATCACTACTCTAAAGCTGCTGGCTGATTTCTCTGCTCCCCTGCCAGCTAAGACAATTGTAAAAGTGCTCAATACACAACTGACAAATTACCCGGAGGCAAATCAGCTGCTGGACGAAACCCAATCGGGATTAAGGCCAGGTTACAATATGTAAGCGACTCTAGTGCCATAACGGATGACTTGATGATCCTGGACAAGGCTGGATTCACTGTTCTTGTCCGTCTAGCCGTTTCTGCAGCCTTTGATATGGTCTGCTATTTACCTTTACTCTCTAGACCAACCAATGTTGGGATATGTAAGATGGCTCTCAGTTGGTTAGCCTCCTCATTATCAGTCTGCCCATCTACCATCTGCTTCAGAATGCCACAGGACTCATTCCTGAGTCCTGTGCTGTTCAATATTTATGTGTCCCCACTGTTAGATGCTTTGGGTTTAGGATTTCATTTTACACTGTTTAGTACTCAGATTACCGCATCAATATCTGACGATCTTAAATCAACTAGGGACGCCTTCCTAGTATCCTTGTCTGGAGTAGTCAGGTGAATAAACCAATTCGTTTTAAAGCCAAATGGAGAAAAAAATGAGATCCTCCTTTTTAGAAAACAATCTTCACGATCACCAACATGGGGGTCCACTCAGTTGAGGGCTTTGCCTACTCCATAGATGCAGCAAAGAATTTGAGCATAATTTTTTACACCTATTTTACTCTCAAATCTTAGTTTAACAAAGTAACTTCTCTTTGTTTTCTGATATTAAGATCATTGTGGAAAATCTGTCCGCTCCTACCCAAATCAGCACGTATGCCTGGATGGAAAAGATCCTCTGCAATGTAATGGACATGTACCCCTGCCCTGAGTGTATGTGGATAGTTGTCTGGATCCCTAATGCTGATTTTTGTTATCATAGGCAAACACTGCTCATGTGTGTTCACCATGACATATACTTGTCTCACGGATTACAGTTCTGTTGGACTGGGAGGGGCACCAAAAGTGCTAATCTCACAGTGGTGGAAGGCTGCTGCCTTCACCAGGAGTTAAGCAACACGGGCACATGGTGGCAGCAACCCTGCAGTGGTCAGAAGGAGGGAACAGGACCTTTTTAACGTATCAGTGGTGGCCTCCACAAACAAAAAGTGGTGAGGTGAGTGGAGGGAGTACATGAGGTGGAAAGTGTGGGGGGTTAATAATAATTTTCGAAAAGGAACTTACCTTAAGCTGCCGTGCGCCTCCCCGTCGTGTTGCGCCTCGGTGTTCTTCCTGGTCCCAGCAGACAGTGGGATTGACTCCCTGCGCAATCCCCGTGCTGCTCACATGTTATGAGAGCAGCGTGTTGATTGACCTGAGCGGGCTGGCTTGATGCTCTACTCAGGACAGGGAATCTGTGCTGTTTCTCCAACCCGGCAGTGCAATACAGCTGGATTGGAAAGACCTAAGTGTGCATGTGTGTTCGGCAGGCCTAAGACAGCCGACCAAACACACATGTGCACTTAGAAGTGCAAACCAGTCCTCCTCCCCCCTCCCATGGCCCTGGCCCCACCCCTCCCTACACACGCTGGCTCCGCCAGCATGGGAAAAATAAAACGATGATAGAATATCGTTTTATTTTTCACCTGCTGGCTCTGAGCCGGTGGGATGACGTTCCTCCACCATTACGGAGGAGCCGCCCCTGAAACATGTGCCACTGGGGAGAGGCCTACTGGCTCACCTTTTTTAATGTTCCACAGCAGTATGCTTAACTCACCCCTTTGCATACATCGGTTGGATGTGAGGTGCTGCGCAGTGCAGTAGTGGTGACTACGCTGAATGTATGTGTGCCTGGGGAGGGTACAATACAGGGTTAGGGCAGTGCTGTGCAGCGCTCTTGGTGAGTTTATGTGCTGGGTGTATGTGTACCTGCGAGTGGTTCAGTACATGAAGGATGTAGTGCTAGATGGTGCATTTGCGGTGGGAGCATGCACTGGATGTAGGTGTGCCTGCAAGTGTCACAGTACCTAGAGGGTAAAATGCTGTACGCTGTATGCGTGCATGTTAAGTTTATGTGGTGCAGTGTCTGTGTGCTTACAACAATTACAATGCAAAAGATTACAGTGTAGTACAGTGCGCACATGGTGAATGTGTGTGCTGGTTCTATGTGTGCTTGCAAGAGACTCAATACAGAAAGGCTACTGTACTGAACAGTGCGCACAGAGCGGATGTGTGTGCTGAATGTATGTGTGTCTGTGATGGCACAATGCATGGAGGCAACAATGCTGAATAGTGTGCGTGCTGTGTACATACACTGAGTGCAAGTGTGTCTGCAATGTTACGTTACATGGAGGATCCTGGGTTCCACTTTGGGAAGCCCAGGCCTGCTTAGTGAAGACATGAGGAGTAGAGGAATCGCCCAGACAAATATGTATATCACTGTATTCATGTGAGCCGAGTGGCGCACACTGGAGAAGGGATAGAGAGACACCCCTGTTCACTTCAAAGGGTGCTCTTTGATTCAGCGAGAGATCAGAAGGAAAGGACCTCGACACATCCCAGGAAACCAATGGGGCTGATAAGGGAATGATAAAGAGTAGGGCTGGGATCCCGGTATTTACCTTTGGATGGCCATATTACTGTAGCTGACATCCAGGTGTGAACTCTAGCCACTCCCATGCCCTCTGTTGTGGGGCTGTCTGCTTCAGAGTCTTTCTTGCTGTGACAGACAGCCTTTCAAGAGGAAGAAGAAAGAGGAAAAGTGTACACATCAAAAGAAGCAGAAAGCCCAACATAAAATGTAAAAGACCCCGACCCTATATCACATTTGGCTCATCCCACCAACACGAGTCCGAGGCACCAGTCTGTATGTAGCTTGCATGTCTCTTACAAGTACCAGAGGCGTCTGTAATGGTGAGTTTCTAAGACTGGTGCAATTTACATGAATTCTACACTTACATGTCTGTAGCACGTGCTCCCATGGAGTGAACCACAACACAACTGCTGGAGTGAAGGAGACAAGCTGCAGAGTCTATAAATAGTAGTGTAATACAGGGACTGCCAGATATAAATCTGAATGCATCAGAAATAATCAATACATTACTGGAAGGAGGGAGGAAAGCAGCGGCCCTTCCTCCAGGAAGCCGCATTAAGAGGATGCGGCTGTTAATAGGCGCTCAGAAGAGCTGGGGCTCATGAAATGCCATAAATACACATAAAGGGCCATCCATAGTCTGAGAAGGATTCGGGGACAAGTGGAGTTCAATGCACCTCTTGGGGACATCATTTCCCAACGACCACACACAAGCTAGTAGTCATGGGCGTCAATTCACCAAAATGCCTGGGGTAGTGGAAGTGACGTCACACGCCATTTGACATTTACCTAGTCTCACACATACATGCTTACACATACACACACATTCACATAAACACACCCTCACCTGCAAGCAGTCATACAACAGGCAGTTTTGCTTACCTTATCTGTCAGATAGGGTCATATTCCAGCTAATTGTCCTCCATTTTTTATTACACTAAATAGTGAATAATATTATTCGTTATTTGTTTAGTAATTTCTTTTACAGAAATCCAGGAAAGTAGAACTCCAACTGACGTTTATTAGGACGAGCTGCCACTGCGATCCAGACACTGATTTTGCAACTTCTGAGCCCAGGGGTCTCAAACGCAGTGCCAGGGGTCGCAAGGGGCATCCATGAAGCTAGTGTGGGTGACACACAACTGCTATATTGCCTACCTAAGGGTCGGGAGGCATTTCTGCTGCAGATTGGATTTAATCACCAATTTTGTAGATTGTCCTGGAGTAATTCTCTGACCTGGGCTGGTAAATGGGCGTTACTGCGCGGGTTCCCAACCCCAGTAAAATGTGGGCGAATACTGAATGTAACAATAAATTTTTGGATCCATTTCAATCTTCAAAATGTTTTACTGCGAGGAGCTGGAGTGGGTGTCTCTCCAGGGTAAAAAGGGGCCCTGTGCAGAAGGTTTGGGGTGGACTTCTCTGTGGGGGACATTGGGCGGGAAAACATGAACGGGCCACGTGCATACCATGCTTTCCTGTGCTACATTTAGATCCGGGTCAAAGGCAAGCGACCACCAACCAGGGGACAGAATGTGGGCCAAGAAGGGATGTCCGCAGCGGTGCCAGCTGACACTCCTCTGGAACAGGACCAGACGAGTAGACAGGAAGCTTGGGGTACGAATTCAAACAAAAAGAGTAGAGGGAGGGGGGGCAAGGGACAAAAGGGCAAACATGCGACGGGTAGGACTTCCCCTGCCTCACACATGGTACACAAAGGAGATGGCCAGGCCTTCACCCGCCTCATGCAGGAGACATGCAGAGCCCACAAGGAGGGCAATGGTCACCGCAAGCAAGAGGCCAGGAAGAGCCAAGGAGGCAAATTTGGTTAAGGCATTAGCTCAAGTTTATAATGATGAAGAGGTGCAAGTAAGTAGGTCTGCTGTAACGAACCCCTGCCCTCTTCTGTCCCGGCACCCCCCTCTTGACACCAGCCCCCACCACCCACACGAGTCCGAGCTTCACTCTAGTATATTAGCATTTTGTGACTAATACACTACACAGACCCACACCCAGTACTGTAAAGGCTATTCTGATTGATTTTTTTGATGGCAGATCTTTCAATATGTTTGATATTGTTATTATAATAATGTATATTTTATTGGTGTGTGTAAGTATCTCCGTATTCCTTTTACTTTGGGACACATCCACTCATTGGCCCAGTGCGTTGGCCACATGAGCCTATCTTTACAATTTGCTAATGTTTAGGTAGTTCTCCCATAATGACTTCAAGGATACCAACAATGCTGTCAAAAGACATTGGCGACTCCCTTTTCCCTCTTTTGTCAAATCCTTTCTTCAACATCGATTAGACACTGTGGGACGGTGCAGAGGACGGGTAATCGCACAAATGTTGTAAGAAGCAACCTATTAATAGCACACTGGTGTGCTATCACACATTGAAACACGTTCTGCTATATTATCGACGATTTATGATAGTACTGTCGAGATATTGTAATGTACTGCTGGAACAATGTTTTTTGACATCTCTGTTTTGTCATGTGTTATATTAAATTGGACAAATATGGAACAAACAAAAAAAAAAGAAAAAACAATAAAGATATTTATAAAAATAAAAAAAATGAAGCGGTGCAGGTAAACAAAAGGCCTGGGCCAAGATACCCCTAGGACGGGGCTAGGCACATTCAGGGTAAGTCGGCAAGAAGATGATCAAGATATAACAGGAGTCAGGCTCCTGCACAAAGTTATCTGATGACAGGGCTGTTGAAGCATCAGGTGTAAGTAGATCAGGAACACTTGATCCATGCAGTGAATGAGAGGCTGAGAGGGAGGGACCGGAGTGATGGGTCTTCTTGAGGAGGATGGATGGAAAATGGGAGAAAAGGCTCAGTAGGGGAGGCAGGGAGAAGCACTGTGCATGTAGAGCTGATGAGAGAGCGACTGGAAGTCAGAATAGACAGCCCGTCAAGTGCTTGGAGATAGCTGAGACGTGGTGAAACAAAAGTGGACTGGATGGGAGAAGAGATCTCAGAACACAGTGTTAATCAGGGATAGCCAGATGTACCAGCCGATACTCTATGCATGTCATTTAATAGCCCTGGTATTGCCCTTGCCCCCTCTGGGCTTAGAAGGAATAAAAAGTAAGCAGCACTCAAGAGACATATTTATTTCTGCATCTCCCAAGCCTTGCCTTTTCCCTTGGTCTTCAGCAGCAAATAAGAGGCTGTTGACAGCCAATGTTGGGCCATCGGAGGAGATGTGTGATGCAGCGGCCCAAGTGGCTGACTCCGGAGCGCAGGGCTCACAGTTCGAATGCCGGCAGCAGCTCAGCTCAGCATCATGTGACTCTGAGCAATAGCTCACTTAAATTCCCCGACTGCCCCCAGGTCCTTGAAACCTTAATGGGTGATATGTTCGCGCATAACAAATATGGATTATTACAAGATCAAGTGATAGTTGTTCTTGGGTGCCAGTGATTGTGTGATGTCCTGCACTGCTCCATTGCATTTTGTTTAACCAATGTCCATGTGCAAGGAAAGAGGACACATGGGATAAATACCGAGAACAGAGAGGAAGAGATAGGGCAGGGAAAGACAAAGGCAAAAAGCCAACAGTGGAAGTGAGGGTGAATGAAGGCCCTAGGAGGGCATTTCTCCATGAACGGGGGATAGTGAAGGTTGCACCAAGCAGCCGGTTCTTCATGTGAAGCTCAAGCTGCAGGATCGCCACAATGTGAAAAAGCATCCAGTTTGCTGTACAGTAAAGTGCATAGGATGAATGATTGATTCTACCCTAAGCAGCACTACTCTTGTTTCCTTTAACTTTTGGCTATTTCTACAGGGAGCATAAGTGCAACATCTCAAGTTGACGCAAGAGGTAACACACCGGGGAATACAAAAAGGTGATGGGATGAATGGTTGTGATATTCTCAGCCGCTGCTAATTACTTTAGAATGCATTTCAGATCATCACTGTTTGCACCCACTGCCACTACAGACAAGAACCCACCTCATGCAAATCAGGCTTAGTCCTGTTCCAGTAGGAATTACCACACCCGAACTGCTAGGTAGGTCTCTTCTGAACAGAAACCAAGAAGCCCCAGACCGTTTTTAGCCTCTTTGGGCCTCTGTGGTGTCCTGATGGACACATTCTAGTATTCCTGGACATACACCCTACACCAGTCGTGGCTGCTGCCTGGAAGCAGCAGTGGTGGGGGGATCACAATAAAAAAAAAACACTTACCTCACGGCCAGCCGTCTGGTTGGCTGCTGCCTCTCCTGCATCCTCTTCCTGGCTTCTTGTAAGAAAAAGGAAGCACCAGGGCTCCCACGCTCCCCGCAGCCAATCACAATGCTGCAATGCAGTGTTGTGATTGGTCTGAGTGCCGGGGGCTGTAACGGTGGGCATGTTCTCCATGCAGGCTGTAAAGCAGCCTACATGGAGGGGGGGAAATTGTGCATGACCGGTTCGGGTGGCCCGAGAGGGCAGACCAAACATTCATTGCACACTTAGGAGCATTTTACTCTACTCCCCTGCTCTTCAGCCACGCCCCACCCTCTCTCGCAAGCTGCCACAGCAGGAGGACAGAATAAAATGATAACATTAGTTGGCAGCTGGCGGAGTGAGCTAAAGAATGATGATGGATTAAACCCAGATCAGTTGACTGGGGTTGAGTGCTTGTAATGTTCAACACTCCATCCATCATCCCCTTTGGTTTTGCTTTGTTCGCCCTAAGTTGGCAGGGTATGCCCAGACATGGGTCCCTTGCTCACTTTGCCACTGGATTCAAGATAGCCTGGCTGATGAGGATAATGAACCCGAAACCGGTCCCAGGATGCTTGTTTCTGGTCCAGGAAAGACATAGCGTGGCAGTTCGGGCTGGACTGTTCCCATGAGGCACAGGGTCAGACTGATTTGCAAATGGCCATGTCTGAACTAGGGTGGCGGAGTGAGCTAAAGAATGATGATGGATTAAACCCAGATCAGTTGACTGAGGGTGAGTGCTTGTAATGTTCAACACTCTGTCCATCATCCCCTTTGGTTTTAACATTAGTTATTATCATTTTATTTTTTCCTTTCTTTTGCTGCTCCAAGGCAGTGGGGCGAAGCGCCTCCGCCTTAGCGGAGGAGCTGCCACTGCCCTACACCCCCCCCCCCATCATAGGCCTCACCGGTCAGGGGACCCCACCTATAAAAAAGGATCAGTGAGCTGCAGCTTGATTCCTTTGGCACAGTGAGCACAAAACCCATGTTTGGGCATGCCCCAGCTCTGCCCTGTGGCCCATGCTTTCCTAAACTTGACCACTGCAGGCCTAATACTTGCCCGTGAGCCACATGCCCACTGTTGATATTGCAACATAAACAATCAAAAGTCAAAATTTTCATTGATTTGTTGAAAAAAAACTGAATATACTTCTTAGGAAACTACTCTGAATCCTTCACATCTAGAAGTAAATAGTATTCACCGTCGCGTCAAGGTATCATATTCTTTGAAGCTGGATGCTACACAAACAGCACAAACAGATGTCTTTGTTGAGCTTTAAAGATTTGTTAACTTCTTGTATGTTCAATAGCCGATAGAATGTATTCATTACAGAAAAGTGATATCTTCATTATCACAATTAGATCTCAGTGCCCAGTAATATCCAATGCATGTTGGGCCGCAGTGCCCTTCATTAGAGAGCAATACTATAATAGAGAAACACACGTATTAGGAATCCCGCTAACGAAGAATACCAATCAAGTCTTACTGAGTTAACCAGAAGCAGTGAACACACTTAGCAGTGCCAGAGCAAATATCCCCTTGACATTCACAAATGTATCCAAGGAACGCCATTGGTGGAGCACCCAATCCAGTCTTTTCTCCACTGTATCACACTTGTTACCCTGAATTCACATAGTAATCAAAAGCCTAATCTTTCATCTATAATTATTGTTCTTCCCTTTGTCCACTAATAAACACTATAGAAAGACTCGATGTTCAGCTGTTCATTCAGCCCTTGGGGGTCTACGGTATTTTTTTTGATAAACAAACTTTATTGAATTTTAGACCAGCTGAGCTGGTGGAGAGGGAGACATGGCACACACCTGATACATTGCAAAAAGAAGTGTACAGTCGAGGTTACAGTTTAAAGTTGCGATCTGAAATACTTCCATATTAAAAAAAAAAATGCATAAGCAACACTTTTATGGACATGTTCTTTTAGTTCTTCCAGGACCTGATATCCCATTTGGTGATTGTCATGTTATTCTTGTTGGCAATGTCATGTTGGATAGTGCAGTGGTTGGAAATGTCCATCACTGATGGCGCCGGTATTTGACAGCAACATTTTAAAGCAGTGGTAATGACACTTTAGTAATAGCAGTGTCTGAATGAGCCAGGCCAAATCTGTGGAGCTGCCAATGAGCTGAGCTCACTCAAATATGTAGTCATGGTCTTTGTAATGTACAGTGTCAACCACGTGTAAATAAGCGTTGTCATAGCCAGTAGGTCTAGGTTTAATGTGCTAACTTGGTAACTCAGACAGCGCTAGCACCTTACAGCAAGACACACGGGAGAGAGCCGACAGAAGTGACAGAGAGGGCAATTATCGTGAAGAAGTTCCTCATGCAGATCCACGCCAACACTCAAGTGGAGGTGGAACAATACACCCAAACAGCCAACAGCATCAGGAGAGAGATGAATACTCCATGAGACTCAGCCAAGACATGATTGACAAAGTCTCAAGCCAATGACTGAAGGTGGCTGGTGGAAGAAGGATGAAAGGAGAAGAGGAATCCAAGCCCACTCTGGTGATATTGTATAAAATAGGTATGTTTAGCACCGGCGCTAAAAAAAAATAAGACTTGAAAAACAGTGGTCTCAAAGACATTGGTGCCAATTTTCAGTAAATGAGGATCCCTCGTAGCTCAGTTGAATGGTGCCTGACAATAAAGCGTGGCATTGCTGGGCTCCTGTAGGAACAGTGTTTGAAAGTAGCATGAGGGCCCCGTGACAGACTGGTTTATCTGGGCCCCCTTTTCAGCTCCTTCCCCTTGGAAAGATGATATCTACTTGGCAGTAATTCCAGGCTGCCTTACAAATGTCACTGTTAAAGATGGAGGGGGATTTGCTCTCCTAGAGTCACCTTGTAGGCTTCTGGATGTAAGTAGGGGCAGGTAAAGGAATGAATAAAGATCTTCTTCTGCCTTCTCTCGCATGATGAATTTATGCAGTTGTTTCTTCTGTTGGTCCATCCTGAATTTGATGACCATGGAGTCTTATATTGTTGTAAGTGGAAAAATCAAATTTTTACAGATCAAGGCCTCGTCATGAGTTGTCCTTAATCTCCAATAGGCCGATAACAGAAGTTGCTCGTTTATCGAGATTGCGGGTAACTTGGACACAAGGTGGACTCTCACTCAATCGAGGAATGAGGATCCTTGATTGCCCACTCGCAAGTGGACCCAGAGGGCGGTTCTTTTGACCCCAGGGGATATCTCATGGAAACAGAACTGCTGAGCCCATGGACACGACACTCTAAATGATGGCCCTGGTCTTATATTCTGTGTGTAAAGCTGTTTCACTAAACGTAGGTGTGACTTTTCTGAACATGAAGGAATTTAAATGTATATTCCCCGGCGCAAAGGAGAGTGGTGTCTAATTTAATAATCCTGCAGAACTAACAGGATGAGTCTGGTGTATCTTCTTCCCTGTCTGAGCTCATTTGATTAGAGTGGCTCAAGTGACCCAAAGAGGTGGATGAAGTTCTGTGATTCACGGATTACAAAGGCGTGGGGCACATTAGGCGATTACTAACACACTGCGTGTCAATTACAAGTGCAACTCCATGTTCATGGGAAGTTGTAGCAGGCCTTAACCTCCATCTCGAAGGAAGACGTGGGTGTAGAAAATGAAATTAATCAAAGATTAGACAAAAAGAAATGGAGAATAGCATGCAGAAAGCCACATCCACACACCCACGTGTGCAGGCACACAGTCTCAAAGACACATGTGCAAACACACATGTACCTACATGTGTCAAACACATGCAAATGCACTTTTGCACAAGTAAACTTGCACACACCTACATACACACGCAGTCACTCTCACAAATCCATACACATATGTACACATACACCCGCACTCACACACCCAAATGTCCACACACTCCCACATGCAACTGGACATACTTGCGCAAATCCACACAAACACACATATACACACCCAGAAGTACACACACACACACACATTCACACATGGCTGTACACACACATCCATAAAAATCACAGAATGAATGAGTATGTTTGTGTGAATTACCTACTGAGTTTGTGTGTATAAGTGGGTGAGTTTGTGTGTGCGAGTGAGTGAATGAGTCATATGCCAGTTGATATTGAGTGAGTTTGTGGGTAAGTTGGTGGGTGAGTCATTGTCTGAGTGAGTGTGTGCATGACTGTGAGTGAATGAGTAAGTGACTGGGTAGGTGAGAGAGTGAATATGGGATATGGCGAATTAGTGGCCAAATAAGTGTGCGTCAATGTGAGTTAGTGGGAAGCTAACTGAATTAGTTAGTGGATTAGTCAGCAAATACAGTTGTGCATATATGAGTGGGTGAGCGAGAGGGTATGTAAATGGAACATGTGGAAGTAAATTATCGCACTTTAGTGCGGAAATGAAAAAAACTGAGGTAGTGGACTCTTTTCCCTACTTGGGAATTCTTTTTGATAAAGATGTGTTGTGGGCAAAACTGATGGAGGGGAGAAAGATGGTGATGGAAAGGGGTATTGTTGCCTTAAAATCCTTTGCTAGTAAGTTGGGTGCCAAACCCTTATTACCGATAAAAAATATTTATTAGGCTAGAGTTAAAGCAGCAGCGACCAATGGAGCGGCGGTTTGGGGTACAGTTGCTTCGACACCACTACAAACTACTGAGAATAGATTTTT
The DNA here is from genome assembly GCF_964204655.1 of Triturus cristatus. Classification (NCBI taxonomy): domain Eukaryota; kingdom Metazoa; phylum Chordata; class Amphibia; order Caudata; family Salamandridae; genus Triturus; species Triturus cristatus. Next base: position 127,282,165 of record NC_140593.1, read on the forward strand.
CAAATCTGAAGTGGGATTACCTCCTTCCTTTACAAATGGTATTTTACATTTGGAATTGGACCTCCCTTACATCTTAGACTACATACATCTAGCTAGCCCCTCTTCTCCTCTGGCATTCAATCTGGAGGAGAGATACAGTTCCACTGAATCAATTAATATTAAGGAGCTGCCTAGAAACGGACACGTAGAAAAGGTCTAGATGGCTTAGTTATGTAGAGTCAGCCTTAAGGGAGATTGGTCTCCAAGAACTGTTTAAAGACCCCCCAGCCTGTAGGAAGGTTTCTAAACAGAGGGTTTGTGATATGTTCATGTTGATGGCTGACTACAAGTGAAAGGAACACTGTAAAGAGAAATATGCAGCCTGGGCATATGGCCTTAACCCGCCAATAACTGCAGGAGGTTTCTCTTATCTAGTAAATGTAAATAGGATGCAACACAGATTTATATTATTGATGTTTCGCACTAACCTGATTCCCCTCATGTTAGGTTATCCCGAAAAAACATACAATCATGCCGACTTAAGTGCGTGTCCATGCGATAACCTATCATCTAAAACAGAATTGCATATACTTTTATTTTGCAGCCTATATGAGAAGGAAAGGAATGTCCACCTCAAACCAATTTGAAAGAAAATGAACTTTAAGCAGTGTCAGGTAGCATTATACTTCCTAAAAACACTCCCTGATCCTTTGGTCTGTTATTCAATTGCGTCATTTCTATGGGCTTGCATGAGGAAGAGGAAAGGGACAGCGCGTAGATCACTGAGTCTGTAAAACAATAATACAAGTATTTAGATTGAGTATATGAAATGGTTCTCTCTTTTTAACATTTTTTATGTATCTTCATCTTTATCCAAGAATTGTGATGAAATATTTGTAATTTTAAAAGATAGAATTTTGATATAATTTTAATGTGAATTATTTATATGTGCTTTTATGATCTTTTTACATGATCGAATAAAGATGAATTGATTGATTGATTGATTGAGTGAGTTTGTGGGTAAGTTGGTGGGTGAGTCAGTGTCTGAGTGAGTGTGTGCATGCCTGTGAGTGAATGAGTAAGTGGCTGGGTAGGTGAGAGAGTGAATATGGGATATGGCGAATTAGTGGCCAAATAAGTGTGTGTCAATGTGAGTTAGTGGGAAGCTAACTGAATTAGTTAGTGGGTTAGTCAGCAAATACAGTTGTGCATAAGTGAGTGGGTGAGCGAGAGGGTATGTAAATGGAACATGTGGAAGGAAATTACTGTGTGCAAGTGGGTGGACAGGTGGAGGGTAGAGTGAGTGGCTGGATAGCAGTGGACGTTTTGAGGTAGATTGGTAAGTGAAAGAGTGAGCTCTTGACTGACTAATTAGGTGTCTGCATGCTCTAAGTAAGCGACTGAGGGAGGTGTAATGTTTATTCTTGTTAGTGGATTGATGAGTGAGTATGTAACTCAGTATAGGAATGAGGTGATAGACTCAATCAATCAATCAATCTGGATATTCACTCACGAGGGAATCCAGGTGCTGCCTGGAGGAATGAGTCAATGAGCGAGTAAATCAGGGGGGTAAATGAGTTAATACGCGATTGTCTTATGACACGCAGTGACTCAAAAACTGCTTCATTCTCATTCAGAATTGGATGCCAAGCACCTACCCTAAAACTCAATCCAACAAAAACTGAATTCTTCTTGCTGACCAACAGCACCGAATACCGCCAGATTGAAGCCCGTCCGTACAAAATGAGCCCGGACGGCTTCACCCCTCAGCTGGCAGGCAACATAAAATCACTTCACCCTCGACACACTTCCCCTTCAAAGAACACATGGCCAAAAAATACAAGCCAGCATAGTGCCACCTCTCCGTCCTCAGAAGCACGCCAATCCTAAGTTCTCTCTCACATTGAAGGTGGCAATACTGTACTCAACAGCACAGTGCCCCCTGAAGACATCTTTTTATATTGTCATGATGATAAAGAATATAACCATACAGAAAACAAATACATTGATCACCATATATAAATACAAACAACACAATGCACTAGAAAATATGCAAACTTGATGAATGTACCATTAACTCAAACTTGATTAAGTAGGCAGTAGGAGAAACCCGCAAGGTTAAAAACAGAGCGGCGTGGCCCAGACCCTGACACAGACACTTCTCCAGGATGTGGCATTCTATTAATGTCAGCCACCACTCAGAAAACACTGGTGGGCACGTTTTAATCTAATGTTGAGCACTACACTAGTAACCAAAGGGCAGACAGATAAATATGAAGCGTTGATGTCAATTATGGGTGGAGAAAGGGGAGTCGTAATATTTTTAATTGGCTAAGCTAAAATATATAGCACAAACATGAGACCAAATATTCAAAGTCAGAATTTAATCAGAGTCGGGAAGTTTACAAGCACATGGGTATCCTCTGCCCCCTCTCTCTCCCAGTCAGGGCCTAGGTATCACACTGTGGCAGTCCCAGTTATAGAGCCATTTATGGGAATTGTAAATGTGAAAGAGTGTTATAATGTTGTAGGTTTAGATGAGGGGTCTGGATAGTGCCAGAGGCAGGGGAAGGGTGAGTGAGGGCATAGCGCCTAAATTGTCAAAATTATAAGTGGTGGATGGAGACGGTTTAAAGCGATGGGGTGTAAAGACATCCACCGTGCTCAAATACTCCCAAGAAGACTTGGAGGTAAAAATAGGGCAACATGGTGGATTTTAGTACATAACAGTCACATAAACTGGTTATAAATCATGCATTGTGAAGGGGCATGCATAAAATAGACCAATACTTTCACCGTTTGCAAGCACGCCTAACACTTCCCTTTGCTGTTGAGAGTTCACCTTCTTCAAGAAAATTGTGATTTTCCATCACAAATCATCTTAGATAAGCTGAAAAGTCATGGACAGGGTATACAGTTAAAACATCTAGATTTGCATTTTCACTTGGAATTTAATTTTTCAAATTGCACATTGTATATTTCATCATTTCTGCATCCCAATTCTTTTCATTTTTCCATTTTACCAGTGCCTCTTCCAACTAGATTCCAGGCATATTTTATTACTAATAATCTTTTTGAAAGAGGCACAGTGGAAACATAAATAACACACGGTACACAGATAATGCCCCCACATATAACAGTGCGCTGCTCAGGTTATAGACACCTTATGGGCTTGGACAGCAGACAGTGATACCAATCCTGCAGGTTCAGTCCACCTGCAGTGGTAGTGATAATGTCATAAAATATTCAGGAACAGCAGCAAGTGACAACTAGCGCTGACAACGTCAGCAAGAAATGTCCAAACGTCAACATGAATTATCACTGAAAATCGAGCTTCACCTGGTCCACAAACATCAGATTGTCAGTTTGTGAAAGTACAAACTCTGTGCTGCACAATGTAGGTGCTTCCTTTTGAATCAACCGAAGCAATTCCCCAAACCAAAGTTTGTAAATAAACATCTGGTTGAGGATAGGCGCCATAACCCCGAGGAAACCCACAATGTGCCAAGAATGATGCCAGTGATTCCCAGGGCCAACATTATGCCACAGGCGGGAACAATCATGCTCATAATAGGCCAAGAGTTATACCTAAGGATGCCCAAATATGGCTGCCATTATCTAATGGACCCTAAAAAAACAGATAAGGGGTCGCCAGATGGGGTGGACTAATCTTTGTTCAGGTTGTCCTAGAGAAGGGCACTCTAGCGCCCCTGCTAGCACCGCTACTGCAGTGGGATGCACCGTGGTGGGCACAGAGGCAGCTCCTCGGTGCCTGAAAGCCAGGAGGGGTCTCCTCTACAGCCGACTGCACCTAAGGCCTATTATGAGGCAACGTGACAGAGGAATGACCGGCCTGGTGAGAGACACCATCACACATCGCTGCTGGGACATGCTGTCGTGTCACCACCCGTAGAGGGTCTGACCAATGGCAGTGTCGCACTCTGTCGCACAGGTTAGCTAGTGTAGCCTTCTGCATCTCTCTGTTCATACAGACATTCTAGATTCTTGCATCTGCTTCACTCCACTTTGGGTGCTTGGTCCTTGCACTCTCCTGCAGGCTTTGAGACCAGTTGTCGATGGTTCATTTATTCGTATCTGTAAGTAAAGTACTGTTATTACCTGGAAAGTCCATTTTAGTGTTTTCACAAATTGGCAATTACCACAAGGACCCTCCACCAGGACCCCACCGGTTTACTACAGGGTGGTAGCTGAGAGAAACATTGCTGATAAGCATTACATTGGTCTAAAGGACGGTGTTGTAAGTGGCGCCAGATAGAGTGACTTTTAGAGTTCCATGAGATGGTGTTGAACTGTTGGCACCTTTCATTACACTTCATGATACATATCTATGCAGAAACATGTCTATTGAACTTGCCACTACAAAGTATCCAGTAACAAGGAATGGATGTGTGTTTAATGATGTTTCTTTTAAATGTAATTCTGTTGTATCTTAATGTATTTTTATGCTCGCTTTTCTATGATTATATATCTATAATGGAATAAATAACTCAATCAATCAATCCACTTGCCTCTGCAGCTTCTATTTTGAACATGTATTGGCACATTTGTTCAATGAGATACTAACATTGTTTTTCAGGACTACATCTTATGTGAGACAGGGAACTTGAGGAAAATGACAAGTGTGTGAAGAGAGTTTTAGGAGGTTTGATATAGTAATAGAGTTTGAAAGGGAAATCTTTGGTGTTCGAGAAGTAGAGAAATATGGGCATGTAATGTCTTGGGGTGGTGTGAAAACCAAGAACATTTGGCTAAATAAATGAAAGGAGACGAAGCACAGAAGTGGCCTCACCCAGAACAAAGAACAGATGTCTTCATTCTCAGGAATATGTGAGTTGTGCTCCCAGATCTTTGAAAACTTTGCTAATATGACAGAGTATTTCCAGCTGCTATGAAAAACGAAAGGGGAGTTGATATGGTCTCATGTGTGTCAACAGTCATTTGAAATGATCAAAGTCAAGTTAAGTAATGCTCCTAATTTACAACCCTATGCTCCAACTGGACGCCACCGTGACTTTCGAGGCAAGTGCATATGGGTTGGGAGCGGGAACAGAGGGTCGTGAATATACCACAGTGTTTTCTTCCTGTACGCTGAGAGAAACAGAGAAGAGGTACTCTTTTATCGAAAAGGAGATGCTGGCTTGTGTTTGAGCAGTGTCGACATTTCAAGCACATGTATTGGGACATTATTTCATAGTGTGAACAGACCACAAGCCGCTTGTGGCCATTTTGGGCAGCAAGAGGGTAATAAGTCTACTGCCAGGTTAGCAAAGCTGGCGGCAAACTCTTGGAATGTAGTTATACAGTAGAGTTTGCTCCTTGTCAGAAGCTTCACACGGCAGACCTTCTATAAAGAATACCCCTGTTTATAGAGAAGGAGTGGAGGAGATGGAATAACTAGAACACTCTTTGATTTTAGTAGGATCTGCCAAAGCTTGGAACACTCTCCCATTACACCTTAGAAGCACAACTAAACACTTGGATTTTAGGTAGGCCCTGAAAACATGGCTATTCACGCTTTAAAGACCAGTTGCACCTACCCAACTCAGACCAATGATGGACATCACACAATAGCGCCAGGACACCTTTGGGTAGCAGTCGCGCTCTACAAGTGCTAATAACATTAACATTAACATAGCATGCGTTGATGCAGGTAGCGTGCAGAGTGACAGTGAAAAAGAGTGGGTTAAAGAGGTGGAAGGTGATACTATCCTGGGAAAGTAATGAATATGGTAATAGCTGGGTCACCAAAGCATAGGAATCTGGAACAGGAATCGCTGTGTTAAAACAAGGTAGCCAATGAGTTGTGTGAGGAAGAAGGATTGTTAGTCAAAGGGGATAGACTGATGCCGCCATCTTTACTATGCAAAAGATTGTTGGATGAGATGCATAAAGGACACGTAGGGATGCCTGGGATATCACTAATGGATGAGTTTTCAGGAGGATGAGGACTATGTAAAGAAATGTGGAATCTGTGCTCTGGAATATAAGCATTTAATGGTATATTGTCAACCAATGCAGCCACTGGAGTTTGCGGTGAGAGCCTGGCATATGATTTGGGTCGATTTCTGCAAACCGTTTAATGTATTACCTGAGATGGGTAGGTATCTGATGATAATTATTGACTATTTAATGGGCTGACGTAAAACTTATAAGAGAGCCCAGGACACGTATTGTTTTGAATTTTTTTAATGAATTATTCCCCATAGGAGTGCCCAGGAAGATTTTGATGGATAATGTTCAGTTTATCTCAGTAGAAATGGCAGGTCATCTTAACGAAAGAGAGATAATTAATTTGAGAATAGCACTATATCATCCTCAATCCAATGGATTGTTTGAAAGATTTAAAGATTTAACCACATTATTGAAGAATGTATCTAGTGGGCAGTAAGCACTCAGCAGGCAGTATCTAAGGCAGTACGAGAGATGGTTACTTGTTACAGTTCTGTTTTACACAGCACAACTTGAGTTTCACATTTTGAGGGTATGACAGGAAAAACAAATCTGTTCCGATTTGAGCCCAGTGTGAATTAGGAATGGGAATGACAGAAGTTGCAATGATGGTGCTGTGTGGGAGTTGTGGCACAAAGCAAAGAAAGCTTGGAAAGATTCTATGAAGAAGAATGTTGTTACACGTGGAAACAGTTCAAGGTCACATCGGGTGAGTGTGGGGAATTGGTTGAGAGTAAAAGATCCCTTATATGTGCACAAAGGTTTGTCCAAATATCTTGAACCAACAGAGGTGTTGGAGATCTGGGATGTCCGTCCAAGATATTGAACAACCAGTTGTGGAAAGTAGGTTATCTGGCAAAAGTGACGTTGGGAAATGTGGAAAGGGAGGCAAGTACCATTGGGAATGATGAAAGTAATGATGATGTGGTGGTGTGTTGCCGCTTTATTCTAGGGTAATGGAGGGCAGAGTGGAAGAACTTCTCTTGATATTTGGTGGATTAAGAGGGATAGGAAAATCCCTGCCAGATACAGAGTTTGATTAGTATTTACTCTATTAGTACTGGTGGCTATGAATCCTAGATAATTGATTTTATCTTCCTCATTCTGTCAAGTTTTGTTTATGGCAAAGGTGTCCTATAATTTTTCCTACGCTAGTTAAAGTATTCTTTTTTGTAAAAAAAAAAAAAAAAAAGATGATGCTCATGCACGTGTCTGGAGGCTTGGATCTGCTACATCCTAAGTTGGACAGTTGACTCTAGTGATTGCACCCAGTCTTCAGTGCAGCTTACACTGGATGGTATTTTCTTTGTTTTTAAATAAACTACTGTTATTACCTGGAAAGCCTGTTTCAACATGCAAGGTCCTGCATCGTCAAGGAAGCTGTTGACAAGGGGCTTGCGATGTGAAGGCTTGCTTATATGATGCGTCGTGCAGCAGCAGTTCCGAAGAGACTGCAGGCTGCAATGCGTTGCGTTGCGCTGCAGCGGTTTTGAAGCGGAGATGCGAGGAGATGCGTCACACTGTGTCAGTCCTGCCCACCGGACCACAGCTGGGCTAGAGGAGCACCTTCAGGCCCTAGGATCCAAGACTGGGGTGGCATCACTTGGGTGGTAGGACTCAGAGTAGACAGAGTTCAGGTCCTTGGTTCTGTCCCTGAGGGTCTGATCAGGAAGCCCTTAGCTCTTAGAGTCACTCTGGTGGTCCTGAGTTCTAAATGCAGGTCCAGTCCTTCTCACTCAGGCAGCAGGGCAACAGTGTAGCAGTCCTTCCTAAATGACAGCACAGGAGTCCTTCTTCCATAGGTCAAGAGTTGTACTGAAGAGTTGGGTCTGAGGGTTCAATATTTATATGTGGTGTCCTTTTTAAAATATGAGAAGGTTCTGGAGGTTTTATACCACAGAGCTGTTTAGAATTTCCTGCCTCCCAGCCATGGCACCAGCTTGACTGGGGTCACAGAAAACAAGTGTTGAAACCATTTGTGAGTGTGCTGGGCAGAGCCTTTGTGATGTGCAAACGTGGTAGGTCACAACTCACCATCAAGTCAGAGATGGCCCATCCTGCCAATATCTATTCCCCCTTTGTCTCACTGTCAGAGAACAATACACAAAGCCCAACTGCCAGCTACACCTAGTCATGTGCCCCAGGGTACAGGCTGCAGGCTGCAGGCACCAGATGATTGGGTCAAGAAAATGCCAGTTGTGGCCTTTTCATATTTGTGACTTAAAATCCAACTTTACCATTAAAGAGGGGATTAAATTAAAATTGTGTAGACCTCAAGCACAACATTCTCACCTGCTCCCGATTGAAAACTAGCACTTATTACATGGAATAAGGGAGCCCAATATTATCCTATGGGAGGGGCAGGCCTTGTAGTAGCTCACTACCAGGACAAGTACAAGTTAAAAGTACATGTCCAACTTTTAAAAAACATTGCACCCTCCCCTATGGGCTATTTAGGGCCCAACCTAAGGATGAATTATATGTATTAAAAAGGAAGGTTTTGGCCGGGCAAAAGGTTGATTTTAACAGATTGAAATGGAAGTTTAAAACTGCACACACAGGCTGCACTGGAAGGCCTGAGACATGTTTTGAAAAGGCTACTTAAGTCGGTGGCACAATGTGTGCTGCAGGCCCACTAGTAGCATTTCATTTACTGGTCTTGGGTACATGTAGTATTACTTTACTAGGGACCTACTGGTCAATGAAGGGACATATTTACAATGCCTGCACCACACTTTTATGCTGCTCGAGGGTCACTTTTGTGACGCTATGGAGGCTCAGCCTGCTGGCCCATATTTACAACGCCACGCAAAGCTACCCTGCGTGGCTTTTCATGGCCTTGTAAATATGGAGTAAGGCAATGCCTTACTCTGCGTGGAAGGGACGTTCCATGGGTGTTGCTGTGGGTGTTTCCAAGCAACCTCCATGGTTTTTTACACTGCCCCAGATTTACAACACAGCATAAATCTGGGGCAGTGCCAAAACTAACGCCTTCCCAAAGCAGGTGTAACGAGGTGTAACGTTTGTTCCTTTTCCCACATGGGCTGCATTCTGCAGCACACATAGAACGAGAAAAACACCTCCTTTGATTGTTTTTGTGCAAGGTGTCCTTTCCTGCACAAAAACAATAATGCCAACAACACAGACTTCCCCACACCATGGTGCAAGGGTGCCCGCGTTGGCGCTCGGATTCAGTTTGAGCGCTGGCAGAAAGGACAAGAATGCACGGTATCTTGTAGATATGGTGCATTCCTTCGCTTTTCTTTTTACGTAGGGCCACACAGCTAGCAAGCTTATGGCACTACCCTACACCAAAATATTGTAAATATGCCCCTAAATGTACCAGTTGGGTGTAAATATATCAATCAAGGGGAGGGAAATAGAAGAAGCTGTGATCCATTCGGCTTCCAGCTAGTTAGTAATGATCAAAGGGAATGGATCACTTGTAGCTGGCACCAGGGTTCGGATAGTTGTTTCCGATATTTGGTAAAAAACCCTCAATCACGTAAGGCAGTTCGTGGGCGGTATATCTTGATTCTCCGCCTTGATATTTAAATACGTGACAGCATCATCATAGGGTTTTTCCCATGCTTCCTCCAACCCGGAGGGAACCACTGGATGTTCCAGTAGTGATCAGGGAAAAAAGGGGGAAATACAAAAAAGGTGAGAAGTGCTCAAGTGTTGTGATTAGTTAAAAAATTTCTCTAGCTACCTATATTCAATTTTATTCCATTAGGTGCAGGGGAAAAAAAGATAAAAAACAGCTAGTTGCAGAATGGACATGTAATGAATCCGCTGCAGTTTTAGTCTGAGTGGTCGGTCGACATGTTTCAGCCCCTAGTGTGCCCAGAAGGGTCGGGGGGCTTTCTTCAGGACCTCAGGTGAAAGCAAAGTGAGATTTGGATAGTATCCAATGTCAGGTGGAAGTTCCAATATGAATCACATGAACTTCTTTAAGGTTAGTACCTCGGGGGTTCCAATTCAGAACTCCATAGGGCGAAGCAGGCAGCGGTATTACGCGGCTCCGGTGCAGTCACGACTTGTGCTGACACTGATTTCCTGTTTTGGGTGTAAGCCAATTTCACCACATTTAGAGGAGAGAGCATATGCACTTTAGCACTGGTTGGAAGTGGTAAAGTGTACAGAGTCCTAAGGCCAACAAAAACGAGATCAGCAAAAATGGAAGAGTAAGGCAAAAGGTTTGTGGGAAGACCACCCAAAGACTAACAGGTCTAACAGTAACCTCTTGCTCTTCACCAAAAAAAAAACAAGGTTGTGACAAATGAGCAGAACTGCAGCAAACACTGGACAGCATCACCTACATCATACACCATGATCATGGCACTCATGTTGATTGGATGTCGTCACAACCCTGGATTTGAAGCCGGTTTGACATTGCATTCTGGGACTTGCAGTTTCGTTCTTCACATTATAAGTTTGGTCAAACACACATGTAGAACTCTCTTGACGAAAAAGCCACGGATGGCTGAATGTGTCACACGTAGTCCAGGGCTCCTTGGAAGCTATGCCAATGTATTACACATTAAACCCTCTAAAAAAAAAACCAAAGGAAATGAGTGTTGAACATTGCAAACACTCACCCCCAGTCAACTGATCTGGGTTTAATCCATCACCATTCTTTAGCCCACTCTGCCACCCCAGTTCAGACATGGCCATATGCAAATCAGTCTGACCCTGTGCCTCATGGGAACAGTCCAGCCCGAACTGCCAAGCCATGTCTTCCGTGGACCGGAAACAAGCTTCCTAGGACCGGTTTCTGGCATTTCAGCCGTCTTCAGCCAGGCTTGCTTGAATCCAGTGGCCAAGTGAGCAAGGGACTCACATCTGAGCATACCCTGCCAACTTATGGCGAACAAAGCAAAAACCAAAGGAAATGATGGACGGAGTGTTGAACATTGCAAAAACTCACCCCCAGTCAAATGATCTGGGTTTAATCCATCACCATTCTTTAGCCCACTCTGCCACCCCAGTTCAGACATGGCCATATGCAAATCAGTCTGACCCTGTGCCTCATGGGAACAGTCCAGCCCGAACTGCCAAGCCATGTCTTCCGTGGACCGGAAACAAGCTTCCTAGGACCGGTTTCTGGCATTTCAGCCGTCTTCAGCCAGGCTTGCTTCAATCAAGTGGCCAAGTGAGCAAGGGACTCACGTCTGAGCATACCCTGCCAACTTATGGCGAACAAAGCAAAAACCAAAGGAAATGATGGACGGAGTGTTGGCAGTTCGGGCTGGACTGTTCCCATGAGGCACAGGGTCAAGACTGATTTGCATATGGCTGGGTTCAAACTGGAACGGCATGGTGAGCAAAAAAACGATGGATTTAGGCCCAGATCTCTGTACTGGGGTGAATGTATGACATTGTTCTGCATTCTGTCCATCAATTGTTGTTTTTGCAATTGTCACCCCGAGTGGGAAGGGTATGCCCAGACGTGGGTCCCTTGCTCTCCATGCCACTGGAATCAAGCTATCCTGGCTGAAGAGGGGAGAAACCCCAAAACCGGTCCTAGGATGCTTGTTTCCAGTTCAGGGAGGACCTGGCTTGGCAGTTCGGGCTGGACTGTTCCCATGAGGCTCAGGGTCAAGACTGATTTGCATATGGCTGGGTTCAAACTGGAACGGCATGGTGAGCAAAAAAACGATGGATTTAGGCCCAGATCTCTGTACTGGGGTGAATGTATGACATTGTTCTGCATTCTGTCCATCAATTGTTGTTTTTGCAATTGTCACCCCGAGTGGGAAGGGTATGCCCAGACGTGGGTCCCTTGCTCTCCATGCCACTGGAATCAAGCTATCCTGGCTGAAGAGGGGTGAAACCCCGAAACCGGTCCTAGGATGCTTGTTTCCAGTTCAGGGAGGACCTAGCTTGGCATTCGGGCTGGACTGTTCCCATGAGACACATGGTCAAGACTGATTTGCATATGGCTGGGTTCAAACTGGAACGGCATGGTGAGCAAAAAAACGATGGATTTAGGCCCAGATCTCTGTACTGGGGTGAATGTATGACATTGTTCTGCATTCTGTCCATCAATTGTTGTTTTTGCAATTGTCACCCCGAGTGGGAAGGGTATGCCCAGACGTGGGTCCCTTGCTCTCCATGCCACTGGAATCAAGCTATCCTGGCTGAAGAGGGGTGAAACCCCGAAACCGGTCCTAGGATGCTTCTTTCCAGTTCAGGGAGGACCTGGCTTGGCAGTTCGGGCTGGACTGTTCCCATGAGGCACAGGGTCAAGACTGATTTGCATATGGCTGGGTTCAAACTGGAACGGCATGGTGAGCCAAAAAACGATGGATTTAGGCCCAGATCTCTGTACTGGGGTGAATGTATGACATTGTTCTGCATTCTGTCCATCAATTGTTGTTTTTGCAATTGTCACCCCGAGTGGGAAGGGTATGCCCAGACGTGGGTCCCTTGCTCTCCATGCCACTGGAATCAAGCTATCCTGGCTGAAGAGGGGAGAAACCCCAAAACCGGTCCTAGGATGCTTGTTTCCAGTTCAGGGAGGACCTGGCTTGGCAGTTCGGGCTGGACTGTTCCCATGAGGCACAGGGTCAAGACTGATTTGCATATGGCTGGGTTCAAACTGGAACGGCATGGTGAGCAAAAAAACGATGGATTTAGGCCCAGATCTCTGTACTGGGGTGAATGTATGACATTGTTCTGCATTCTGTCCATCAATTGTTGTTTTTGCAATTGTCACCCCGAGTGGGAAGGGTATGCCCAGACGTGGGTCCCTTGCTCTCCATGCCACTGGAATCAAGCTATCCTGGCTGAAGAGGGGTGAAACCCCGAAACCGGTCCTAGGATGCTTGTTTCCAGTTCAGGGAGGACCTGGCTTGGCAGTTCGGGCTGGACTGTTCCCATGAGGCACATGGTCAAGACTGATTTGCATATGGCTGGGTTCAAACTGGAACGGCATGGTGAGCAAAAAAACGATGGATTTAGGCCCAGATCTCTGTACTGGGGTGAATGTATGACATTGTTCTGCATTCTGTCCATCAATTGTTGTTTTTGCAATTGTCACCCCGAGTGGGAAGGGTATGCCCAGACGTGGGTCCCTTGCTCCCCATGCCACTGGAATCAAGCAATCCTGGCTGAAGAGGGGTGAAACCCCGAAACCGGTCCTAGGATGCTTCTTTCCAGTTCAGGGAGGACCTGGCTTGGCAGTTCGGGCTGGACTGTTCCCATGAGGCACAAGGTCAAGACTGATTTGCATATGGCTGGGTTCAAACTGGAACGGCATGGTGAGCAAAAAAACGATGGATTTAGGCCCAGATCTCTGTACTGGGGGGAATGTATGACATTGTTCTGCATTCTGTCCATCAATTGTTGTTTTTGCAATTGTCACCCCGAGTGGGAAGGGTATGCCCAGACATGGGTCCCTTGCTCTCCCTGCCACTGGAATCAAGCTATACTGGCTGAAGAGGGGTGAAACCCCGAGACCGGTCCTATGATGCTTGTTTCCAGTTCAGGGAGGACCTGGCTTGGCAGTTCGGGCTGGACTGTTCCCATGAGGCACAGGGTCAAGACTGAGTTGCATATGGCTGGGTTCAAACTGGAACGGCATGGTGAGCAAAAAAACGATGGATTTAGGCCCAGATCTCTGTACTGGGGTGAATGTATGACATTGTTCTGCATTCTGTCCATCAATTGTTGTTTTTGCAATTGTCACCCCGAGTGGGAAGGGTATGCCCAGACGTGGGTCCCTTGCTCTCCATGCCACTGGAATCAAGCTATCCTGGCTGAAGAGGGGTGAAACCCCGAAACCGGTCCTAGGATGCTTGTTTCCAGTTCAGGGAGGACCTGGCTTGGCAGTTCGGGCTGGACTGTTCCCATGAGGCACAGGGTCAAGACTGATTTGCATGGGGCTGGGTTCAAACTGGAACGGCATGGTCACCATGCAAAAAAACGATGGATTTAGGCCCAGATCTCTGTACTGGGGTGAATGTATGACATTGTTCTGCATTCTGTCCATCAATTGTTGTTTTTACATTAACCACTCTGAAATTTTATTTACTTTCTTGGGCTGCATCAGACACTAGAGCCGCCTGGACCAACAGTTACTACAGCACTAGTTCCCTGTTTCCAGTCAAGTATTTGTAGGAGCCCTATAAGGGCACCGGTGTCACGGATGTATGAAAGTGATGGCTAATATTCTTAGGCTTTTGTACTGGAGAGCCAATACAAAATAATGGGGTAACCCAATAGACGTCACAGGACCTGCGTACAGTATAATATAAAGAAAGTTGGACCTTGACTGCTTTGGAGAAGGTATTTAAATAAGCGAATAGTGATTTAAGGGTTGCCAGGAGGGTCAACCTGAGGTAATGGATACGTTATACTCGTGTATACACACCCGAGTAAAACAGTAAGGTCCTCCAATATACTTATGCAAATTAACGCCACACAAGATTTACTTAGGAAAGGTTATTATTTATATATTCCTCGCAATTTAAATACAAACATCAGGCGTCCGGTAATGTGATTGCCATGTACATTTGAGAGAAGGCCTTCGCTGGGGAGATACGTCAAGGAGGGGAGGGGGGCAACCTAATGTAAATGCCCAGGGCGATGTCACCATTGAAAGTCCAAAAACAAGGGCATTCCCATAAGTGGAAGTATCCGCTGTGAGCGGTATAGGTGCGCTGCATGGACAACTGCTATTGAAGTCCTCGTGTGTGAATAATTCCAATCCATTCAAAGTAAAGGATCCAATCCTTGAAGAATGCCAGAGCGCCGTGCCTCACGGGACCTCTTCTGTCAGATACCAAAGAGCCCTTTGGTATCTGACAGAACAGGGCCCTGGGCATTTATAGTAGGTTGCCCCCCTCCCCTCCTTGTCCTGAAGGAGACCCGCACACGGAGGCTTCAAATCGCCCTCTTCACTTCAGACGGGTCGAAACGTCGATGTATCTCCCCAGCGAAGCCCTGCTCCATAATATATCCCCCCACTGAAATTGGATGTTGCGTTTATGCACTCAAGAGTAATGTAAATAGACTACAAAAGACTGTGGACAGGCCTATGAAAACTGGTTCCTAGATAGACCAGTGTCCTCTAAAATAAGGGGTTTTGTGTATTTTTGAACTCTTTGACTTCTCACTCTCTTTTCACGAGCACCAAACCCCCTCTTTCTTCTTTCCTTGTGCAACCTTCTCTCAAATGTACAAGGCAATCACATTACCGAACGCCTGATGTTTATATTTAAATTACAAGAAATATATAAATAATGATCTTTCCTAAGTAAATCTTGTGTGGCGTTAATTTGTATAAGTATGGAGGACCTTACTGTTTTACTGGGGATTGTATGCACGAGTATAACGCATCCATTACCTCAGGTGGACCCTCCTGGCAACCCTTAAATCACTATTCGCTTATTTAAATACCTTCTCCAAAGCAGTCAAGGACCAACTTTCTTTATATTACATGTACTGGAGAGGACACAAAGAAATCTATGGTAGTGATTTGATTTGCCTGGATCACTCAACTGCCCAGAGATTTCTGCCACTCAGAGGAGTGAAGGATTACTTTGTACACAACCTAATATTCATTTGCTAACATTTTTCCTTGCTTGTTACATATTTTTCAGTGACTAAAAGTGATTTCTGATGGAAATATTTCAGGTGTAGGTTTTTTTACTTGCCATGTTGGTTTCTTGTAGACCACTGAATGCATACACGAGGCTGCCTCAAAGTGCTGGAAGGGAGATGAGAGTGGAGCCTTCCGAATAGAAAGATCTCTCTCAAAACATAAATAGCATATAAGCTGGGTGTTGGCTTAGCGGTAGTGCATTTGTTTTGCCAACTTTAGGGCCTGGTTGACTGGACAAAAAATAGGGTTATAATAGGCAAGGTAGAGGCAGTGGTGACAAGGCTGGGGACAAAGAGCCATGAAGCAGGGAGTGTGAGAGGGTACGAGTTAGGACAGAGGTGGCGAAGTGCTTTAAAGGTACCAAGGACTTGCAGGGGAAAAAAGTGGTGGGTGGCTGGTGGTGACTGAGAAATTCAATTGAGCACGTGTCTGGTGGGAGAATCTGTTACCAAAGTCTTGAATTTTTGTAGCACTGTAAAAACTACTTGTCAATATTACCCACTTCAGTAGTATCTGTATATAGACCTTAGAAGGGTGAAAAGCTAAGTTTGCCAAAAGATTCAATCCTCTGCCCATTAACCTGCTGCAGAATACTGCAGTATAAATCTAGGTCCACTGAGCTTTGCGTCATCTTGTGCTAGGCATATGTACATACTAGTAAGATAGAAGTAGACCCCAGAATGGTGCACCCCGAAAAAGTCAGAATTGCGTTTGTGTATTAGTTATTTCCTTTATTGAAATGTTGTAGTCCTTTCATAAAAACAGCCAAGGTTACAGCCAACGCATTTCGTTCAGCTACACTGAACTTCATCAGGGCTTATTTTTATATGAACGACAACTGTATCCCTTTATAAATGGTTTCGCAAAACGTCCATTCGGATGCTTGGCACCTTAGTCAGCCATTTCGAGCTGGAGTCAAAATGTTCCCCAACCTCAACACCTGAATCAGTGTGTCTCTTCAAACCGTCAGATACTTCCTCACATTACGACCAACAAATACTGCGTCATCGTCCATATAAAAATAAGCCCTGATGAAGTTCAGTTTAGCTGAACGAAATGCGTTGGCTGTAACTTTGGCTGTTTTTACAAAAAGACAACAACATTTCGATAAAGGAAGTAACTAATGCACAAAAGGAATTCTGCATTTTTCGTAGGTGCACCATTCTGTGGTCTACTTTTATATATTTCTGCTTAGCAGTGGTGTCAAGCGATGGCTGATACCTGGAATGGAGTGCACCATTCTCTAATTGTAAGACATTGTGTGGGAGGTGCAGTTACAAGAGCCCACCATTGCAGTTGTTGATCATTTAATACTTGTGAGATAGCTCAATATGCCAAGATACTCATTGCAGAGATATGTGTGTGCTCAGCAGGTCTTAGATTCCAGTACCGCTAAGGTTAATGTGCTTGTACTAAAGATCTGAGAGGAGTCTGCAAGCCACAAGTTAGAAAGGTTAATATGGTGATGCAGAGAAATGATTGCAACCTTCAGGTCATAGGTTAGATGTGTTCTGTGGGGATATCACTAGGGTGAGGGGTTAGGGGAGCTGGGATTGAAAAGACAGGTGCATAGGACAATATGGGTTATAGATTATGGTGTGCCACATGTGTCATCTGTAGATGATGATGACACCAACAAAGCATCCCTCAACCTCGCACAGGAAGCAGCACCAATGTGTGGCCTTGTCGTGAGCTAGGGCACTTCAGCTCTCGCCTGAAGAGCAGGCACAGACAGCTCCCTGTTTCCAGCCACTAGTAGAGCGAGTTTACCAAACATGGCAGATATTTTGATATTTTACCTGGGCAGGGTGAAACCTTTCATGGAATGCTACGCATAGGACAAGCACCTGTTTCTAAGTGAACAAAATATCCTCCAGGATGAGAGACTAGCTCTAGAATATGGACTACATGCATACGGCGCACTTTCCCTATTGCACCACTGCGCACCTTTCATAAGGTGTGCCTGGTGCAAACAGGGACAGTGCGCCCAATTACAAGGAATGCGTTGCCCCCAGAGCAGCTGTGAACTTGTGCTGCCCCCAAGTGAAATACGGAGCGGCTTCTTCAAAGCCCCTCCATGTTACACAGTGCAGATGGCATGCCACATACTTTTTGAAGAGGAAGAGAGATCCCCTTGCAGGTGGGTGAAGTGAATGACTGCACTCGCCACCAGGGGGATGTATGGGGGGGTTACATGGTAGATAGATGGGGGCCCCTTCCCCCCATCAAGAGGGCTCCCTTTAGTAGGCGTACTGAAAGTGTGCACCTTTTTGTGGCACAGTTTCAATGCACTTCCTAAGGGCATGTTTGCATCGGCGCCCCATCTCGAATACGGCACAGGCGCAGAGGCAAAGTGACTCTCTCATTTGCATGGGGCTACACCCCCATGCAAATGGGGGAATGCCCTCTCATGATAGCGCTGGTGTTTCATGTGCACCTCCGACATCAGTATTACAGAAGGGGACTCACAAACTTCCGCAAATGCCTTCTATAATACCATTGTACCCCGCGGGCACACATGCCTGTGGCAACCCCAGAGCACAATGTATATTACGGTCGCTAATGGTATATGCATGTTAGCGGCCTCATTAATAATAAACAGGACACACTTTCTTCAAAATCTATACATCAGTTTTGCAGCACTAAAGCAGAGCGAGCCTGTGGCTGTACTCTTCTAACGGCCCGTGAGCTCGCTGCCAAACCCTACCTGGCTGCAGTGGTTTATCACTGTGAGCCGGCCCATGGATAAAACATTATAGTAGTGCATGTTTCTTCAGAACTGTGCCCGGGCTATGATCACAACCTGGTTAAACAAATACTGATCAGACTCTCAGAAGTTCTCAGATTTGAAAAAGACCTCATGATTCAAATTCATGTTCTATGGTAGCCACAACAACAAAAAATAACACTTGCCACTTGGTAGACCAGTATGGGGAATCCAATAAGATAGTAGGACAATTTACTGTGATGCACTTTACGTTTCAGAAAAATAAATGTTTGCATTTAAATCTTAAATGCATTCGGTTGAGTTCAGTCACCTTATGTGCCCGCTCACCAATCAGCAGACAGAGTGTGCGCTGGGAAAAATGAAGCTTGCTGGGAAGGGAGTGGTTTGCACCGTTTGGCCCCGAAGGCTCTTCCCCTGTTCCAGAGAGCTTCATGCACCATCTTAATGAAAACTTATGTATCTCCATCAGTGACTTCTGGGAATAGAACATTAGTCCATTTTTGGCTCTATTAGGCATATCATTGGGACATATGTTTAAGATATACATTTAAAAAAGTCAAATGTATTGAGTAGTGCAACCCAAATTGTAATGACTTCAATATTTCTATAGAACATAACTGAGAAAAATGCAATTTATGTCTCAATCAAACACTATGGTTAGAGTCATTACAAATTTGACATAGGATGATAATATCACATAAGTAAGAATATCCTTTAATTTAAGGGATTCTTGAAATTTGCGAAGTGCCGCTACAGACTTTGTAAAATACACTTGGGGCCTATAACCTGGCCTTACTCCACCAATTAATAAATACATATCCTTCCAGCTACAAGATCAAAAATTTCAGAACACATAGGATTCCCTATCAATCGCCCATTCAATGCCTCATTGAACCCCAAAAATAACATTTCAGCTTTCGAAGTACTCGGGCACTTGTATAGTAAAGGAAGCTTCAAAAAACAAAGCCTGCATCGGGCTTCTTAAAAATTCAAATAATGTTAAAGATGTCTGATCTATTTCATAAAAACAATTCATGGAATGAAACGAAAGAGATACAAAAATTTGGCAATATCACCATCTGTACACAATTGCATCCTCCTTTGAGAGCCTCAGGTGACCTATCCCACTGTTTCTACCATTTGATACATTGTCACAGAAGAGGGAGTTAATGAGCACAAATTACCGGTCCAAAAGCCTTATCGAGAGTCACCCCATGATAAACCACCCCGTGTACTCTATCGATTATGTTGTTTCCAATCCCTCCTGTGCCCAGACCCTGAGTCCAATCACCTCGGAGGCAACAGCCTAAAACAATATTTTTAGCTTCCATGAAGACTTTTCTTTAGCTGTGGCACTAGGGTAAATTGCCAGATTATCAGTTTTTAGGTCAAGCATTCGAGACCTCTTGTATATACTTTAGTATAAATACTTTAGTATGTACTTAAGTATATACTTATATGTGTATGTACTTTGTGGGCTCTGGAGATAAGCCCTAGGACCTGTCTGCTTCCGCTTAGGGACTTTCTTTTTTGTTCAACTGCCTCTATTTAACTGTCTTGATAGAAAACGACCAGCAGAGGTTGGTAAAATACCAGAATCACTTTAGCATTCTCTAGATTCCAGTCCATAGAAATTGTCTTCCACGGACACCCGTAGACAATAATATTTCTTTCAAATCTTGTATTTTCAGTGATATGACCACTGAAGGCCCTGCTTTTATATTAAAAGCAGAGCTTTGTACTATACCATTTCCAGCTGAAAGGCAATATTTCTCTCCATGTGTTCCCATACCTGGCGTGTCACGCAGTTTGGTGCTTACTTTCCCTCCATGTTAAAGAACAGTAGATGTTTCAGCACCCAGGCTAATGTGCTGCATAGCTACACACATCTAAGGTCCCAAAGGTGAGACCGAATGCATTGCAAAGGCTTGTTGTTATTATTGTCATCACTTTATTATTGACAATGGCTGGAAGAATAGCAACATTCCTGCTGATTCTAGCAATCTCTGCTTCCAGATAGAGCAGGAAGATCAAAGGGGTTAATGGTTAGCATTGCAATGAGCTACATTGGAATTTATTAGGGGTTAACTGAACATCAATAACACACATATGGGCTACAAAATTCACCAAGAATGTTTGTATTAAATGGATTGGTGCATGCAGGCTGAACGCATGATATGGAAAGGCTGGGGCTGCCCACGGACATTTGAAAAGACATCGGCCCATGGAGGGAATACAGAGACCTCGATTGATCTTGTGGGTTGTCGTTGTTGTCAGTTCAATTTTCTTGATCTATGAAACATCGTTTTCCGAACTGTGAGTTCTGTCAGTGTCACAATGTTTTGCAGTGTTTCTTTGTTCATGGCATAATGAAAAGATTTATAAAAAATAGTGCTTGTGTCAGAAGAAAAGCAGACAAGACAAATAAATACTGAATTTAGGCAAAAGTGTCAATGGAAATGACCAATATACCCTATCAAAGACCTTTCATGTACCTAAAGTTATCATAGCAAAATCACGACCTGTGGCCTGAGCAACATCATAAGAGCCACGGCAATGGCCTTATAAATAAAGGCTATGAGGCCATGAATATCCCCTTTAGGGCACACAAAGTCTTGACCATTGTATGTAAACATTGAACATACTGCAGCATTGCCCATGGCCGCTCCTCACTGTCCTGTGTGCACTAATGAGTTCCAATACCTCGCTAGTCCATTGGTAAGAACTTGAAGCACACCAGAGGCTAGAAGATTATATAGTTGACTCAGCAGAGTATTCAGGAAGAATCTGTTGGGTTTGATTTATTCAGTTTATCTGCTACCTTATTGTGTATGTTGATTGATATTCCATTACTGTACTTTTATTTCCTTGTCTAATATAATCACTAATGCAGATGTCATCTTTTAAGCACCGCCTTTAGTCATCTTTGTTGCCCAGTGGGCTTTAGGACAGCCCATTGCATTTCCTTGGTTGACTTTCTTGTCAATCTAATGTCCTTGTTTATTAATTGATGGCTTTCTTTCATCTTCTGGAGCATACCTTCTCTAACACCCTTTTCATTGGATGGCACGAGTCCTTCCTGTGCTAACATTCAAGGAACTTCTGTTTGCAGTCTCTGTACAGACAGCTCCAGCCCTTTGTCACAGATAGCATTGTATACAATACTACAGTCAGCCTTTGTTCATAATCAGCAGCGGCCCGTGCTGGTAAGAGAGGTGGGGCCAGGTTTGGGGGATACAACAGATGACCACGACGGAAAAATAAATAAATAAATACATTTTCCTCGTTGTCGTCTGTCCAAATGCCCCCGCTCCCCAACCTGGACCCACCGCTCATAGCTGCACGGGCCGCTGCAGTTCATAATTAGATGGCTCCCTTGTCAATCTCAGTTCTCTGCTCTTTAGTAGATGGCTTTCCTCCCTATTATGTGTTTCCCTCCCCTGCAGCATAGATTGATTACTCTTGCTTTTGATTGGCTATGGCATATCCTTTCCCTGCTGATGTCATGAAACTACTTTTTTCATAAGTTGTTTAACACTACATGAAAACTCCAATCCTGCTGGTCAGAACACACTTAAGTTCTCTCCCTCCTTTCCCAATGACCCCGCCCCGCCCTGCCCCACCACTCCACCCTAACTCTCTCTCCTGATGCTCCTCAGCGATGCGCCAGGTACCAGACTGTGGCCTTAGAGATGCCCTAGATGTTGTCCTTTCACAGTGTCGCTGCTCATTCCCAATGCTTCTCCATGGTGCACCAAGTTTTGGATGGCATCATTGGTGATACCCTGGAAGATATCCTTTTTCACAATCCTGTGCTGTCCCATTCTGTGGTGGTAGCAGCTATTGGCTTTGCCAATTTCAGAGGCTTTTTCAAACTCCATCAGCATTGGTAAAGCTAACAGTAGTGATGTTAAAAATGTAGAACACAATATAAACATTGTTTGCTGTACTTTCAAGATGGCCACCGCATTGCTTGACACAATGAGGTAGCTATTGAGAAAGTATAGGAAACATTGATTTTTTATACTTTTAACATGGCCAGATGGGCATTGGCAAAACCAATAGTGTTGCCCACTCAGCATCCTCTTGCTCTCCGTGTAGCTTTCCATCACAGGTTCTTAGGTGATTAGGTATAGAGAATTGTTGGATGTTGGTTTGTCTTGTCTGCTTTGTTTGGTCATCAATTTGGAGGCACCTTAACAACACTTTTGCAGTACATGTCACTGTAGCAGGACTGAGACCACCTAACAAATGGGATCTAAGGATGGTTTGAGTCAATCTCATCAAAGATCAACTGCCTACACACATTGGCATCAATTAATTCAAAAAGTCGGAGGAGCTGAAGTCACATAGCGTACCATTCGACCCCTAAAAAATAACTTGTCCCCCCTGAGCTACTCAAAATTCCCCTGTTTGCTGTTGAGGGGCTAATACAAGGGCATGAATTGCAAACTTCAAAAACTAAACAGAGCTCTTAGAACCCTGTTTAATATTCTGTTCCTGCTGCTGTCTTCATGACCCCCGAGACTATGGGCAGGAAGGGCAGTCTTAGTGGTATAAAACTGCAAGGGAAAGGTAGCAGGAGCAGTGCCAGGGGTTTCACAGTGGATTTCTCGAGCCATTGAGCCACCGCCAACTGCATAAATAAATCCTTCGCCAAGCCTATCTACCGAGTGGCTTCTGGAATTACTTACACGGCCCTCTGTGGAACCTCATACAGTGCTGGTCCACCGTACAGTGCTGGCCAAGTTTCAGGACCTTTATTGGCTCCAACCCAGATCCCTGATGCCCCATTGATTTGTTCACTCTTGATTCACTCATGCCGTTACCCTGGACTCTCTTTGTTAGAGCACTACCCTCAAACTTATGACCATTGTCCTGATGATGACCTGCAATAATTCAGGTTGAAACGCCATCGACTACCCAGCCAAAACTCGGGCGCTGTTGTCGTCAATCTATTTATCCGAAATTTTGTATATAATTTGCATTTTTTGACCACTTAACGTGTTATCGCCGTTCACGCTGTTCTCCACACCTTTGTGTCACTGTGCCGCCCACCTTTCACTAGCACGCATAGTGCTCACGTTGCATGTCATGGTCATTGTATATTCATGTGTAGGGGCGTGGCTTGGGCGCCGATGGCGATGGTCGCCTGAGAGCTCGGCTCCGGGACTGAGCCCGTGATTATCCTGTAAATCGGCGGCTGCGGGGCACCCCGACCCCCGCATTTTGGTGACCAGCCCGACGGAGGCCTGCCGGGGGCCCCGGCGCGATCGGCAAGAGCGGTGACCCGGTGAAAATCGCAGTTAAGGGAACTGCGGAGTGTGACCCAACATGGCGCCCGGACTTCTTTGTCCCCTTGGCCGGATCCGATAGACTGGAGGACCGTCGCTGACGGCGGGGCGCCCCTTGCTCGGCAATCTCCCGGTGGGGATTGAAGCTGGACATCGGTCAGAGTGGTCTCTTTCCCTGGGGATTACACTCGGATGAACGGATGCCCTCGCCGTAGCAGATCCCGCGCGAGGACAACTGGGGATCCCGACGGTGGCCCCACTCCCCGCATCGCACTTGGCTACTTTCTCCTGGCTGACCCACTCCCATGGGAGGCGCAACCCTTTGGAGCCGCGAGTTATCCGATAGAGCTGGTGACACTCGCTCCGGGACTCGGTCGGCCGTGTGGGCCTGCCCGGCCCGGCGACGATTGTCCCCGCCTCCTCCGCGGTGCCCCCGGACGACACAGTGGTGGCGCGGGCCGCGGCTGGGACGATCCAACGGGCCCTGGAGCCGGGATCTCCGGCACTCGACCTGAGGCCTAGCACCCGAGGGAGTCGTAGCCGGTGCCGACACTCGGGGACGCCTGCTCCGGGGCCCGGACGGAGAGCGGCCGACGACATGGGGAAACCTAGAGGCGCCAAGGGGACTGCCCCGGTCGTCCCGGACCTGGAGACCCAGGACAAGGAGGAACGCGGGGGCCCAGAGGAGGCCGGCGGTGCACCTCTGCAGCAGCAATTCGACCGCGTTTTGGAGGCAATAGCGACCACGCGCTCGGCCCTCCAGCAGGACATTGCCCAGGTGGCGACGAGCCTGGGTCTCCTTAGAGCGGACCACGGCAAACTGTCGGACCGGGTCAAGGAAGTGGAGGGCTCGGTGAAAACCTTGGAGCCGGCACAGCGCACCCTGGCCGCGGAAGTGAAAGAGGCCTTATCCCGGATCACGGTCCTCGAGCAAAGAGCGGAAGATGCGGAAGGCCGTAACAGGAGGAACAACATTCGTGTGGTAGGCCTACCGGAAAAGATCAAGGATGGCGACATGGTGGCGTATCTGGAGGCCTGGCTCCGCGACACGGTGGCCCCGGAGGGTCTGTCCTCCTTCTACACCCTGGAGCGTGCCCATAGAGTCCCGGCAAGGCCGCCGCAGCAGGGCCGTGCCCCGCGGCCGGTGGTGGCGCGGTTGTTGCACTTCAGGGATAGGGACCTGATCCTCAATGCCGCCAGACATAACGGGCCATTCAAAGTGGCGAACAGCCAGGTGAACATCTTCCCGGATTACACCTATGAGACTCAACGCAGACGGTTCTCCTTCCTGGCGGTCAAGCGCGAGCTCCGGAGCGAGGGCATCCAGTACTCGCTCTTCTACCCGGCGAGGCTCCGTGTAATTGTTGATGACAAGACCCAGTTCTTCGACACCCCAGAGGACGTTTGTCACTGGCTCGAACTATATAGAGCGGGGAAAGGTGGACCCGGCTCCTCGCCTCGACGGATGGCAGAGCCGGGACAGAGGCGGAGATCCAGGAGGCCTCGAGGTCGTGGGGGCCGATCGGGGGGTCCCTCAACTGTGGAGACATCGACGGAGCGGAGGGGAGTGCTGGAGGTGCTGACGGCGCTGTCTGGGTCGCGGGACGATGCCACTGTGGAGGAAGGGGTCCCGGGTGACGAGGGGGGTTCAACGGACTCCGAGGGATCTGTGCCGGACAGTGGTCATACGCCGGAGATCACACCACAATCGGTGGAGGACATCCTAGATGAACAGGGGTAGCAGGGTGTGCTTCTTCAGTTTGGGTGGGGGCCCGGCGGGGGGATGGCGGGGGACGGTAAGAGTTGCTGTCTATCGGAGTAGGATGGGTGGGGTGCCCTGGACTGGCCCCCTGGGGGTTTTTTTTCGTGACATTGTTTTGGGCTTGCTCTAGTCCTGGTGGCCTGGGCGACGAGGGCCCATTGCCTCCGTCCAGCCCGCACCTGGCCCTTAAGGCCTTCCTGTGGTGGCGACTGCAGGATTAGTAGGGTGTAGTGGGTTGTTAGCGAGTGTGGTTTGGATGGGAACTAGATGGTGCTATTTGGGTCCTGTTCTGGGGAGGGTGGATGGGGAGTTGATTAATTTTTGGGTTGTTCAGTTTTGGTTGGGGAAAATGGCCGCCATCAGTGCTGTGAGGATAGATGTCCTTGCATGGTTGGGACCCAGCTGGGGAGACTTTGCGAGACTGATATGGGACAATGGCTGAGGTTGCCAATCTGAAATGTGTTACTTGGAACGTACGGGGGCTTCATACAATGTCCAGGCGTCACAAGGTCCACGCTTACTTAGTGCGTAGGGGGATACAAATGGCGCTGCTACAGGAAACCCATCTGAACAAGGCGGAAGGGGCGGCGCTACAGCGTAGATGGAGAGGGCAGGTCTTTTGCACCTCGTACTCCGCGTATGCCAGAGGGGCGCTGATTTGGATTAGGGCTGGGGTCCCCTTCCAAGTCACGAACACAGTGATAGATCCAGAGGGGCGCTATGTGGCCATTTCGGGGACTTTGGGAGGGAGAGACCTCAACGTTTGCTGTGTGTACGCTCCTAATGTCGACCAGACTGCCTTCCTTTCCAGGTTATCGGGCTCGCTGGCCCACTGCCTCTCCGGGCCCATCCTGCTGGGTGGAGACTTCAATTCTGTAGTGGATGTAGACAATGACCGCTCGCACCCACCCCTCCCTGACTCTCCGGTTCGTCGTTTGGCTAGGGACTGTCGTGACTGGCAGACTCACTGGGGTCTAACGGACATTTGGAGGGCGCAACACCCCACAACTAGGGACTACTCCTACTTCTCGAGCCTCCATGAATTGCACGTTCGACTGGACGGATTTCTTGGCTCGCCCGAATTGGTTTCGGCGGCGGTCCGGTCTGAATATTTGACCAGAACCATTTCTGATCATAACCCCCTCTTGTTGGACCTTCGCTGGTTGCCCGGGGTACCAGCGGTGCCCACCTGGAAATTGCGTCCCGAGACCCTTGAGGACAGTGTCTTCAAGGCGGATCTGGGTGACACGATCTCGGAGTACTTCGCGTCCAACGGTGGCACCGCGAGCACGAGAGCGTTAGAGTGGGACGCTTTTAAGGTGGTGGTGAGGGGGTACTGCATTTCTAAACAGGTCGGGGTGCGGCGAGTTATCCTCGCAGACCTGGAGACAGCGGATCGGAAACTCCGCGAGTTGGAATTACGCCGCCCAGGGCGCCCAGACTTACAGGTACGCACGGCGGAGGCGAGAGAGGCGGTGGCGGCGGAGGTCGAACGGCTCCGCTGTTTTGACTATAAAGCCTATACGGTTCGGTCCATCGCAGAGGGGGATAGGTCGAGCGCGCTGTTGGCTTGGCTGGCCAACCCTACGCGGCAGACTGCACTGACAACGTCCATGCGGAGGGCAGACGGAACCCTGGTGTATACTCAGCCTGCGATTCTGAGCTGCTACCGGCAATACTATGAGTGCTTATACCGCAGTCGCTCTGGCCGAGACCCTGAGCTGCTAGATAATTATTTACGGCCCCTAGAGATTCGAACAATGGAGCAGGAGGTGGCGAAAACCTTGGGGGCCGACATAGAACTGGGAGAGATCCGTAGCGCCATTAAAAAGATGGCGAGAAATAAGACCCCGGGCCTGGACGGGCTCCCTGTAGAGTTCTACGCGGCCTATGCCGACCTCCTAGCCCCTAGGCTGTTGGTGGTATATAAAGAGGCGAGGAGGCTGGGGCGTCTTCCAGGCTCGATGTGTGAGGCCTTGGTGGTCCCGCTCCTCAAGCCCGGCAGGGACTCATCCGATCCGGGGTCCTACCGTCCCTTATCGATGCTGACGGTGGATTATAAAATACTGAGCAGCATCTTGGCCACGAGGCTGCTTGGGCACATGAGTTCCTTGGTGCATGAGGACCAGGCTGGCTTTATCCCCAGGCGTAACACGACCATGAACATTCGCAGGTTGTGCCGCCTGCTTGGGGAACCGCTTGTAGACGCCCCGTGCCCGGTTGTCCTATCAGTGGACTTAGAGAAGGCTTTTGATAGCCTGGAATGGGACTACCTTTGCACTGTGTTGCGGAGGTTCGGCCTCGGGGAGGGTTTCGTCAGATGGACCAGGGTGCTGTACGCCTCAGCGTCGGCCAGGGTCCGGGCGGGACCGCTGATTTCCTCACGATACCCGGTGGAACGGGGCACGAGGCAGGGCTGCTCGCTGTCCCCACTGCTCTTTGCGCTGGCGGTGGAGCCTCTTGCGTTGCATCTCCGGTCGGGGGCCCATTACGCGGGCCTATGGACCCTGTCGGGCCCGCACTACGTCTCACTATACGCAGACGACCTGTTGCTCTTCCTAGAAGACCCGCTTGCTGCTCTACAGGGAGCTGCGACGGCGCTCACGGAGTTTGGGGAGGTCTCGGGCCTCCGAGTGAATTGGACTAAGACTTGTCTTTTCCCGATTCGCAGGGGCACCCCTACACCTGCTTTAAGTAGGGAGATTAGATGGGAACCCGACTGCTTCAAATATCTAGGGGTGTATGTTTATCATGAACCCTCTGGCCTCCTCGATGGGAACATTGCCCGGGGCATCCGGGCACTTCGAGGCAGTATGGGCTTTTGGGCCACGCTGCCGCTCTCGGTGGCAGGGCGGATTGCTCTGCTTAAAATGGTGGCGCTCCCCCGGATGTTATATTATTTCCGGACACTACCGATCTGGATCCCACCGACCACGTTTCGACTATTACGGTCACTGATAGTCGGATTCCTTTGGGGCTCGGGCCGCCGGCGGGTGGCCCTCAAGACCCTGATGAGGCCGAAGGAGGAGGGTGGGCTTGCGGTGCCGGACTTCGAAAAGTATTACTTAGCGGCGCAGCTCCAGACCTTCACCCAGGAGATCGCTCGGGAGTTCCGGGGCCCCGAGGATAGGAGGGGTACGGGTATGGCCAGGCATGTTCTCTCCTTCATAGTGATGAGGCAACGATTGGCCTTGCAGGACTTGTCAATGGAGGAGCGGACCGTTCGCCTGTGCTGGAACCGAGCTCACGCCCGGGGCCACCAGCGAACGCCGTATGCACCCGAAATACCGCTGGGGATGCTAACGGCTTTGCCCCATGGGGGTGATTGGTCGCGCTTGGCGACCTGGGAGGACGCAGGTCTGCAGCTCATCGGTGATCTATATGAGGACGGGACGATCCTGCCATTCCAGGAGCTCATTGATCGCTTCGGGATTCCCCGCGGCGACTTTTTGCTGCACTCGGCCCTTGTTCGAGCGATCCAGGCGCACTGGCGGTCCGGGCAGGCGGAACCCCCTTTATCCCCGGTGTGCCAATACGTGATGATGTCCGCGGGCACGGTAAGGGCGGTCACTTGCCTTTACGGTAGACTGCTCAACGAGGGGCTGGCTCCCCTCACCACCCTGAGAAATCGATGGGAGGAGGACATTGGCAGGGAGATCCCGGAGACGACCTGGGCTCAGTTGGTGCGGCGAGCCTGGAAGGGCACACGCCACGCCCGCTTTCAATTAGTCCATTATTATGTGCTCCATAGAGCATATTTGACCCCGGTGAAAATCAGGCGATATTTTGCTACGGCATCGGCGGAGTGCCCCAGGTGCCCGGCCCAGGAGGCGGACCTTCTCCACATGCTGTGGGCCTGCCCGGGACTGTCGGCCTATTGGGAGGAAGTGGGGAAGACCCTGGAGGAGACGACGGGGCGATCCCTTTCGTTGGATGCGGCGGTGGGTCTCCTGCACTGGTTCCCTCATACCCCCAAGAATAAAATATCTAGTAAATTCATTGATTTGGGGCTGCTCCTTGCTAAACGGGAGGTGACCAGGAACTGGAAGGCACGGGCCGGCCCGACGGGGAGCCGGTGGCACAGCGAATTTTTGAAGTGGGCAGCAGGGGAGAGCACGCTTAGATACCAGCTAGCTTGGAGGCAGCGTAACGAGAAGGCCGAGGAGACAGCGCTGAAGTGGGAGATGCTAGTGCAGGCCCTTAGGGATTATTGCGCCCCCGGCGACGCCGAACGTGAGGAAGCGGCGCGCCCCGAGTCCCATTAGATGGTTGCACTTCTCAGCTTTATTGGTTTTCCCTATGGGTCCTCTAGAAGATCCGGTTGCGGTTGATGCCGCGCGCTGATGGCGGGGGGGGGGAGGGGTTTTCCTGGGATTGGGGTGTTTTGAGGGTGGGGGGTTCTTTTGGAGTTATAGGCTTGTTTAGAAAAGCAGATGAAGGACAATGGATCTTCCGGGCCAACCGACATCCTCCGGAGCCCCCATTGAATTTCGCCGCCCGACCCCAGGGTTGTGGGCTGAATGGCTGTGTAAGCAACATCCGGAGGGGGATGGAGGGCTGTGTTTCAATGCTTTGGTTTGAGATATAATGTTGGCCGATCATGTAACGATTTACTGATTCCTGCAATAAAAATAATTTAAAAAAAAAAATAAAAAAAAATTGTATATTCATGTGTACTGTAGTGCTCCTTAAACTACTTACATAAATTATCATTTAAAAAAAAAAAAATCACCCTACTATCACATTGTGGTCTCCCTTCCCTTGCTTCCCTTCCTGATTGTGATCTATCTCATTGCCTTCATTTGTCCTGTTTGTAAATATTTTCCAGTTGAGACACTGTTGTTTGTTGCATACTACGCCCGGTCTCACCTGGGTTAATGGGCCTTACTCCTGTTATTGTTTCCTTGTACTTATCTTGTGAGCAGCGGCAACAAAGAAGGGAGAAGACTGTGTGTGGGGGGGACTTTATACCTTATTCGAATGTTATTGACGTTGTATATTCTTCAAATGCTGCTGTGAGCTAGGAATAATGTAGATTTGCATAATGATAGCCTCTGTGTCATGCCATAAGATTCACAAACAAAAAACACATACATTTATGCCTAAAGAGAGGAGCTTTGTGTCAGGCCTCTTTATCCCTTGACTTCCACTGTAATTCACAGTTGGAAGGAGCAAAGAGCACGCGGACATGAGCCTGTTCACTTTATCCATTGCTTCTCTTGCACTGTGAGTGATGATATTTTACCTAATCGCATGTGCACATCTACCTAGCAACACGTGCTAACACTTAAAGCCAGGTCTGGTGGGCCAATACATTACTTTCCAATGCTTGTTCCTTGTCCTTTTTTAGGCTGAGGCTACCAGAAAGGACAAGCTGTCTGAATGCTAAAGACCTATTGTTGGATTACCAAGAACTTAGAGGTACTTCCATCCTGCCCATCGCATACCATTGTCTGGATTCATTGTCACACATTTGCTTGTTGGGTATGTGATGGCTTTCCTTGGTCGAGCTTGTCCATCTTGTGTTTGTCCATCCGGTGTAGCACAGCCACTTTACCGTCTCTATGGTTGGCTGGCTTCCTTATTTCCACTACTCTCTTTTAGGTAACTACCGTTTTCCTTGTTGCTTAAGCACTCCATGAAGGTGTAAGTGTTTTCTAGCTCTCTCCCTTGTGTGTTTCTCCCCCCACCGCAAATACCTAAGCTCATGGTCTCCATACTGCTGTTTCGCACGTGTTGCAAGCTCTCTCTCGATCTATTCTAGGAGCACTTATATAGCGCATGGCTACTCCTAGGCATCTCGCCGCTGTTAGTGCCACACCGAAGGAATTACAAGCCCGCATCACAGGAATTACAAGGACATATTCTGAAAGAGCCAGGTTTTTAAACATCTGCAGAAGGAAAGTTCCTTATCAATAGAACGAAGAGAGGAGGGAGACTATTCCACAATTTTGCTGCATTAAAAGAAAAGGATTTTCCTCCCCATTTTTCTCTCCTGGTGATCAAAATGTGCTCTCATGTACTCATACGCGACTTCCCCACTAAACTCCCTCCCTCACCCACCCTCCTTACTGCTTCCTCACTCGAGTGCTTCTTTCCCTGTCCTCCAAACTGCTCCTCAACATGTGCTGCTTTTCCCCTGCCTTGTCCATTTCCCTTTGCTTTCCCAGCCTGCCCCTCACTTGACCCCCATGCCCACCACTTTTTAAAAACGTTTTATTTTTATTTTGGGGGGTTTGGAGGTAAGGACCAGGTAACGAATTGATTTGGGCCCCTCCACTTTAAAAAAAAATGTGTCCTCGCTGTAGCTGCATTAATGTGCATTTTATTTTTTGCTTTTTTTTGTGTGGTTTTTTTTTTCTTTTTCATTTTGGCCATTCTGCACAGCATCTTTCCAATGCCTTACAACATCACCCAAAGATGAGACGTATTGGATTTGCCAATGGTTGTTCATTTTCTTTCTATTCTTGTGTGTTTATACTTTGTCTGCAGGGTATAGTTATTAATACCAATAATAGCTTTTTGTCCCAAAAAGAATCATATTATCTTGTGATGTGCAATACAAGTCAAAATGATTTGTACAACTATTCTAAGGATATAGGCTTACTAAGGAGCAGCTAGAAGGTAACAATTGCATGTGGCAAGCAAATGGTCGACACGTTAAGGCGGTGGCAAGTTTTCTTTTTTGTTCTTTCAATTTTTATGTCTTATTCTTGCAATAAAAAAGGTAACGATCACAGCAGTTTGCCAACGCCTCACCTATTGGCTTTGCCTATGCTTGTTTTGTCACTGATTTGTATTCTGAGCACTTACCAGTGCTGGTATCTTTCACATGATCCAATCGGATTTCGCCCTCCCGAGGTCAGGCCTGTGCCCACAGTGGTCCAGACACACATTTGAATTAAACAAAGTACATCCGCTTCTTCTCTTTCATCTCAGGGCTTGGAGTATATAATGTCACGACAGCCATAAATACACCCTTCCATCGAAGGAATGAATTGGAAACCAGCATCCGCTGCAGCTTCCTCCCAAAATCAATAACGTGCCGAATTCCTGTGTCTAGGCGCATTATGGGGTGGTTTATTGATTTCAAATCTTTCAATTGTGTTATGGTGGAAAGTGCTGGCCCAAAATTATTTAAAAATCATGCACGTTTGGTCTTGTTGTCTTGTGCCATGTTGCGCGAGCCTAAGCGCTTCTTTTGCAAGCAGGGTAGGTAGAGAGCGCAAGGAGCAGAGCAGAGCCATCAAGGGGACCACTGGGGCCCCCCATTACAAGAGCAGGGGTAAATCCACTCTTTGCACAGGGATTGGAATTACGAGTTGTGTGATACTGATAATTATCACACCCTGTTAAAGTCCGGCATTTCAAAACCTGCCGCAACGGGAGAAAAGGCCTGGCTATAAGCCAAAATATGTGGAATTGGGTAAATTAAAACCGATTCCGCATGTTATGTTATTCCGCATGTGGCGCATGGGTGTCTGTCTATGTGGCGCGAGGCAGCCAGACGCGCGCCAGCCCTACGAGAGAGCAGAACTATGCCATATCTCAGTATATATGATGGGGTTCTGCACTCTCCCTTTGACGCAATGCGGCACACCACAGCGCAGCGCAGCAACTTTCCTTGCTGCTTTGCGTCAAAGTTTAGTAAATTTGGGCGGAGGTTATTAGCCGGAATTTTTTCCATGGTAAATTTGCTAAATTGTAAACTGTAATGTAAAAGTAAAATTAACGACCGAAGCCTTGACTTCTGGGTTTACATAGAGACTGAATTTTATGGCTCCTGTATGAACATGTTATCAGTGGTCGGGTCCAAATGAGTCCCTAAACCATTCTGATGCATTGAACTCTTACTAGTGGGGGGAGGGGCGTGGTCTGGCAACATGGCGGCGTGGCAGTGGAATCAATGTGCTGCCGGTCTGCCTGCAAAACTCCTTCAGAATCTGCGCCGTGGAGGGAGCTTTGAGGAGACCAAATTAACATCCCACGATCCTGCCACCCTGACATGGCTCTAAATGTTGGAAGTGCTTGTCTGGCTGACGAGCCAGAAATTAAGTTTGTGCACCCGCTGATTCCTAGCATAAGGTCTGCTGGTGAGCACCGCAACCAAGCGATGGCTGAAGGTGGCATGGCCGGTGCCATACCTGAGAACCACTGACGGATTGGGGCTCTCCTTTCCGGCCCCCGCTTGCCAGATCACTGAACCTGTGACGGACTTGAACGCTAGGACCACCCCCAGATCAGAACTCAGCACAGCGGCGGCCATGGCTGACCTGCAGCAAGCTTCGACAGACCAGGGGTGGCACCAGCACTGCCGGAGGACTGTGTGGGCTGTTGGTTCCTTGAAGAGGTCACATCAGGGGACCATGCTTGATGTGAGAAGTGCGAAGCTCTGCCGCAGCCGCAACTGGCCCATGGGATGCTATAACCAACTGGAGCGGCACAGGCCTCGTTGGTGCCTGCTGCACCCATGCTGAACTGAGCGTTGTTGGGGAGGTGAGTGCAAGGAGCAGGAGTGCTCAGAACCCATGTCAGCTCGGATAGTACTCCTGCCCCTCTCCCTTCAAGGGACTTGCCCTCATCGGCAGTCTCTGCGGTGACCACTGTGCCCTGAATAGCAACAGAATGTTCCTCTGGCAGTGGCAATGTGCTTTATAAGAACGCAATTCAATTCTGCACATTTATGTCCCTCTAGTCTTTTCCCTCCTGATATGTATTCACCATGGTGCACCTTTTTTTTTTTAAAAACATTTTATTAGAAACAAAGAGCAGCAATAAAACATAATACAGACATCAGTGGCACAGCTATGCAAGAATACAGCATGACAGCACAATCTTCAATCCATCAGGAGCACATAAGAGTACGTTGTTCATCAGTCTTACAGTTGCTATAAGGGTAACAACTATGTCACCGGGTCAGGAGAGCAAAAGAAGTCATACCTGATACATCATCGGATCCCATCTCATCAGTCGCCCTGGGTAGGTGCCATCACCTCTTCAGCCTCCCTATCCAACCACGAAAGTCTCTCCCTTCTCAGTTCTACCATAGGGGAAATGCAGATCTCCCCCCTGTACTTATTCCAGCGTCCCCATTTATGATCCCACTTTCGGGGACACCCTCTCCCTTTATACACTGTCTTCTCAGCAATCATGGCATGATCCATGTCTTTCGCCCAGCCCCGTAATTGAGGTATGGTGCCCACTCCCCTCTTCTGAGCAATATTCCGTTTCGCTACAGCCCATCCCATGGTGGCCCATGACTGTTCCGCTTGTGTAAGGTCTGTTGCATCCCAGATATTAAGGAGACATAGTGTGGGAGACGGCTGAATCGGTTTGTCGCATGTCCTGGCTAGTTGTTGGGTGACGTCCTTCCAACAGTGTTGTATATGGGGGCAGTCCCACAGGATGTGCAGGAATGTGCCAGTCTGGTTACAGTTTCGAAGGCTGAGTGCATCAGACCACCTACCCAACCGGAATAGCAGTGTGGCGTCAAAATATGTTCGGTGGAGGATCTTGAGCTGGACCAGCCGAAGGCGCATCGGAATCGCCACCTCCTGGGGGGAGGCCAGGGCCTCTCTCCAGTCCTCCTCAGCCAGTTCCTCCAGATCTGCCTCCCAACCCAACCGTAGTTTCAACATAGGGTCAGTCCTGTTATTGACTAATTTCCTATAGGTGAGGGAAATAGCCTTGCGATCCATGGGGTCTAGCAATAATCTGTCCTCAAGAGGAGAGGAATCCGGAAGGGGGGTATCCCTCGGTAGGGCACAGTCAATGGCGTGACCAATCTGAAGATAGCGGAAGCGCTCCGTCGGAGCAAGTTCATATTTAGCTTGGAGGTCCCTAAATGATGCCTTATGGCCTTTAACCCATAAATCTCCCACCGTGGAAATCCCTATCAGGTCCCATTTATCGAATCCCGCACATTCCCTGAGTCGCCCCAGAATGTTCGGTTCCCACAGAGGGGTAGCTTTCGTTAGGCGCCCCTGCCAGCCCATTCTCTGCTGAACTCCATGCCACGCTTCGACTGAACGTGCCGTGGGGCCAGTCAGGCGTAGCTTTCTATAGTTTGTGTATAATGCTCTATTGTAGCCCCCTTTACCCATTAGCCAATGATCGGTTCGGAAGCTAGGATCGTCACGCGGCCCGAACACACATTTATTGATGGCTATGAGCTGCGATGCTTGATAGTAAAGACACATGTCTGGCAGCCCTATACCCTCGTCGTACCATCCCATTGTGAGTTTTTTTACTGCTATCCTAGGTGATCTATTTTCCCAGAGTACATCCATCACCGCTGCTTCGATTTGCAAAAAATAAGAGTCAAGTACTGGGTGAGGCGTATTCTGTAGGGCATAGAGAAAGCGTGGCAGGGCAAGCATTTTGAATAATGACGCACGCCCCAGTACTGTTAGTTTGGCTCATTCTCTCCCTGCTCCCTTATAATATTGTTTTCACACTTTATGGTTATCCAATACGAGACACCAAGAAACCTAACGGCAAGCAAGGTTGACCTCCTACTCACGTGGTACATGTTCTGTGTCTTCCTAAAGCTTGAGAAAGTATTTTTACCACAGAAACACAAAATCATATATTTTGCCAATGCTTGTTTTGGTTTGTTTTTGCCACCTTTAACTTCTAATGTTTCCCTGCACTTCACTTTATATGGTTTCTTGGTGAATGGGTCATTATCAGTCCACACTAGGCCAGGAACCGTCTTTTAATGGAAGGTTGGGATAATTTCATTTTTAAAACAAATTTGTCTCCGGCCTTGGGTGTTGGAGTGTTTCGACCCAGAGATTGGGCGCTCTGGGGTCTGCAGCACAAATGTGTTCCTTAAACCAGCTTGGATGTAGAGGGCGACAAAGTTCTTATTCTGCCCAGCAAAGGTGATAACTCCAGAGAGATGTTTCAGGAGGCTGAGGATCACAGGAGACATGTTGCTGCATGGACAACTCTGCTCTTCTGAAGTTAGGTGATGCCCCCGAAGAGAAGGATCATGTTGGTAACCTTCATGGGGATGCTCCTGTTCTTTGTAGTTCCCAGGGTTTGGCTGACCATTTTGTAATTCTGGGGCCAATTTAATTATAGGCGGACATTCTATTTCTCCACTAGGGTGACAGAGTAAAATACCCACTCAGATGTATCTCAGTAGGGTTCTGTTTCCAGAGCAGGATGAGCTGTATGACTCCACCATGGCCCAATGGCCTCCTTCTAGTCTTAGACTATTGCGGTGTCATTTGAACATTTTTGCCAGGACTCATTTTGGTTTCCAGTCTGGCCCTGGTGCTTTCATTAAGCTTCTGATGCATCAGGTGTCCTCAGACGTTTGCCACTTGTCCGACCGTCTCCAGCACAGATCTCAAAAAAAGGTTGTTAGCCCCAGCTGGGAACTCACAGAGAGTGGTTCGCAGGGACAATGTTCATTGGCGCAAACAGTATGGGGCAAACTTGCAGTGGGTAGGCCTATTACTAGTTGTGGAGGGCAACTTTGCCCCAGGAAAGTATGAGCTTACTGGTGTCTCCAGGCCCGGAATTATTGAGTTTGCAAACTCGGAACCCGACATAGCTCCTGCGACCGACCCCTGCCACCCGCATACTCCAGCATGGAGGCAGCAGATAACACCCTACTCTGCTGAAATAAAATCTGCATCGCCCTTCCCTCCCTAAATCAAGTTATTTGACCTTGAAGAAGGAAAAACATGTGGTCGACCGGTGATTTCCCATTCCCAGGGATATAACTCAAAATCCTTGATATAGGTGAAGAGATACCGGCCAGAAAACTCCAGTTTCAGTCCTCTGGCATTCTGCATCTATATTGGGGTAGCTCGTAATAAGGCTTTTTGTGTGCAATCTAATAAAATTAGGGCTACTTTATATATCACAGTACAACTGCGCTACACAGACCTTTAAAAAAAAAAACAATGGCTCCCTTTGGTTTATTTAAATATATATTTAGTATAAGTTCATTTGGAATCACACAAGTTTGTATTCTTGTAATATACTCAATACATGCCCCCATTGCCAGAATAAGCATGTGTGCCCTTCCTGTGCCCCCGCTTGTCACTGCCACAATGCTTGCCGTTCGTCCCTCATTGCATTAACCACAAGCCACGCCTGTATGTGGGACACACGGAAATAAAGAAAAGATTTGCACATTGGGTTAGGCCGGTGGGTTCAGCTCCAGCCTAAGAGAAAATGTGCAAGATGCAGTTCGCTGGTTTGTTCTGGATTGGCACAATTAGCATTTCAGTCCGGTCGGTATTAGTAATTTAAGCGCTAATGCGTAATTCAGGTTGTGATGCGTGCTATTGTAAAGCCCAGTTTTATATTAGACTCATTGAAAATACAGGACTTTATGAGAACATTTAAAAACTATTAGGGGGAGGCGCCAGAAAATTTCACTTTAAAATGCCAAATTCTTACGAAATATATGTAAATATCAATTGAAAAGCAAATCCTTATTAAAAAAATGTAAAGATGTTTTTTGGCAGTGTCCTACTAAAAAACCTCTGTGTTGTGTTCACCCGGCAAAGCAGAAAGAAGCGACGCGTTTCCGGTAAATCTCTTTTGCTGAACATGCTTAATGGAGGCCAACAAACACACGGCTCTTTCCTGCACTACAGCCCTTTGTCATCATTGAAAAAGAGTCTTTTTCACACGTCTTGCGGGCGGTGCATGGTGTGCCCTTCTTTACGTGTTTACAGCATGTGGCTCAAACTGTAACTATTTCAGTTAAACACCCACCATCCCTCCAGGTCTCTAACTCTAACTCTAAAGTCTTAAATGTGCAGTAGCCCGTTCACCGTGCATCACACATCCCTGCATCTCTAATGAGGGCACCTGCAGCGGATCTAAGACAGCATTTAATGTCACGTGGCATCGGCGTGGCGCTGCGTAGATCAGTTTATTATGAGGAACAACGCGGCACACAGCTCAGTCTACTTAAAAAAAAGCAAAGCCACACAACAGACAGACGTACAGACAGACTTTCAGGCTGAAGCAAATGCAAGGACACAACGGGGACCCCAGAGGGTTGCAGAATTGATGTTCATCAGGAGACGCCATGGACAAGTAATGTGTCAACACAACCCTGCGATGTGAGGGCCGCACCCCACTGAGCCTTACTGGCCCTACAGGCTGTACGGTGTCACTTGTCCTGTCGAGCTGTGCGATGCCGCGGTGTTCTGTGAGACTCTAAAATCAAGCAACAGAGAGTGTTAGAAACGAGGCCAGTATTTTTGGTGCCCCAGCGAAAATGACAGTTTCCGTTTTGCGGTCTTTGTTGTAACCTAGCACCAGCGCAGCGTGATGGTGGCGGTGCCAGAAGGCAGCTGCTGACAATGGACTTCAAGGAGACATCCTAATAGACCTGCCACTGTGTGTCTCACTATATCGACTCCCTTCACACGGTCACCGCGGATATCACACGATGGGAGGGAAAACAACCTGAAAACCACTGTAGACGGTGGCTTTCCAGTTGCTTACGTAAGCTTTGAACTGCCGACGCCCGTCGGGTGTGTGAAAACACACCGGGACAACGGCACCAGCCTAGCAAGCTTTTTTCATTTTCTTCGAAGGAGGTGGTTTAGGGCGAGGCTGGGGCAAAAGCACCTTGCAAGTACTTTTCAGCACAAGGCCAGTGCCATCCAAGACCCCGCCCCCTCCTCACACTGTGAATTATGTGTTTTACGTGGCAGGTCTGCATCTAGTGTAGAGAAAAACAGTTCTCTTGACACAGTCCTGCATCGGTGATAATCACCACCAATAGACATTCTAGAATGCTGCTTTGTTTGATGATGTCAGCTTGGGTTTTGAGACCTATTGTGACATCATTTAACGGATTGCATTTTAGAAAGTTGCTTTGTTTGATGATGTCAGCTTGGGTTTTGAGACCTGTTGTGACTTCATTTACAGGATGGCATTCTAGAATGTTGCTTTGATGATGTCAGCTTGGGTTTTGAGACCTGTTGTGACATCATTTACAGGATGGCATTCTAGAATGCTGCTTTGTTTGATGATGTCAGCTTGGGTTTTGAGACCTGTTGTGACATCATTTACAGGATGGCATTCTAGAATGTTGCTTTGTTTGATGATGTCAGCTTGGGTTTTGAGACCTATTGTGACTTCATTTACAGGATGGCATTCTAGAATGCTGCTTTGTTTGATGATGTCAGCTTGGGTTTTGAGACCTGTTGTGACTTCATTTACAGGATGGCATTCTACAATTTTGCTTTGTTTA
The DNA here is from genome assembly GCF_964204655.1 of Triturus cristatus. NCBI lineage: Eukaryota > Metazoa > Chordata > Amphibia > Caudata > Salamandridae > Triturus > Triturus cristatus. The sequence continues at coordinate 127,321,747 of NC_140593.1, forward strand.
ATGATGTCAGCTTGGGTTTTGAGACCTGTTGTGACATCATTTACAGGATGGCATTCTAGAATGTTGCTTTGATGATGTCAGCTTGGGTTTTGAGACCTGTTGTGACATCATTTACAGGATGGCATTCTAGAATGTTGCTTTGTTCGATGATGTCAGCTTGGGTTTTGAGACCTGTTGTGACTTCATTTACAGGATGGCATTCTAGAATGTTGCTTTGATGATGTCAGCTTGGGTTTTGAGACCGGTTGTGACATAATTTACAGGATGGCATTCTAGAATGTTGCTTTGTTCGATGATGTCAGCTTGGGCTTTGAGACCTGTTGTGACTTCATTTACAGGATGGCATTCTAGAATGTTGCTTTGTTCGATTATGTCAGCTTGGGTTTTGAGACCTGTTGTGACTTCATTTACAGGATGGCATTCTAGAATTTTGCTTTGTTTAATGATGTCAGCTTGGGTTTTGAGACCTGTTGTGACATCATTTACGGGCAGGACCCTTTCATGTCACACTGACCAAGCGGCCACAGCTGTAAGTTTTAGCTTGACTGTGTCCTGTAGCGTCATTCTAAAGGAAGTCTCCTTCCTAGACATCTTCCTCGACCACCATTCGCAGCAGCCAGGCCACCCCTGCTTCAGGGCACCTAGAAACCTTACAGGCCGCTGTAAGAAGGGTGCATGGCTGCCAGTCTTCCACGCCCATCCCAAATGGAGTGAGGCACCAACGGCCGGGCCTTGCTCCTCTCATCAATTCTGCATCTTCCTGAAAATGCACTTTTAAGCACCTTAATTGCATTTCAGAGATAACCCTGCAGGCAAAGTGGCAGGAAGAGAGAGGCACAGAGCCGCTTGGCGGTCGGGCCGGCTCTTTTAAATCAATCACTCATCTGCGGCTAATGCAGCGCTGGGCCGCTCCTCAGGAAGCATTATGCCCATTAGTCTGCGCTGGCAGGAACACAGAATAATAAATATATTTATGGGCCGGAGCGCATGTGCGGCGGCGCAGGCGCGGTCACCAGCTCCTGTGGTGGGTGGAGGTCGGGCCGGGCGCCCTGGAACCAGGAAGTAGGCATCCATGGTGCAGCGAGGGGCTTGTGCACTTGTCTGGAACCAGGAAGTAGGCATCCATGGTGCAGCGAGGGGCTTGTGCAGTTGTCTGGAACCAGGAAGTAGGCATCCATGGTGCAGCGAGGGGCTTGTGCACTTGTCTGGAACCAGGAAGTAGGCATCCATGGTGCAGCGAGGGGCTTGTGCACCTGTCTGGAACCAGGAAGTAGGCATCCATGGTGCAGCGAGGGGCTTGTGCAGTTGTCTGGAACCAGGAAGTAGGCATCCATGGTGCAGCGAGGGGCTTGTGCACTTGTCTGGAACCAGGAAGTAGGCATCCATGGTGCAGCGAGGGGCTTGTGCACCTGTCTGGAACCAGGAAGTAGGCATCCATGGTGCAGCGAGGTGCTTGTGCACCTGTCTCACTAATCACTTGCAGCGTTTAGGCAAAATAATGGTTCTGTTAGCACCATTTGTATAGCGCCTCCTGTCGCTAGTATGGCATTTTAGCGCTTTCTTGATCTGGACACCGTTTTCGTACGGCTCTGAGCTTCCATCCACCAGTTAGGCCCGCCTGGTTGTTTGATTAGTGGAGATTAGTTAAATGTCTTGTATTGGTTCGCATTTTTAGCAGCTCCTTCTCCTGTCTCTCTCGGTGCAACCCCCGACCGAGCTTTAAATATAATTCCGGCTCTTACTTTTCCTAGTTTTCGTAGAGGTTTGTTGCCAATCACTGTTTGTTGACCTACTGCTGCTTCTTATTTTTATGACAATCATTTAACGCAACATTGGCTTGGCCTCCGAGTCACTTCCTACGATGTCACTGCGGTTAAAAGGTGCACAATGTCGTTTCTTTCTGCTACCCCTGCACGTTTTTATCTTGTGCGAGGCCGTGAGCGGGTTACCCAGGGCAGCGCAAGTGGATCTGTGGAGAGGCGGAGGGGATGGGGGTGGTGGGGGCGGAGGGGGGCTTTAATTCTCATTGACACCAGAGCCCTCGAGACAAGTCTTCGTATTCTAAATGATGATTTTTTTAAGCATAACTGGTCATTTTAAGGGCATCTACTGGGGCTTCCTGCCATGCCGTGGAAAGGATGAAAGCTCTGTTATTGGGTCTGTCGAAGGGCTGCTTTGGCTGTTCCATGGCATTCTGCCTGTCACATGGCCTCTGGTTTTCTAGCCACCAGCAGACCTTTGTTGGCTTCTGTTTCTGCACAGATAACAGCCCCCCTCACCAGTTTGTATTGCTGAGAGCTGTATGAATGTGTGCAGATAGATGCCCCAGAACTACCTCTCAAGAAACAACTTGTCTTTATTTCCTCTTGACAACCAATTGGGCTTTTTAAGCAAAGCCCATCAGCTTGGATTCCATCCTGGCGAGGCGTGGGGGTGTCACCCCTTTTGGGGCGCTGCGGCACGCTCTGCATCTGGGTGAGGTCCCTTCTTCTTTTCTTTATCTCTCATTGAAGGGTGACACAATTTGCTTTTAGTGAACCCATGTAGGTTTTTGGGGTAGGGTCGAAGGCCGGTGTTCCTCATTTCCTGGCCATTGTTCTGTATTGATCCAGATCTGGTATTCTGTGTCCAAGCCCCTCCAAGTACAGCATAAAGTGCCCCAGCTGTCACATCCGTCCCCCGGGCTTGGGTCTGAGCATGGAGGTGGACGAGGAAAGGTTGTTTGCCTTGCTGTCTCTTCACCCTGCCCCGGGACCAGAACTGACACCCAGCTAGCCTCAATCTGTCCTCATGAAATGCTAAGCGACTGTCCTGCAAGCTCCAGTTCTCTCACAAATTTTCAGACTTCTTCATTTTTCTTTATTCTGTATCGCAAAGTTGTCCCCGTCTTGCATCAATATGTATAATCCAGTGACCAGCTTCTCAGTTAAGGGTGCAACCATTGGGCCAATAGTTATGGGCTTCTAGGAGCTTCTCTGCTTTTATTTTACTTGTTTGGGCACAGTGACCTGTCCTCTCTTGTCCTGACTGGGGTACCCCAGATACCAGCCTCTGCTCACGTGACTCCCAGGCACTTGGACTCAAAAGAGCAATGTGAAACAAAGGCGTACTGCCACAAGGTTGGACGTCCGACTAGGTAAGGGGAAAGCCTGTCCAGTTCAGGAACTGATCTTCAACCCCACAGGGACCCGGGTAAGAAAGTAAACCCTTCTTCATCTAGGCAGGAAGGCGAGATTTCTCCAAAGACGTTTTAAGGTGGAGGTCTTCTGCTGTCTGTGACCACTGAGATGTTCCAGCCGGACAATCAATCAGTGGTGACTCTCTCCAAGCTTTTTACAGTTGCCCACGTTTTTACAGAGTGGGCAGCAAGAATTTGCCTAGCGGAACTTAAAATCGCATGTTCACGATTGCTACTATAGGGTAAATGATAAAACCCTCTTTATAGCTTTTTTTGTATCTACAGCTGTACATTCTCAGACTAGAAACATTCAAAGGAGCCTCGTACTTCCAAAGGAGTCCATCCTCTACCCTCAAAGTGTCGCCAACTATTCCACTCGAGATGACATAAAACCTGTGTCCCGAGTCTCTTTTCAAGGCAGCAAACTCAGTCTAATAAGGTCACATGGATTACAGATCGTAGAAGCCTTCATGACATGCGTCAGTGTAAGTAAGAGTAGTGTGAAGCTACCCATAATCTGTCTTTCTTATGTTTTTTTTTTTAAACTTCCTATAAAATATTTGGGAGATTCTCCAGCAATCACCTTTTTAGCAGGAAAGCTTGGCCCCCACTCTTGCCCGTCATTGGTAGATAAGAGGTTCTGCAAACACTAGCTCCGCCCTGTGGAGTGGTATCGCCTGTTCATTCTTCAGTGCCCTCCTGCACATCGCTCACCACCCAGAAGAACCATAAAACGTACCAAAAATCTTTAAAATGTCAGCACTAAAGTTTTCGAAGCCATGGTTGCCTCCATAAATGCTTCAAATCCTCCAAGAGCAGATCCTGCCTCACTCACCCAAGAATACAGCAGAAAAGCGGGCACCAATACACCTCCCTGGGAAACATCCATTACAACGCAGTCATTACAACGACCTACCTTTACAACGCAACTGTTACAACGCAGCTGCCTTTACATCGCATGCCATTACAATGCATGCCATTACAACGCATGTCACTACGACGCATGCCATTATATCGCACAGCATTACAACGCATGCCATTACAGCACAGAGATTTTTTAGTATTAGGCTGGGTATGGGTTTTGGGGTACATGGGAATAGTAATTTTTACCCCTACACTATCCAACACTTTCCCTACTGTTGCACTCTCTGGAGTGGGGATAGTAAGTTTTACCCCTACACTATCCAACACTTACCCTACTGTTGCCCTAAAAGTATTATGCATTGTAATGGTATGCATTGTAATGAAATGCGTTGTAATGGTAGTTTTAAAAAATGTGTTGTAATGGCATGCGTTGTAAAATCATGCAATGTAATGGTAGTTGTGATGTAAAGACTGCGTTGTAATAGCATGCGTTGTAATAGCATGCTTTGTAGCGTCATATATTCCACCTCCCTGCACCAAATTAATAAGAGCGGGAACCACGCCCCCTACTCCAGTGGTTTTTATGGCAAATAAACACAAAGGTAAACCCTAAGAGCAGCAGAAACAAAATGGAGAAAGTAACCCTCATGCAACTCAAGCTGTAAAGAAGAATCCATGAAGAAATTAATATTTGGTTCAAAACGCACATTTATTAAAAGCAGACTACATTTGGCTAGGATCTGCCCCAAAGAACTGCTCTTCATTCTTAAACCACTGCCTTCTAATCCCTCCCACCAGCTCGACAATTCCACCTGTGAGGAGTTTGCCAGATATTTTTTGCAATGCAAGATATATGTGATATCTGCAATGACATTGACCCGCATCACATTGCTTATGAAAGCCTGCCGACCTTCACTCCGAGAAACACTTCTACCAAATGTCACATGTGATGTAGGGATCACTTCAGAGTGTTGAAAACCCCTTCATTCACACAAGAAAATACTGAATACCCTACTGAATCCATCTCCCATCCATGGCCAAGGCACACCAGGATGACCTCACACCTCTTCGGATAAACTTTGTCACTACCACACTCCTGAGTAGTATTTTACCTGATCCTCTAAAAATAGTCCATGAATGTCATCTACTAGAAATGACTGATGCCCACTCCTTCAGGCCAATTGGACTTCAGTTCAATCACAGGATTCTCTTACTTTGCAAAAATACTCCAAAAGTCTTATGGGTCCAACTCAGCATATCAGTGGCAACCACCTTCAATCAGTATTTAGAGCTGGGCAATTCACTAAAAAAAGTTTCTTCAGAATTGCAAGTGAGTCCCTCGACCTTTTTGACAACAGTAACTTACGTTTACCAGTGCTACTTGATCCCAGTGTTCGATGCGACTGACCATGACATCCTTCTCATTCCGTCTTTGCCCATATATGGAGTAAATTGTATGGGATGAGAGGCAATACATAAGTAACAAACATTAAGGTAAATGCAAATTTCTGGAAAACAAGTTACACGTAAGTAAGTTCAAAGTGTCTTTTATTCTTTGTTGTACTCCATGAGACAAAATATAGTAAGAGAACACAAAGGGTAGCAGGTTGAATTAATGGAAGCGTCCAAATGGAATCCTAGTATCAAAAACTTAAAAACTCGTGAAGAATAAGTCTTTTGCAGAGTTTCATCCAATAGGGAACAGGAAGCCAGGAAAAAAGAGCGATACTGCTCCCAAATTTAGAGTCCGAAAATGAATTACGTTATACTAGCCGAGTAATGGCTACTAACTGAGCAGTGATCGCTTAGAGCCGTGTTAGCGGCATCCCTATGTCCATGGAATATTGGTGAGAGGCTCTCATTTGGACGCTTCCATTATTTCAACCTGCTACCCTTTGTGTTCTCTTACTATATTTCATTGCCCTGAAGAAGCCCATGCTTGGGCGAAACGCGTTGGCTGGTTGATTTCTCATGGAGTACAACAAAGAATAAAAGACACTTTGAACTCACTTACGTGTAACTTGTTTTCCAGAAATTTGCATTTACCTTAATGTTTGTTTCTTATGTATTGCCTCTCATCCCATACAATTTAGTCCTATTATTATTGTGATCTATGAGCAGCAGATCACTTGAGGTGGGCAACACAGTTTACTTTAGTGACTTCCCTGGTAGTGCAGTTTTCTTTGTCCCTGCTGCTTTAAATCTTTTTATGTATAACATATGTGGAGTAGTTTGAGTGAGCTGGAGACCGCTCTCTCTCTCTCTATAAATCCTTGTTGGGCCTATAAGTGACCTCCAGCAGACCAAAGCGCCTGCCTATGAGGCCCTCCCCATCTCGGCGCTAGCTGAGGCCCGCCTTTGATTGCAGCGGTACATGCGAGCCGTGAGGGACGCAGGGACCTCCTAAGGATTTAGGGGGCCCTTGGCAAAACGTATTTTGGAGGTCTCTGCTCCTGACAGCTTCTTCTTGCCCTCTTTGGCCAGGTCACTGACAGTGCACAGAAATACTGAGTCTAAACTCAAAATGTGTTTACATCTAATATTCAAGAACAGTGACATGTGCTCTCAATAATATAATACAGCAGCAGCTCACTGATATTATTGCAAATAATCTTTTTGACATCCTCCCGTTTCTCATATGTGAGGTTCTGTTTTGATCTAAAAGGACCTTTTTATGGATGTTTCATGGTGTTGAAAAACAAACATTTCTTTGCAAACTGTCTGTAATAGACTGCCATACTTCACCCACATGAAAAATAAATGAAAGGAAAATGGTATTTAAAACAATCTGTATAAGAATTATTCCAGGTAATTAGGGCAAGACTGTGTGCAGAACAGAGCTGGCTCTATCATGGGGCCCCCTGAAAGGCTGGGGCCCACGGCCAAAGTCCACTTTGCCCATGCCTCAATAAGTCTCTAACTTGGGCCTCTGACCATTTAGGCCACAGCACAAAGGGGCATATTTACAAGCCCCTATCGCCACAGGAGCATCACCTTTCCCGACATTCTTGTGGTGATAGGGGCTTCAACTTATTCACAAGGCGACGTTAAGCCACTTCGCAACCTTGTGAATAAGCTCCCCTTTCACGCTACACTTAGCATGAAAGGGGTGTGCGGTGGGTGTTGCGGTGGGAGTTCTGCCGCAACACCCATTGATTCTGACGCTGACCCATATTTGCAAGGGTGGCGTAAATATGGGGCAGCGCCAAAATTAATACCAGGGAAAACCTATTACTACTGGTTATGTTTCTATCCCCTGTCAGGGGCGGCCTTAGGCATGTGCAAGCTGTGCACCTGCACAGGGCCACCAAACCCCAGGGGCCACCACGAGGAATCAGATACAATACATATTCATGGCGGCCCCTGACAGGGATTTGGCGCATGAACGACTGAGGCGTGCTAAATCCAATGTGATGCACGCTGAATGGTTGTTCTTATACTCTTTTCCTTTCTGACCCAGTCTCGTCTTTGTGTAGGGTCGGCCTTGTTTCGGGCTCTTCTGGTAGGTCTTGTGCTTGTTTAGAACTTTTTTCCAGGAGAATCGAGCTTGTTTTAATAGTCCAGATCTGGCACCTCTAGAGGCTCGCATGCGCGCGCATGCGCAGTGCCCGCGAGTCCTGCAGCGAAGGGGTTACAGAAGCACCACGCATCACTGGCGGCAGGAGGGGTGGCAGCACCCGTGCCCGGCGTGCAGCGAGCAGCACCGAGACCGGCCGAGGCCATGCACCGGCGCGCCTAGAGACCCTGGGCAAGAAAGGCCGCCTTGCAGAGGATAGCATGCCAGTGTGCAACCTTTGGTGCCAGCTGCGAGGTGAGCAGCCCGAGGGTCAGGGCATGGGGAGGGGGAGTGAGGAGGTCAGCGTGTGCCACTGCAGAGTGAACCCGAGGGAAGGTGAGCCATTGGACGAGGGTGTGGGGAGCCCTGGGGAGGAGGGCAGATCAGGCGTAGGAATGTATCACAGCCCGTGGGGGTGAGGAGCCGGGGGCGTGGGGAAGGTTGGGTGAGGATGTTATTGTAGATGGTGTGTGCTTTGGGTCTGGGTGGAGGTAAGCCATGTGAGGTGGCGAGCTGGAGGTATTCTGGTAGTCATGGGAAGGGAGGGAATGATGAATCGTGAGAGAGAGCCTCTCTCTCACGATTCATCTCTGAGAGGGCGCGGGTCGGAGAGGTGGTCACCGTGCGCCAGGGGTAGGGAGTGGTACAGATCGGCGCTGTATGTTGAGGGAAGAGTGAGTAAGGAGTGCAGGGGCGGTGTTTACTTGTGGCTGAGGGGAGGCATGGTGACTTTTGGAGGTGTAACTTGGGAGGCACGGTCGTATTGGGGGGAAGAGGAGAGCAGGGTACGAGGTGTTAGACGTAATGTTAAGGATTCATTAAAATGATTACAATTACTTATCAACAATCATGAAAACAGAGTATGAAGCTGATACTTGTGATCTAATGAGTGGATCTGCCTGCACAAATCTTTTAAAACATAGAGTGTTCGAATGTACTTGGCATTTGGTTATGTCTGTTTATATGGTGTTGAGGCAGACATGAAATGCAAGCACCTATGGATGGACGCCTGGAATAGGATGGCAGTGCCTACCCATGTTAACTCAATCTAATGCCCTTTTGCAGAGACCTTGGTAGGAGACTGGCTTCTTGATCATTTCTTTAATTACATTCCATTGCTTGTCATGTGACTAGCAGAGAAAACTAGTTTAACTAGTCCTCAGTTTGCAATTGGTGAAGCAGCCTTCTCTGTCCATACTAGGGGCATAGTTACCATTGGTTCAGCAAGTACAGTGGTACTGAGACCCAAAACCCTCAGGGGCCCATTGAACCTTGATAATTGCTATATTTTACTTCCTGAGCAGCAGCCAAAGGGGCCATTTTCCTTGCTTATGCCACGGCCCATGGGGTCGTTGGTACGCTGTGCTAGTGATTCGTACGTCTGCTTGAAAGTTGTCTCCTGACTGGATGTTCCTTGCACATTAATTTTGCTTCAGTGAACCTCTAGTGCCTTTTCATAGCCTTAGGACTCACTGTAATTAATCCTTGTTTAATAGGTGCTCTGAAAGCGAGCAGAACTGGTTGCTGGAATATGGCACTATACAAGAAACCTTAATTAAATATATTGTATTTTGTCTTTTGACAATGTGGTAAAGTGGACGAGTCTTTGGTTACCTGTAGGCTGTCTTCAGGATCAGTTAGTGACGTACTGAGACAGGTCTCTGTGTGCCATGATTTCAAAGTAGCTTACTCTCTTCCTGCTAAGGTCACTTCCCAAATAGATCATGAACTATTCTCCAGGCTCTACTGTTCTCAGTGGACTGAGAAAACAGACCTTGTATGCCAAGTCACATGATCTACCCTATAGTTTTATAACACTCTTCAAATAAACCTTCCATATGTGGCTAGTCCTCATAATGTGTCATACATGTAGTGGGAAGGGTAATTACTATCAATCAGTCAGGGTTTGTAAAGCTCAGCTGCTTCACACATAAGGGTCTCGAGGCGGTGTGGAATTCATGCTGCTGGATCATGCTGCTTGTTGGTTGAACAGCGAGGTCTTGTGGTCCTTCCTGAACTGCTGGAGCGATGGTGAGGCTCTAAGGTGCAGGGGGAGGGTTTTCAGGTCTTCACTGCTGTGAGAAGTTGGCCTGGTATATGATGTTCACTAGTTAAAGTGACCACCTTGTACCATGCCAAGCAACCCTTATGGTGTGGTTGTAAGTCAACCTTTTCGGACTAGCTGCCCTAGTGGTAGCGTAGGCTAAGCAGTCTTTGAGGCTAAACTCGTTAAAGTGTGTTAAGCAGGCTGTTTTACCATATGTAACCCCCCTTTATACCAATGAAAGGACACCACACAGATATATATTCAAAATATATATGTATTTATTACTCAAAGTATCCCCTAGACTCTTTATGAGCACAGGAGCACAAATCGTTAAACAAGAAAGTATTACAATATACAGAAGTTGCACTTTATATGGATGGGCCCTGGTGGCCACTCAAACCATATTCTAAAATAGTGGTATAAGTACCACGAACAGGAAAGGGAAAAGGCCTAGGGCCTCTAGAATCGCTGGGCCTACAAAGAGCTAACTTCAGTTAGTGACCAGGAGGTCCACGGGTCGCGTGTGCAGTGAGGAAAGTTACACGCGGGCTCCCATAGGTTTTCAATGGGTGCGTAAAAGTTTAAAAGTTACTGCAGAAAGGGTCTTCTGGATGGACTACGAACTTAAGATTCAAAACACAGACACTAGAGATGTTTCTCTACACTTGGGCACCGGAGTGCCAGCGTTACCTCACCCACAGGAAGCGGGTGCATAGGTCTCGAAGTGCGTCGGGTTTCTTCTATCGATTCAATGGAGCCTGATGACAAAGCTGCTGCAGGCGGTCGGTCCAGAAGAGCTGCGTTGGATCCAAGGGTGGATCGGAGTTGTAGAAGACCTGAAAGCAGAGGGGACAGTGTTCACAGTCACTAGCCAGTGACCGGCGTGGCACCAGGTAGGTACCAGGCGATGTCGGGTGCAAACAGGTGATGAGGTGTAGCTTGTCTCCGCAGCGACGTGGTCCCTGAAGGTCGACGACGTCCAGGAGTCGAGTCACGAGCTGTCCCACGCAGGCTCTCGCTGTCGGCGGTGTCGGCGACTCGAAAGAAGCAAACAAGCCTTGGCAAAGCAGGAGTCGTGGAAAGTAAAGAAAGCTGATGGTTCTGACCAGCAAGGTCAGAGGAGCTGCTCTTTTGGAGAGCAGCTGGGGCCAGTCTGGAGCAACCAGACCAGCGTCGTTGATTTCAAGTTAGGTCGCCAAAATGGCCACTAGCCAACGGGCCAGGGACCGGGCAGGCGTGTCGAGGTGCAAAATGCAGAGGGGCCCCACGCAGATCGTGGAGATACTGGAGGGCTCACCTTTGGTGCAGATGCTGCTCGGATGTTGGGCTTCTCAGGACCCAAAGCACAACTTGGAGGGAGCCTCTGTTGTCGCGCTTGCAGCTTGTCATGGGTCTTTCAAGATGGCTGGCTCCACGTGTCTCGGTGCCTCCACGGGTTCCTTCTTTGCAGGGACTGTGGATCGGGCGGTGAGAGGTCTGGAGGTCCAGGTCTTGTCGGGCTCTGGGCTCGGGCTCCAGCAGGAGGCGGCGGCAAAACAGACGTCGAGTAGCTGGTTGGTGCTTGCGTTAGCAAGATGGTCACTCCCTGACCATAGGGGAGATTTCCTTCTGTCCTCTGTGCAGCAGAGCGTCGAAGTTCCCGTCTTCTTCTTTGTAGTAAGTTGATTCCAGGATGTCTGAAGTCTTAGGACACAGCTCCTACCTTTAAGCGGATTCTAGGGGCCGGACTACCTGCTAGGTCCCTCCCTAAGGGTGGGACCAGGAAGGGGGGTGGTTACACCCCCAATCCTTTGTCCAGCTCGCCCCAGGTCCGGGGCTGGTGTGCCCCAGGACCGGTTTGAACTGGCATATGCACCGAGGCTCCTTGTGAGCCTCAGGCATGTCTGTTTCCTTTCAAGCCCTACCAGACCAATATACAAAATCCTGTCTGGGGTGGTGCTCGCACCTCCCCTGGCAGGAAACCCTTTGTCCACGTCTCCCAAGCTGGAAGGACTCCCAGCAGCAGGAGGGCAGACTTGTGTCTGTGGTGGCAGCATCCATTTTGTGGAGCTGAGGCTATGTCTGATTTTACCCGGGTTTCAGGTACTGTACATGTCTTGTCCCTCTAGAAGGGTGGAATGCTAACCCCGTCGCCAGAATTGGCGAGGGGTTAGTATTCCAATTCGTATGACACCTTACTCGACATGTTTTGATAAAGCCAAACCAAAGATAGCATTTAACCGCGAGGTTCATAATGCACTTAAGAGTATATGGTATGACGATATCTGGAAACGGTAGAAGGAAGTTGTTCCGACCACTGCAGACAGGCTCAGCTCATGCCAGAGCACCATCTCACATGGAACCAAGCACTCTGCCTTCAGGATTGTCAAGGCCTGCCATAGGAGTGACTTATAGGTTAACATGTGCCCCATTTAAGGTTAGGTATAGGTATACTACACCTAAGTAAGAGGTGGTTACACCAACTTACCCCAGCTGAGTGATCAGCCAGTTGTGTCAAATTTGCTAGGCCAAGCCTGGGGTGGCATAATACATGCTTCAGCCCCTGGCAGGCCTTAGATACACCAATGCCCTGGGTACCTAGTGTACACTGGTACAGGGGCTCACAGGGTGATCCAATCCCAATTGGTTATGCACCTAGGGTGCATAGTGTCAATTTAGTTAGAGAGAACAGCAGGCTGGGGGTCTGATTAGCAGGCCCACAGCCTCAATATGTCAAAAACCAGTGAAGCAAAAAGCAAACATTTGGGGTGACCATAGGATAGCAGACCTTACTCTCCTACAACTGCCATGTGGGAGAAGTAGCGACCTCCACTGTTTTATCAGCGGCTGTATTAGGTGGCTTCTAGAGAGATGGTGCGGGAACATATTTTCCTGGTAGGTTGGTGGAAATTCACTCGTTCATTAAGGTATGCTGGTCCTTCATTGTGTAGTCCAGGGAAGACATGGCTTGGCAGTTTGGGCTGGACTGTTCCCATGAGGCACAGGGTCAAGGCTGATTTGCATATGGCCATGTCTGAACTGGGGTGGTGTGGTGAGCAAAAAAACGATGGATTTAGGCCCAGATCTCTGTACTGGGGTGAATGTATGACATTGTTCTGCATTCTGTCCATCAACTGTTGTTTTTGCAAGAAAATAAAAATGACACATCAAAATCTTTCAGCAGCCGCCACTGCTGATTGTCTTCTTTTTTTCCCTACCCACTGCTAGCCTCGCCCGCTGCATTGCAAGCAAAATGAAGAGAATTAGAGTACACAAATCTGGTTATTCGAAACGAAAGAGAAAGGTGGCTCAGCAGGCTTTCGTGGTGTCACAGGAAGGAGAAATCCTGCACTTTAACACCCAAGGGAAACCTAAAGATGGAGAATCCTCTGGCCAGAGTACTGCTGACGCACTCGGTAAAACAGGCGCTGACGACCATAAAGAAGAACAAAACAATGATGATATCCATGAGAAGAATGATACTCATGAGCAGACCAATGAAAATGAACAAGGTGACTCTGAAATTGATACAAACATGCAGCAATTACCAACTCAGGATGAGGATTATTACAAAAGACCCTCAGACAGAGAAACTGAAACATCATTCATCGGTCCAACAACATCTGGCATTCTGAAGGAGGTTCAGAGTTTACAGACGGATGATGCTGGTATTGAAAAGGAAGCCAAAGAGCAAGACCATGTTACAGACCCGTGTTCTGAATATGATTTATGTGATTGGAGGGATCCTGCTTTGTGGCCGAACTCTCTTACGGACGCACAACGTGTTTTTCTTGTTGAAAGGGGTCCCTCCAGAGACCTAGATTCTAGAACAAAGTATCCAAGTGATGAGCACTCAAAAAGTAAACGTCGTATTTCTGTTACCATGTTACTGGTCATCTAATGCCTTTTCTGGACGTTTTATTAAAACACCTTCCTGAGCTCCGCCCCGCCCAGACCCCCTCTTCCGGGGCCCCCTACCTGCGCTCCCTGCACAGGGCCACCATGAGCCTAGAGCCGCCCCTGCCCCTGTTATTAATACAGGTTATGGTTCTGTCCCCTGCTATTACTATAGGCTATGATTCTATCTCTTTTATTACTATAGGTTATGTTTCTGTCTCCTGTTATTACTATTGGTTATGTTTCTATCTCCTGTTATTAGAACAGATTATGTATCTATCCCCTGTTCTTACTATAGGTTAAGCTTCTATCCCCTATTATTACTAGAGGTTATGTTTCTGTTCCCTGGTATTACTATAGGTTATGTTTCTATCCCCTGTCGTTACTATAGGTTATGTTTCTATACCCTGTTTTTATTATAGGTTATGTTTCTATCCCCTGTTATCCTGTTATTACTATAGGTTATGTTTCTATTCCCTGTTTTTATTATAGGTTATGTTTCTATCCCCCGTTATCCTGTTATTACTATAGGTTATGTTTCTATTCCCTGTTTTTATTATAGGTTATGTTTCTATCCCCTGTTATCCTGTTATTACTATAGGTTATGTTTCTGTTTAAACATGTCTTTCCAGTAAGCAAAGTGCTCTTGCACTCTGGACCAGGGTTACAACAGAGCTAAACAAAAAGTAAATAAATACACAAATGAAAAGTTCAGGCACAAGTCGAGCTTTCTGGGGAAGGCTAAATGGCTGTAATTCAGAATCGGTGCTGGCTTAGCTTGCAGGACGTTTAGTATGGGTCAGCTGTTGGGCTGTGTAGCTGACGGCGTAAACGTTTCAAACTGTAGATGAGGCCGACTCCCTTGGTTCTGAGATGTTTAAGGTGGACACCTGGTTTGGCCCCTTCGTTGAGCCAGACGCCGATAAATGTAACTTGTGCAAGTCGATATTTGCTGATCTCCTAATTGCCATTGAGCAAGTTTCTTGCGGGGACATTTGTTGATCACCACTATTCTGGTCTTCGCCTGATTCACCAGGAGTTTGCTCTCTAAATTGTATCTGCGGAGAGCACTAAAGGCCCTCTGTAGTCCGGTTTGGGTGTGATCCATGATGGCGATGTCATCTGCGTATTGCAGAATCTGGAGACGTGTTCTCCCTAGCCTGGGCATGATTAGACTAGCACCTTCCAGAGATTTCGGCAGTGTATAAAAGATTGAAAAGTCTAGGGGCCAGCATGCAGCCTTGTTTGAGGTCATTGCTAGATGGGATATTTGCAGTAGCTGTGGTGGGGCTGGCTTTTATCCTGACCCATGATCCCTGGTACAGGGACATTATGGGTTTGAGGAGTTGGTGAGGAATTCTCCAGGAGTTTAGTTTCTGTCATAGTGTATCCCAATCAACTCTATCAAACGCTACGCTATAGTCCACAAAACAACAAAATCGGAGGTGGGGGGGGGGGGGGGGGTAGATTGGCCCGTGTGGCTCTTCTGGACAGGTTGGCTCGTGCTAAGCTGTTGTCGATGGTCGAGCTGTCAGGTCTAAATCCTGACTGGGAAAAGGGGAGAATGCTGTTTTCAGCTTCCCAGACTTCCAGTTTGCTCAGTAGGATTTGCGCTTTGGCTTCAAGGTCAAGTACGGCTGTCAGTCAGTAGTTGGCCGTATTAGTGCGAAATACCTTTTTGTGTATTGGGTAATGAATTGATCCTCTCCATGACGGCGGGGTTGAGGCTGTAAGAAAAGGTGTGATTGGAAAGCGGTGTAAGAATCCCTGCCCAGAAGGTTTGGGTGGATTTTAATACAGCTGCAGGGATCCCATTGGGTCCTACCGCCCCATCGTTTCTCATTAGTTTGATGGAATCAATGACTGAGGCCTCTGAGATGCAGATGACTTGCTGGTCCTGGCGATGTGGGGGCCGTGGCGGGCTTGGTGTTCTTGTTTCCCCCAAATCTGGGGAATAGAGCTGCTTAACGTAATTGACTAATACCCTGTTTGCTACACCGTTCTCCTTTGACTGACTATGATTACTAAGTTGGTTAATGTACTTCTAGAACTGGGCATGGTTATTCTCTTTGAGGAGGGTAAACATTTTCAGCCATTCAGTTTAGATCTGCTTGGTTCAGTGTTTCCAGTCTCAGTTCCTGTGCTCGGCTCAAAGAGCTGAGAGAGCTCGACTCTGGGATTTGTTGCCGCTTCTGTCTTTCCTTTAAGGCCTTTCGAAGCCTCCGCTTGCTTGCCCGCAGCTCCTTGACTTCTTTAGATAAGACTGGCCCCCAACTCTGGAACTCTGCCCATTGCAATCAGACAAGCAGCAAACTACATGTGCTTTAGAAAGAGGCTGAAAACAAGGCTATTTACTCAAGCCTATAGCTAGGTGTATGCTCAAATAACGGTCGGTTAACTAACTCAACGCCAAGAGACCTGTTGGTGTAAGTGCGCTCTATAAATTTCCCTTAACATAACATAACACATAATATAACATAACTGACGTGTCTTTCCAATAAGCAAAGTGCTCTTACACCCTAGATCAGTGTTACAAACGAGCTAAACAAAAAGTAAATAAAAGCACAAATAAAAAGTTCAGCAAAGTACACAGATTACACATCTTTCCAAGTGTAAAAAAGTATGTACTTCAGTGGCAGAATTATAATTTCACGCACCTCTTGTCTAGACGTTTATCAGTTTTATGAATGTTACTGCAACTCTACCTTGTCTTAGAAGATACATTTTGGTGCATCAGAGCTGGTTACATTTACTGCATTTTCAAGTGAAACACTTAGGATTGTACCATGTTATACAGTAATCTGCTGTGGCTGGTTATCTACATGTTATGTTATGTTATGTTAGTGACATTTATAGAGCGTGACAAATACCCGGAAGTGTCCTGGCGCTATCCAAATCCTGTTAGACAGCTAACCGATGAGGAGTGGAGCGAGAGGGCCTACTCATTGAGAAAAGAGCCAGGTCTTTAGTCCTTTGCAAAATAACCAAAGATCCGTCATATTCCTGAGATAGAAAGGCAACTCATTCCATGCATTTGCTGCACCGTAGATAAAACTTTTGCCCCCCCATCGGGCTTTCTTTATATGCGGCACCCGAGCTAACTTGGCTTCTTTAGACCGCAAGGTTCTTTCCGGAACATACCATCGTAGTCTGAGCTTTAGAAAGTCTGGGCCTAAGCCATGTAAAGCCTTGAACGCCAAGCAAAGAGCCTTGAAACGCACTCATCTTTTGACTGGAAGCCAATGTAAAGCTTTCCTCTCATTAGAGACTGAGGAAAATCTTGAAGTGCTTGTGAGCAGTCTAACTGCAGCATTCTGCAATATCTGCAGTTTATTTAGCGCTCTTTGTTGTGCGTTTAGATAAAGCCCATTGCAGTAGTCCAGTCTAGCCATTACAAGGGCCGTGACCACCGTTTGCCTGCTTTCTCAAGGCAGCGAGGGCAGCACTTTCCTCAACATTCTGATGGCATACATGGTTTTTGATATCACTGCATTCACTTGAGGCTCTAGAGTAAGTCTGTCATCAAGTATTATGCCCAAGTTTTTTACCTTTCTGGTTGGAACTGGGAGAGTGCCCATTGAGTCGGGTCACCAGGAGGGAGCCCAGAAATTAGTGTTGTTGCCAAACAGTATCACCTCAGTTTTATCCGAATTTAACTTAAGGCAATTCTTAGCCATCCAGCTGCCCACTGCTAACATACACTCACAAAAGCGTCCTTCAATACCAGCCTCTTTCCCAGGTGTCAGAGATACTACAATTTGTGTATCATCCGCATAGGAAGTGAGGCCAAATCCGAATGCATATATAACATGGGCCAAAGCACTGACATAAATGTTAAAAAGAGTTGGACTAAGAGATGATCCCTGAGGGACCCCACAAGGTGATGTAAAAGGTTCAGACTGGAAGTCCCCCAGGGCCACAATTTGTCTTCTGTCCGCAAGAAAGGATCTTAGAAGATCCCATGCTTTCCCACAAATACCACATCAATTTAAACGGCTCAGCAGTATCGTGTGGTGGACCGTGTCGAAAGCAGCGGACAGATCCAACAAAATCAGTGCCGCCCTACCTCCCTGATCCACCGCTTCCCTAATCTCTTCCGTAGCTTTAATGAGTGCGGACTCCGTGCTGTGTCCTGGCCTAAAGCCATATTGATTGGGGTCGAGCACTTGTGTCTCATCAAGGAAGTGACTACGTTGTCTATTCATGATTTTCTCGACCAGTTTCGCCAGTAGGGGGAGTCTAGAAATTGGACGGAAATTATTCGGGTCATTAGGGAGAAGGTTTGGTTTTTTAAAAGGGGCAAAATAGATGCCAATTTCCAATGCCTGGGAAAATATCCTGTTTCAAACATTGAGTTAAATATAACCGTCAATGAATCCGCTATAGGGCCCGGGGCCAATTTAGCCACCTGGGCGGGACAGGGATCATACGGTGATCCAGAGTTTACCTCCATAAGAATCTTTTGTGTATCACAGGGAGAAACCGACAGAAATTTATCAAACATGGGGCAGAGGGCCCCATTTGATGTGGAAGCCCCACTCGTCAAATCCATTTCGCCAGTACTTGTTTTGCGGAATACCGTAAAGATAGCTTCCACCTTGGACAAATAGAACTTTGCCAATTCTTCACAGAGTACTTGGCTTGGTTGAACTATCACTGGCTTGGGCAGGCCAGCGTGGTGACAGTCTTAAACAGTTCTTTGACTGAGTTCTTAGACTCTGCGATCTGTGAGGCGAAGTATTTTTGTTTAGCCGCCGCGATTACCTGTTTGTAAATCTGCAAACTGGCTTTATAAGCTTTTTTCTCAGTTTCCCTGTAACTACTCCTCCACTTTCGTTCTGACTGCTTACAAATACGTTTATGATTCCTGAGCTCCTCCGAATACCAGGGGGTGGAGGGGTGCATTCTCGTAGGACGGAGGACTTTGCTAGGAGCTAGTCTGTCACATGCCTGCTGCAACCAGTCTGTATAACTTTGGCAGGCCCTTTCCACTTCAAGCGGCAATTGAATTGCCGAGGAAACCAGAAGCTCGTTAAAAGTGGTTCCATCCACATTATTCCAAGCTCTTATTCTTATACAATCCTTAGTGGTACCAGATTGAAAGAAAAGCGGTAGCTAGCCATACATTACAGAAAGAATGCTACTCGTCAGTAGTTGCAGTCACAGCACTTAGAAAAAGCAGGCTAGATTTAAATGAGCCTTTGTAAGCTCACTGTACACAGGAGGGTTTAAAGAGGCCTGTGCCATCAACCACGGTTTGCAGGGGTGCAGCCAATTTAAAGGGCTCGTGCCACAGTAATGGCAGGTAGATCCTTTGCAGATTTTGGAGGTTGGGATATATTATGGACAGCAGAATGTAGTGCATGGCAGTGGATAAACACGTGAGCAATGACAGTGTGTAACTGTTTCCACTAATGTGAATTATCTGCCGCTAGCTTGAATCTGCTGTGCCTAATCGTTTATGTCACTTCCTGGTGTTTACTTCCCCCACCCATATAAACAAATGGTATAAGGGTGGGGACAAGGCTCCCAATCTGAAACAGGCTCCGTGAAGCCTTGCATTAAGTCAACCACCATCTTGTTAAGCACTTGTGGACTTCAGTGGACCTAGTGCTTAATTTCAGCCGGTGGTTTCCGGTGGTCAGCCCTGGCAC
Organism: Triturus cristatus; assembly: GCF_964204655.1. Lineage (NCBI taxonomy): Eukaryota > Metazoa > Chordata > Amphibia > Caudata > Salamandridae > Triturus > Triturus cristatus. The sequence continues at coordinate 127,340,922 of NC_140593.1, forward strand.
TTAAATGTCAGCAACAGCACTTATGATAGCCTGCCACATGGTGGCGCTGTCTGCCTAATTAGAGATGAGCACAACAACAGCTGTTTATTATTTGAATATATAGTAGTAATTACTAATACCTGCCACCCAAGCCATTCTTATAGCTTTGGAGGCTGGACTGCATGAATTGTTACACTTCTTAGAGTGTGATGGTTAGTAGTGGTGTTGTACTGTCATTGGCAGCGACAATCGACAGTGCAAGCTGCAGTGGCCTCCTGACAAAGGCACTTATTATTTTATTTTTTACAAATTAAGCACTGATGTTGACCCCACCATTCGCTCTGCCAAGCACTTGAGAAGGTACACACACCAGCGTCCATACATACATCAGAAGGCACCTTCCACATATGTCCCAGCCAGAATGGCGGTAAAGGCCTCAAGAGGGAGGAAACTGCAGACTTCAAGGGATCAGGAGACTTCCTGCGGAGGGTGCAGGTACAATGCACCCCCTGACGACTGGCATGGCTGCCACCACAGTCCATCTCTCGCTGCCTGAGCAGCTTCCAAGAGTAAAGGGGTGCAATTTGGGCACCCCTTCGGTATCGGTCTCACAACATTAATGCAATGAACCCTAAGTGGGCTTGCACGATTGCTGGGCTCACTGACATGGCTGTCCTGGATGTCCGAGGGCTGGGCAGCACATAAGCCACCCATGTAAAGAACTTTTGTCCCAACAGTAATGATACAATATCAGGCTCTTGTTCTGCCACTGCTCTCTTGATGTTGCTGTTTGCAAACCCTGCATCTTTTGCTTGTTTCAGGCCCTTCGGGGCCCCCTCCTCCTAGTGCGTAGGTGCTGCAGTGGCCAAAGAGAATCAGAGCGGAGCGTGGCTGGCAGTCCTGGCGCACGCACCTTGCAGACACAAGGGCTGCGGCCCAGATGCCCAGCGGTGCAAATCGAGGGTAGCGCCCACACCTGGCCTGCAAGAAGTAGGTCAGAAGGCTTCGCCACCTGCTCACAGGCGCTAGCCAGTGTAGAGGAAACAACACATTTCTCTTCACGCAGTCCTTCGTCGCTATCAGTCACCCACAATAGGCGTTCTAGAATGTTGTTTAACTCGATGACGTCAGCTTGGGCTTTGAGGCCTATCTATCGTGACGTCATTCCCCGGGTGGTGGCCTCTTTAAGAGGAAGGGGGCTTTTGTACAATCGAGCCTGTCGCAGGCTTCACGACGACGCCGCGGAGGCCGATCCAGAGCCCCGGCGCACACTGAGATTATGTTGTCAAGAAGGCGGGCTTGTTTCCTCAACTGTAACTGATCATGTGGGAAGAGGATAACAAGGCTCGGCGGGGAGGCAATTTTCTGTGATCCCACCTCGGTGGCAGTTGGCAGCCAGGATTAGCAACTGGGTCAAATCAAATCATCCCTGCCGGTTTTGCATGTGCGCTGCAACGAGAGCGGCTGCTTCGCCTCCTCACGTGCTGCGTTTCTCAGAATGGGTGCGTTTTGCAGCTTTGCATTTTCTGCAAAGCCCGTGGAATCCTGGGCTCCTGTTATACACAGCTCTGAGCAGCTTTGCGCCAGAGCATAATATTGCATCTCACAATTGCATCGAGTGGAGCACTGCAGTAGACACAGTGCTGCAGCAGCGGGCTGGCGCCTCGGCGTAGTGTCCAAGAGCACCGGTAGAGGGCGCTCCTTCTCTGCATTGATCTTCTATTAGAGGTCCCTGCTAAGGAAGCCCATTCAGCGCCTTTTGCGCATGGATGCTGCCCAGGCCAGATATACTGAGTGACTCCTGAGCATTGAAGCTCGGGCAGGAGTAATCCACCGCCAGGAACCCCACCTTTAATGATAGTGTAGTGTGGCGTGCTCCCGGTGTCTGCTGTCCTCAAATGGCCTCGGGTAGGGGGTATGCTGCCAGTGTCTGATGTCCTGGAAAGAGAATGCAGCAAGGGGCCCCTGGGGTAAGTAGTATGCTGCCAGAGTCAGGTGTCCTGGGAAGGGAATGCAGCAAGGGGCCCCTGGGGTAGGTAGTGTGCTGCCAGTGTCTGATGTCCTGGGAAGAGAATGCAGCAAGGGGCCCCTGGGGTAGGGGGTATGCTGCCAGAGTCAGGTGTCCTGCGAAGAGAATTCAGCAAGGGGCCCCTGGGGTACGGGGTATGCTGCCAGTGTCTGATGTCCTGGGAAGAGAATGCAGCAAGGGGCCCCTGGGGTAGGGGGTATGCTGCCAGAGTCAGGTGTCCTGCGAAGAGAATGCAGCAAGGGGCCCCTGGGGTACGGGGTATGCCGCCAGAGTCAGGTGTCCTGGGAAGGAAATGCAGCAAGGGGACCCTGGGGTAGGGGGTATGCTGCCAGAGTCAGGTGTCCTGGGAAGGGTATGCAGCAAGGGGACCCTGGGGTAGGGGGTATGCTGCCAGAGTCAGGTGTCCTGGGAAGGGAATGCAGCAAGGGGACCCTGGGGTAGGGGGTTTGCTGCCAGAGTCAGGTGTCCTGGGAAGGGTATGCAGCAAGGGGCCCCTGGGGTAGGGGGTATGCTGCCAGAGTCAGGTGTCCTGGGAAGGGTATGCAGCAAGGGGCCCCTGAGGTAGGTAGTATGCTGCCAGAGTCAGATCACCTGGGAAGGAAAGCGGAATGGGGACCCCGGGTTAGGGTGTATCCGGCCAGTGTCTGATGTCCTGGGAAGAGAATGCAGCAAGGGGCCCCTGGGGTAAATAGTATGCTGCCAGAGTCTGATGTCCTGCGAAGAGAATGCAGCAAGGGGGACCCTGGGTTAGGGTGTATCCAGCCAGTGTCTGGTGTCCTGGGGAGAGTAGGAGGAATGGAGGCGCCTGGAGTAGGTGGCATGCTGTCAGTGTCTGGTGTCCTGGCAAGAGATTGCAGCAAGGGGCCCCTGGGGATAGGGTGATGCTTCCAGTGTCTGGTGTCCTGGGATGAGAATGCAGGATGGGGGCTCTGGGTTAGGGGGTATGCGGTCAGTGTCTGTTGTCCTGGAAGAGAATGTAGCAGGGTGACCTTGGGGCGGGGGTATGCGGCCAGTGTCTGGTGCCCTGGGAAGGAAATGCAGCAGGGGGTATGCTGCCAGAGTCAGGTGTCCTGGGAAGGGAATGCAGCAAGGGGCCCCTGGGGTAGGGGGTATGCTGCCAGAGTCTGGTGTCCTGGGAAGGAAATGCAGGATGAGGGCTTCTGGGTAGGAGGTATGCGGCCAGTGTCTGGTGTCCTGTGGAGAGTAGGAGGAATGGATGCCCCTGAAGTAGGTGGCATGCTGTCAGTGTCTGCTATCCTGGGAAGAGAGTGCAGCAAGGGACCCCTGGGGTAGGGGGATGCTGCCAGTGTCTGGTGTCCTGAGAAGGGAATGAGGAGTGTGTGTCCCTGAAGCAGGTGGCATGCTCTCAGTGTCTGTTGTCCTAGGAGGGCAATGCAGAATGCCCCCCCAGGGTATGGGTATGCTGCCAGTGTCTGGTGTCATGTGATGGGGCATCCCTGCACCACAGGGGCTGCTGCTCTATCAGTCAGAGTGCTGAACAGCTTTCCCTGATCAACGAGGGTCACTTAGGGGATAGAAGAGCTAGCAAATGCCATGTGTCCTTTGGTACCTCTGGGAGTGCCCCTGGCATGTGCTTACTCGCTCCCGAGCACATTTTGAACAAGAGTTAGGCATGCAAACTATACTGCTGAATACTACCCTGAGCATTTTATCCTTTTTTGCTTAGAAAACCAACATCAGACAAAGCTAGCTCCCAGCAAATCTTATATCTATTCTTACTCAAGTATGTGTATTGAGTGATAGTTTATGGCATCCAGTGATCATTGAGCCCGCCCTCAAAGGTAATATCTGTATGTATCATTAGTAATGCACGCCTTTGTTTTCAAACGAAGATTTGTCCTACCTCACAAGTCCATCAAACTCAGATACCTTCATGGGTACTCCTGATTTTTATGAAAGGCCAATCGCAATGCCCACATGCTCCAAATCTGCATGAAAAGGACTTGATTACCATTCTCAAACAAGGTCATCTTTGACACTGCAGTTTACTTTCCCTTCTTGAGTACTATTCTACCAGAAGAACAAGGATTTATAGACCAAGGTCAGATGCAAAGGAAGCAAGGGTCAGAACTGGAATCTGCCCTCTCACAAGGAATCCCTAGTAAACCCCTCAGTGTGTTTCTTCAGTATGCATGAGTTCTGGAGAGGTTACAGTCACGGGTTTTACACTTCTGCACAGAGGGTTTAATATTTATTTACAATCTGCATGGTACAATAAGTTCAGCTGCCCTTGAAAGTATTTGTGCTCCGACCAGTACTCAGTCTTGTTGAATATCCTTGGGTGCAGTCTCTCAATCTCCATATCCCAAAATAATGAGAATATGTAGAGCTCATGAACAGTTGTCAGACATAATCCTCACGGAAGGGCCTAACATCCAGTTCTCCTCTCCCTGAAAAAGGCAGTATGGCCGGTCCGCACACTCCCCACGAGTCCTCCATCATCGCCCTCCATCCCGGATTCTCCTCTTCCACCAGGATCCTATTTCCCTGCAAGAGACACAACTTCTGGGCAGCGGTTTTCCCTTCAGATCCTCCGCACTTCAAGGACTGACAAAGCTGTCCCTCTTATATGCATCCCTGGTTTTAGCCACCAAGTCCTCTTACTTTGGCTGTCGAGAGGCTTGATGGTTTCCGGACCACCTATTTCTTCCTATCTAATCCCTTCTCGACTGATGGTTCGTGCCTACAGAGGACCCCTCCCTTAGACATGTCAACCCTGCTCTGTGTCTTCATGCCATTCAAGGACCAGGTCGGTCTCTGCTGTATGTTGCTGCTCATGTACAGCGATTGGTCCTGATAAGAACATGAGTTAATTTCGGGTTGTGAGATGACTTCCTGAGCCACCGTAGCCCTCAGTCACCCCACCTGTGGGAGTCAGCATGCCAAAGAGCACAAGGTATGTAGGGGAACTGAGCTAAGGCAAAGAACCCTGAGGCATATCAGCAACAGACGTGATAAATATCGCAAAGCGCGCTTTCGCTTTTATATTTATAGCCGCCTATCACTGTAATTTATCGCCCAGATAACGCGTTATCAACAACACGTTTCTCCAGGGCGATAAATTATACATCAAAAGCAGCATTATGCGGGGAATATCGCTGTTAATCCAGCGATATTCCCACAGCGATAGAAGAAATCTTGATGATAGGGAGATGTGGATTCAGCCACTGAATCCACCTCCCATGTGATAGATAGGGTGGTCATAAAAAATAGCAGACCTAAAACACCGGCGATAACAGCGGTTAGCGCGGTTTTTTATATCGTTATGGGTGTCGTGGGCCGTATTAGTTTTTGCAGGGAACGCCTACTTTGCATCTCATTAGAGATGCAAAGCGAGGCGTGAACAAAACGGGAGCTGAATCAAGGAAACACGCGATAGCGTGTCCTTGTAAATAATGCAATATAATTATCGCCGCTTTTCACCCCAAAACTGACGCTAAAGCGGCGATAATTATATCGCCAGCCCTTGTTGATATGCCCCCCTGTCAGCTGTGGGCCAAGCACAGTCCCTCCCATTAACACCGCTGCACCAACCACAGGCTGTGGCTTTTCCAGCCAAGCGCCAACTCTCGTACCTCTTGGTTGCAGGGCACAAAGCTAAAAAGTTGCTGTCCTTGGAAATTCCTTGTCAAGTCTGTGAGTCCCTAGCCCATAGTTACCCTGAAGAAATGTGTCTGTATTGAAAGTATCTTCACTAGATGCCACTCCAAATGTCATGTGATGTAATTTCCTGTGATGTCATCAGAAGGACAAAGGGTATGCCATGTGATTTCTGCTATTCCTGGCATTTTGTTGAATCGAAATCCATGCTTTCCCACAATGAGAGTGAGTGCAGGATGTGTCAGACTCCTCTGTCATCAAATCAAGGCACCCCACCCCTTGCAAAGAGATTGTCGGTTTTAGACAAACTCTAAGATGGCTTAAAAGATGTGCTCATCGACCTGTGCCTTGAGGCTCTAATCGGGAAAATGCATTGGGCACATTCCTCAGTGCAGAACAGCTGTTCTGCTGCATTCTGCACCATTGTACATGATATGGACCCAAGGAGGTGGTGCACATATTATCTGTTTTCCAGTTCCAGCCTTAAGAACATTGGTCTAGCGTTTGTGGCCTTTGAACGCTTTAGAATTCAGCTCTTGGATCCTGCTGGCTATTTAGTGCAAAGTGTACTATGGTGACCACTTTGTGAGTTGAACAGGCCTCATTGAAGACGGAGTCGGCTTTTACAGGGAGTAGGGGGACTAGAACTGGGGTTATGGCAGCGGGTACCTGAGATCAGTAGGGGAGCAGACTTCTGTACTGCTTTTTTTGAGGCAAGTCTGGGTTTGTTGTAAGACGTGTCCGTAGCAAATTCTTAGCATGACCAGAGCATGTGCAGCCAACCGCAGGTCAGATTCCACGAATAAAGAGGATCACCTAGAGTTTGACTGAGCTCGAGCCACGCCGTAAACAACCTGGACTTCAACTCCACCAAGTCACAGTTTCTCTGCCCCATTTAGATTTGGAGGAATTTCTGACTGGTGGTGGTGCACCCTCTCAGTATGCCAGGAGTCATTCATTTGTGGTAGTCCCTTCGCCACACAGCCTTTGCCTTTCATGTGTCAGGAAGCATCCTCTATATAGGGCCAACACCCTGATGCAAATTTTCCCTGCTCTGGTCTGCCATGCAGAGCACTGTTTTTGTTCAGAAGCAAACCTGTGTGGAGTTATCCTCAGAGAAATACAAAAATAATCTGAACGGGCCTCTGCAATATGGCGACCCTCAAGACCCACCAACAGAGGAAGGATATCTAAGTATGGCTGGCAGCCCTCTGCCGATCCAGGAACCTGGCAGGCCGCCAGACGCACCTTAAATAACCCGCAGGTCTCTTAAACCCCAGGAGGAGCTTGTATTGAGCCCTTTTGTCAGGTTTCTGTTTGTTTGGAAGATGGGAGAAGTTTGACAAAGAGTACTCTTTCCAAGAATTTTACACTAGAATTTGGAATTGGGGAGCTCACTTCTGAAGAGGAGAGAGACAACTGTGGATGGGCAGAGGAAAGAGCCAACTGTAGATGCAGAGAAGTGAGGCAACTAATTTAAGAGTAAAAACATAGGTTCTGGAGATCGAATTTTAAGTAGACATCCAGGACTGTCTAGTTCGGAGGCATCTATCAAGGCAGGCAATGTCTTGCACCATTGAGACTTAAATGTACAGCTCTGCGCCATCCATATATTGGTGGATTAATACACCTATGCCACTTTTGATGTCATAGAGAGTACGTTTTTCATTTGAGAAGGGCGAGTAGCAGTAGACTCAACATAGCTTCAGTACAGTGTCCTGAAAGAAGGAAGGCAACTTCATAAATACACTTTCTACCACACCATTATAGATTTTCAGGGTTCTTAGGCGTATTAACTGTTTGACAGTCTGAAAACCTGCTGAAAGATCGCGGCTGATGGGAAGAACCCGTGGCATAATTTAAGGTTCTAATGGTAGCTGTTTCCGTGCCCCATCCAAGATGGATTCTGAAGGTTTCTCAGTGTCGTAGATCGATGCTGATGATTTTGAATCAAGAGGAGACCATGCTGCTGATCGTTGACTACTCCGGTGACAATGCATCTGGGTCTGGAGGGCTTAAGAGATTTGATGGAACTCATTCAATCTGACCTTGTCCATGGTGGGGCTGGTGTTAATCGGCACATTAGACAGAACGGTGTGCACACAACCCTACATTACTGTCAGCATGTGTATGCTGTGTGAGTCAGTATTGTTACAACCTCTAAAGCTGTCTTCTCGGAATGGCGTCTGGTCTCATTGCAGCTTCTTGTTTTTCCATTTCCTAGGCACCTTATACAAGCTTAGTGCCATCCTAACTGGTGCGGGTTAGGTGCCCGTATTCAATAATGAACCCTCAGATATTATTAGACCAGTAAGCTCTGCTCGATAAACCCCCAGCCTTATTAGTAAGACGTAACCCTTGCGATTGGTCAGCCACACATAGCTACTCTTGGGTTTTTAGGTAGTGGAATCTCAGTAGGCCTCCACAGTCTGAGCAGTAAATGTTAATGTTAATGGCGATTTGTAAAGTGCCTAATACCGGCAGACCTCTAAGCGCTGAGAGAGAGTAGCCATGGCCCACCCCAGTGAGTGAATGTTAGCCCCTGGTCAGCATCTGCGTTATGAACCGGCCTCTGTGAAGAGGAAGGTCTTCAGTTTTTTCCTGAAGGGAAGGAGGGCTTTTTGTCATAAAGGATGAATCCTGGTGTATGCCAGTGTGCACACACTCATTGCCCTGTTAGTGGAACCACCTTCTAATGGATATCATTGCCCAACAACAAAGCGAGACCCACAGTTTCTGCGGCTAATTGTACAATTGGCAGCAGTCCCATTCAGGCTCCAGTGCAGCCGGCTAAGGAAATAACCTGTTGCCGAATGCTAGTCTTCACATTGTCCTCTACGATGTGCATCTAGTTTCATGTCATGTCTTCTATTGACCATACCGACAAACTTTGTGCTGCGAGGTCGAGAAAGCCTTCTATATGGCACCAACTACAGCTGAGGACACGCCCTTCAGAAGCATCCACACAGGCAGTTTCCAAAGCAGTGGCCCATGTGTGGAGTGACTGTCCACAAACAAAGAGCGTAACTCTTACCTGAACATAGTGGCAGCGAAATCTGTGGTGAGAGTTGGGGCTCAGGTGAAGCAGGCACCAACATTCAAGTTTGTTCCCATGCCACACCTACAATGAAGGGCCACAGAAGTTATGGCCATCACAACCATAGTGGCAATCTGAGGATTAGTTACATTTGTGCCAACATATTTTTAGATAAGTGGGCCAAGAGGATGGGATATGGGGTAGCCGTAGTGGCTATATTTATTGACACTCATCTGTGCTTCTTTCTAATTGAATCTCATTATAAGGGCACATTGCCAGTTGTCTATGGGACTTTCTCTCTCAGGCAACGTGAAGATCGCAGTAGGCTGTAGTGTGGGCCTATATGTGCTTAGGTGTGTCTAGCTTGTGCGGTCCATCCTCGGGTATTCTGAGCATGTTCTTTCTGTTTGGGACTTTGTCTAACATGATGCACATCTGTAACGCCTCAACAACATTTCTTTGATGCCCTTGACTGCAGCCTTGTCCTGCATGTGACAAGAACATATTTGTGGGGCCCCTTTATCGGAGATATCTTTGAACATTTTCTTTTACGACTCCAGAACCCTCCTCCTCCTTTAGAAGTCGATTTACCCTATGCAGGGGGACACGTGAATAGCAATGAAGAACAGAGGTATCTTTCAGTATTCCAGAGAGGTGTTTGGAGTCAAATGAACATCATATGCTGTAGCTGCATCCTCGCTGCAGGTTGATGTATTGGTGCAGCATAGGGTCATAATAGTGTCTTCTTCATGGTGGTAAAGTGTGTGCAGTTCATGTCTTCTTTGCATTGGGAGACTCAAGCTTGCTCTTAGCATCCTTTCTTTTCCAGCACTTCGAGACAGCCTCGGGACAGCATTAGGCCTTTTACAACCAGATAACAAAATATAAAATAATATACTATAACACAGCTGTGGAGTACTCCATCTCTTAGTCATGGTTCCTTATGCACAGGCAGAAGGGAAAATGCTGATCTTTTTGAGTGTCCAAAATGTCTTTTAATTTCATCTTTTTGATCAGGAGAAATGTATCACATGGGTGTTAGTCTTACTAATCTTGTCCCTTTCTTCTTTCTAGGTGATTTTGGGCTTGGGTGATAACTCCACGACTGCTGCATGAGTCTTGCCCTCCTCTTGAAATTGTCGACTATGAGTGAAGCAAATGAACTTCAGATAAAGAATCATGTAAGGGTCAGTAAAGACAGTAAGTCATATCTCCAGGATATTGACTTAACCACTACTGATTATATATTTGACTGGCATATTTTGTTCTTCTCCAATATTTTCACTTTCTCACTCTTTACATCCTTATCTATTCAATAAAGAATACTTTTTTTATGGGCTTAGTGTTCTTGTCTTATTTCTCTATATATAGAACTCCGTACACGAATGCTTTTAGAAAGTGATCAACTGTCCAAGAGAGTAAGACTACCCTCGTGAATACTTTGAAAACACAATATAATAGTAAAAAATATCAAATTCACAATGGAGTAAGGCTACACTTAAGAATGCTCCAATGGAAATGTGAAAAGTGAACAACTTCATAAGAGAGCAAAACCTTGATGCAGGAAAAACAATGACATCATAAGGGAGCAAGGTTACTTGTTATACATGACCATCTTTAGCATGGTATTCCCCTAGATGTTTGCATTTATGGCTTTTGTTGGCCATTGGACTCTATGCACTTTATCCCTGCTAACAGAGGTAAAGTGACTGTGCTCCGCCTTTAAAGATGATGAAATTGGGATAGAGCTGATTGGCTCATTTAACTTACCTATAAGTCCCCTAGTGTATGGTACAAAGTTATCAAGGGCCTGTAAGTTAAATGTCACTAGTGGGCTGTAGAACCCCTTGTGCAAATCACTAAGGCATCAGTAAAGCATGTCTTCAGGCTCACCACTTTAGACGTGCAGTTTTAAATTGCCAATTCGTCCTGTCCCAAAAACTTTTTTAACAGACCTAAACATTCCTTTTAAATATAAATACGTTACCCCAAGGGTTGGCTCTATTGTCCATGGGGTAGGGTGCAATGTATTTAAAAGTAGAACATGTAGAAGTTTAGTATTCCACATGTCCTTACAGTAAAAAGGCTATTTTCACTGTAGCAAGGCTGGCTGCTTTCATAGAGAAACCCTAGATAACTTTATAACAGTTTATAATGCTAATTCCAGATTGGTAACAGCAAGACAAATATTTTGAGGACTCTTTTTAATTGATAAACAAAATCCAATTTATTGGTAAAGTCAAATTGTATCTATTACAGTAAAGATACTTTAGAAAAGTTATCTTTTGCCTGCCTAAAACCTCTGGGGGCCTTTCTGTAAGAGGTGGTGTCCTCCCCTTGTCAGAATGGCCTGGAGACTGTGTCCAGCCCCTTGGTGCACTTCAAATGGCCCTCCACCGTCACAGACAGATGGAGCTCACACCTGTGCCTGCCTCCCCCTTTGTCCTTCTAGTCAACCAGGCACCAAACCCAGTGGGAGGGAGGCTGTCCCTGGACTGGTTACAGTGACCACAGAGGTGAGGCTGTGAGCATACTTTTTAATATTATATTGTTATATCCTACTTGACTGTCACATACTGCCTGAGAGGTCTGCTGGGGTTTACATATAACATTTGGGATACACTTCAAAGTGGTGAACTAGAATGGCAAAACACTTTGTGTGTATCCACTGTCTGGTTGCTGACAGCTCATCTTTGATTTCACCAGACTTCTTTTAAAATGTATGTTTGTTGAGGGTACATGGAAGGGCAAAAACTGGATTTTAGTGTAAGGTGTGGGAGAACATTAGGATTACTATACCCCTCCCTTCTTTCTTATTCCAAGTTTAGTGTGCGAAGACTCAACCATCTTAAAAATGCCCAAAATGGGTAGGGTTATCCCCTGGAACTCTTTCCTCATTGGTTATGGTGCCCGGAGAATTCATTCCCACTCACTGGTTCATGCCAGGCATAAATATGGGACCTCCAGGCACTCACTTCAGAACACCTCTGGACCTGTGGATGATCAGAAGAGGACTATACCTGCTGTCTGAGACCTAAGAAGAGCCTAGAAGACTGGACCTGCTCTATTACTTGTACTCAGGACAAAGAAGTGGACTCCAAAGGTCACAAGACTGATCTCCTGTTTAAGCTACAGGAATACAACAAGCACCAGGAGGCCTTTCCTGCCACTGCCCAGCTGATCAGTGGCAACTGGGCCTGGGCTAGACCTTGTCTGCCACCCTGTGAGTCTCTCACTGCCTCCCCGAGGTCCTGGGGGGCTTTAGAAGTGCACTCCTCTGGTGGATTGGGACTTCAAGGAATAAAGATGGAAGGTAAAATCTCGACCTTGATGAACCTTGTTCGTGTTTGTGACCGTCACTCTATTGCAATCTGCATCAAATTGCGCCTATGCCCTCTACCGCAACCATTGACTATCATGGCCCTTTGTGATTATTAGTCCTATTTGTATTTAAAACTTTACAAATTCATATCTGCAGTTCCTCTTATTAGATTTTTGTCATTGTTTAAATTATATTTTACTATTTTACTCTATTATTTTAATACAAATTTTATTTGTTTGCATTTTGTCTTTATTACTGTTTTAGTACTGCATAAATACTTTACACATTTCCTCTACGTTAAACGTTCCTGCTCTGTGCCATTGCCACCAGGCGGTTGAGCGCAGATTTATTCAGTGACTTTAGTGGTTCACCCTGACTAGGATTGTGATTATTATTTGAGGTGGGTACTTAACCCTGTCCAATAACCCACTTTCTAACAATAGACACAAGAAAGACTTCCTGAGAAAAATTCCAAACAACTCATAAGGGAACAAAGCAGTTCTCCTCCCCTTTCATTTGCCCGATACTTGACCCGACCTTAGTCCACGGTCAGTCTAAGAGGCTCTCCTGGTTGAGTCCTGTTGAAGCCGATCAATGGGGATAACACTCAACTCTTGCCCCTCCTTCTGACACCAGCTCCCCATCTGTCTTTTTGAAGTCTTTCTTTTGAGGCTTGTCTTCCTAAGAGTCCCTGTCCTCTTTGGCTCTGTTGCTTTTTCTGAGTCCAGCATTGCCTTGAGTTTTGGTGTTCCTTGCTGTCATCGTTTTCTGCTTTTCATCCTCCTCGCTTTTGATGATTCATACTCCATACAAGTCCTCTCCTCTGTTCTCGACAACCATCTCTGCCTCTCTCAGTCAACTCTTTGATGAAGTAACATGGTGTTTCAACCTGTAGGGGGTTATCTGTGAAATGTGTTTTTCAGTTCCAGGCTATGCTTGGAATCGTGTGTCTCTGCTAACTGCTGAAGAGGTAAAGTCAGGCGAGAGGCCAAATTACATTTCCCATTTCTTTAGCCTAGACATTTGGTATGCAATCTCTGGAGTGGGCCTGCTGATCCGATTTCGGATACCTGTGCTCTGTCCTGAAAATAAAAACATGTTGCTTTTAAGTTGCAGCTACTGACACTTTGGTAAGTGAAATGTAAATGCATATAAAATGATTTTTACATATACTCAACGTTTGGTAAAGGGATGCACGACTAAAAGGAATACCCACCCACCAGCTGCCTTTTCAAATATATAACATGGATTCAAAAAAATACATTGCTAACTTCTGTTGGAAAAATGCTATGATCTTCAAATATGCAGCATATCTTCCAGTTAGACACCAACAATGACAGTATTAGATTTAATTACCTATAATATTTATTCATTATTTAAATTGTTTATTATTGCCTGACTTCATTTTATAAAAATGTTTAGCAAAAACGTATACAAATTGGTTGGCCTCCACCTGGTCATAACTCATTGTGAGTTTTCAGACCTCGGGGCTTATTTACAAGGCCCTTGCGCCACTTTGCGTTATTTTTTTACATGGGAAAAGTGACGCAAAAGTGGCGCAAGGGCTTGTAAATCTGCCCCCTCATCTTTACTGATGTTGAGGTGGCGGAGTGGATGGCTTCAAGGGATGAGCCATACGAGGGATTCGGGAAGGAAGGTGATACTCCTCCCACATGCGCAGATGATGTATTGCTGTGAAAGGAGTCCACAAGGCCAAGATCCTCTGTAAAGGACAAGCATTAACGGGGTATGGGAGGTGAACATTTTCTTTGATCATTGGACGGAGCAAGGGGTATGGCTGTGGAAATGGTTCATGGAGAAAGGAGGTAACCAGGATTCTGACATATTGCTCTTTTTTTTTTGCAGAGTTTTATATAGCGCGAACTTGACCCGAATCCAATCAGGTATCAGAGCGCTTTACATAGCACCAGTTACGTTACATGAGTTGTTAGCCATGGGGAGATTAAGTGATTTACCCAGAATCACAGGATGTTCAGCGTCATTGCCGAGACTCAAACCCAGTTCCCCAGGTCCGAGGTCGAGCGCCCTAGCCGTTAGGCCAACTCCTCTCCCCTTGTACCTTAAAAGGCACTCTTTGATAGCCAGTAAGAGGAACTGTATATATGGATTTTTAAAGTTGTAAATAGAAATAGCACAAAAGAAGGCATAGTGCGAATGATAGTCAGTGGTCACGGTAGACCTTGACCTAGGCGTAATAGGAGGCTGACCATGAGGAAGCACATGTCGGAGTCACCAAGATTTTACCTTCTAACTGTGGGTGCTGATTTAAATTTTGCCGGTCCGCCCGTCCTTCACCAGATAGACGGAGTAATTTACTCCATTGCCGTGGCAGAGGTGCAACGGCCAAAACTAGAAATATCTAAAGGCCCAGTGGACATTTGGCAGAAGCCGCTATCACGGCAGTTCCTGTCAATGCATTGTAATTTTGCCATATGGCTCCGTCAACATGACGGAGCATATGGAAAACTTAACTTTTTTTTATTTTCAAAAAGAAAATCCCAAAGCGGAGTTTTCTTTTTTAAATAAAAAAAAATGCCCCTCTACCATCGGAGTTTCCACTCATGGTGAGGGTGACAGTGAGCGCTTTTTGATGCCCCTTACAGCCAGGTTTTCCAGGTGGTGACTGACATTGAAAAATGTTGATATGTGCGCCCATAAATTAGGTGGGCGGATATATAACCAAGCCTCCGGTGGCCTGATGGAGTTGGGAGAACTTTGACCATGGCGGAGATGGAATTGTCTGTGGCGCCGTCAAACTGTGGTACATCTGCATTTAAATCAGGCAGATCATAGTCTTGACGGGGAGGGAACTCCGATGCGATAGAGATCCCTCTCGGGCCCATAGTCTTTTTAATTCTAATTCAGTGTTAGGATACACTTCTAGAGCCCCCCCAGACATCAGGGGTGCCAATTAAAGACTCACAGGGTGTCAGACAGAGGCCAACAGCAGGATCCATTCCAGGTCCATTTACCACTGATCAGCTAGGGAGTTGCAGAAGAAGCCTTTTGTGGCTTATTGTATCTCTGTAGCTTGAAGATGAGGCCCCCCTTATGACCTCTGGAGTACACTTCTTTGTCCTGGGAATAAGAGGGCACAGATCCAGTCCATGTGGTCTCCTTCCAGGTCACAGACAGCAGGTCCAGTCCACATCTGATCTTCCACAAGTCCAGAAAGTGCTCTGTGGTGCATGTAAGCACCATATTTACACCTCACTCTAACTAGTGGGTGGGAATTAATCTTAGGCACTCCCCAGGCATGACTAATGGATGGGGTAAACATTCTTGTACCCGACCCTACCCACCTTCGGCATTTTCAAAATGGTGAAAGTCTTTGGCTGCACTAAACTTGAGCTCTGAGAGCTGTTTGAGAGGGGTGCACTATGGTAATACAAGCATCCTCTCACATCCAACACTAAGCTTCAGTTTGAAGTAGGCAATGTACCCACAACAAATCAAGAGACTTAAGTCTGGTAGGACAAAAGCAGAGTCCTTACGTAACTAAATACTGGATACACCAGAATTGTCTTGGCATCTTTCACTTTCAAGTGTGGCCCAAGTGTTAAATGTGAATCCAGCAGACCTGCCAAGCAGGTTTTGACACTCAAGCAGGATTTTACACTTTAGTGTCAAGAAGGATGCCACGGCCTCCATCCTGCATATTCAGAGGAGTCATCTTTGCCCATCCAGGTCAACCTACTGTTTGCTTCTGGGAGGCATTTCACAGCTGTTCACACTTATTCAAGGTTAATTACTGCTGGGAAAAGCTAGAGAACTAATGCAAATTAGCCGCCAGGAATTTCAGGCATGGAAAATGTAACTCTCTAAATGTTACTTTTCCTTACAAATTCAACTTCACCATTAAATATTAAAAATAGTTAAAATTATTTTTCTAGCTGGTCCCATTTCTGAGAATCAGTATTAGGATTTTAATCTGTAGTTTGGTTTTCTATATAGGACAGCTAGGCCTGCCACAGTGAAAAACATTTTTGGGTGCACTCTAAGGACATTGATATTAAATTTCTACATGTCCTACCTTTATATATCAAGCACCCCGCATTGTGAGTTACAAGTCTTACATAAGGATGACTTCTATTATAGTAATTTTTTAAAAGGTGGTTTCTACCTGTCAAAAGGGTTTATATTGACAGGGAAATTGCAGTTTTTATGCCAATACAGTTCGGCTACAGTGGTAGACCGGAAGCCATGTTTGCACCCCACAGTGGTGGATGGCATAATAGGTGATGCAGTTCACGAGTGACATTTACCTTACAGGTCCAGGATGTTCCTTGTACTATATACCACAGACATATAGGTAGGTTAAATATGCCAATTTGACCATGTAAAGGTGGCGCACAGGCACTTTACTACTAGTGAGCAGGTGTAAAGTGCACAGAGTTCTAAAGCCAGCAACAGCACATAGGGCAAAAATGCGGGTGTACACCACTCAAAAGATGGTCATTCCCTCCAGCGTTTATCAAACCAAAGAGTGTGAATCACAGAATAAAAGAACGAGGGAATCACCGGGCACCCTTGTTCTAGTCAAGCTCCCTGGTGCATAGCAGGGCAAACATGTATACTCTAATACAGACGCTTCTAGAGCGGGTCACCTGCTGTGAAGTCCCGCTACGGTACAGGCTGGTGCAGGGATGCGCTCATGGGAGCGAGAGCAGACATGTCAGTTTGTATCAGCAACAGTACACAGTTTCTACTGAACAAGCACCATTTTTGGAAACCCTCACCTCGGGGGCCAGAAGCGCTTTTCATCTCAGCACAGAGGCGGGAGCTTCAGGTTAACATCCTCAGCCTGGGCAGGAAACCATGGCAGCTGCCTGCCCTCCTCCCAGCACACCGTGCCCCATGCCTGAGGCCTTCAACAGCAATGGGAAGCTGTTGAAGGGTTACCTGCTAGACAAGGTCTCAACTTTCTGATGTTGTTGTGGGTCAAAGAAGACTGCATGATGTCACTTCCTTGTAGCATTTTGACAATTGCTGTCCATGCTGGGCGCTGGATTGAAACCGGTCCGAGGATGCTTGTTTCCCGTCTTGGGAGAACCTGGCCTGTCAGTTTGGGCTGGACTGTTCCCTTGAGGCACAGGGTCAAGACTGATTTGCATATGGCTGGGTTCAAACTGGAATGGCACGGGGAGCAAAAAAACTATGGATTTAGGCCCAGATCTCTGTACTGCGGTGAATGTATGACGTTGTTCTGCATTCTGTCCATCAAGCGTTGTGTTTGCGTCCATGCTGGGCGTGCCACTAAAAATAATTGAGATTTGATCATTTTGAGGTCTAAAGAGTCTGGAGAAGGAAATGCAGTGTCTGTGCTTGCAATGACGAGTGTGTAAAGCCAGAGGCCTCTTTCACTCGTTTTATGCTCCTGCGAAATCCACCCTCCATTCAACAGCTCTGGAAGCGCCATCACATCCCTGGAGAGGACACTCGAGGAAGGACGACAGTTTGTATTAACAGCCGTGGATCGATGCGGCACAGAAATGTTTACCCTCCTGACTCCCGAGAAGATAGAGCGACGGCTGTGATGAACAGCCTGGCCTGGCGCAGTCTCCACTTCAAGAGCTTTTTAGGTGATTTCCAAGCCCCATTATTAAAGATACATTCACAGTCAGAAGGAGATTTCATAACAGAAGTCCACAAAGAAGAGGTTGTAACCAGGACACGACAAAGGAACGATGGAGGATGCGATGTTCTGCGCCCCCAGTCCCGAGTCAGAGGTGCACCTTTGTGGGGTGAAATGCTCACTAGTGAAACACGCAAACTGGCAGCATCACCCCTACAAGCGGGAAGGGTGAGTGAGCAGCAATGGCCATCAACCCCAGAATCCTGGCATTTCTGCCCTGGTGACTTGGAAAGCACAACATAAACAGTGAACATGGATGGTGCTGTGTTTTTATCCAGCACCACCTGATGTACTGGAAATAGTAAAAGGACTCAAGCTGTAACTCACTGACAAGGCGCACATAGACTGAAACAGGCCAGAGGTTGCTTAATTTCATCTGAGGCCTAAGGAGGCCGAAACAGGCCAGGGGTTGCTTATTTCCATCTGAGGCCTAAAAAGGCTGAAATAGGCCAGAGGTTGCCTATTTCCATCTGTGGCCTAAGTAGACCAAAACAGGCCAGAGTTGCTTATTCCCACCTGAAGCTTAAGTAGGCCGAAACAGGCTGGAGGTTCTTCCTTCTATCCGAGGCCTAAGTAGGCCGAAATAGGCCAGAGGTTGCTTATTTCGATCTAAGACCTAACTAAGTAGGCCAAAATAGGCCAGAGGATGCTTATTTTCAACTGAGGCTTAAGTAGGCCGAAACAGGCCATAGGTTGCTTATTTCCATCTGGGGCTTAAGTAGGCCGAAACAGGCCTGAGGTTCTTACTTCTATCCGAGGCCAAAAAAGGGCTGAAATAGGCCAGAGGTAGCTTATTTCCATCTGAGGCTTAAGTAGGCAGAAACAGGTGGAGGTTGCTAAATTTCATCTGAGGCATAAGTAGGCCAAAACAGGCCAGAGGTTGCCTATTTCCATCTGAGGCTTAAGTAGGCCGAAAGAGGCCAGAGGTTGTTTATTTCCAGCAAGGGGGTTTAAGCAGGTCGAAACAGGCCTGAGGTCCTTACTTCTATCTGAGGCCTAAAAAGGCCGAAACAGGCCGGAGGGTCTTCCTTCTTTCCGAGGACTAAGTAGGCCGAAATAGGCCAGAGGTTGCTTATTTCCATCTGAGACCTAACTAAGTAGGGAGAAACAGGCCTGGGGAAGTTTGTGTTCCTATCTGAGGCCAAGTATAGGCCGAAACAGGCCTGTTGTTCGTTGTTTTCCAGCCTGACACCTAAGTTGGCAGAAACAGGTTTGGGGTAGTTTGTGTTTCTATCTGAGGTCTAAGCACTGAGAAACAGGTGGATTATGGGTGAAAAAGATTTAGCCCATAGAAGTAGTGTAGCAAGGATGCCATGGGCCTTGGTGCAAGCAAGGGAAATGGTCTCTTGAACTGCTGTTGGGGTAGTAAAATAGAGCAATTATCAGAGTTCAATGGGCCACTCCAGGCTGTGGGCCCCTGTGCCACTGTGCGTGCTGCTCCAGTGATAGCCCCGCCCCTGGCCCATAGTAGTAATCAGGGCCTTAGTCATCTGTTTGCATTTCTCCTTAGCCTAACAATGCTCTATGCAAGGTAATCTGTGCTGTCTTGCCAAACTTTTCCTGCCACAATGCATCCACACTTCTTTGTTGGTAAGTGATGTCCCCTCTTATGCACTTGCCACACTTCTGGCCAGGCCCAGGTCCACAAATTTTGCATGCTGCCTGTTTGAGCATGTACAGGGGGAGTTGAGCACAGGAAGTGGGTTTTGCACAAGGACAGACACGTCTTATGAAGTGGCCTTGCACAAAACACTTTGGGGCATATTCTCAAGGAGCTATCGCGGAGTTAACGGCACTTTATCGCAGCCAAAGTTGTATTTATCTCCCCATTCACAAGCTGGTGTTAACAGCCCACAGCACCAGTTTACCCGCGATAGCAGCCGCAAAAAACATTGCCACAGAAGACCCCCGCAACTATCGCTAATGAGATGCAGAGTAGGCGTTCCCGTGCCAAAAGCCGCGACAACACCACTCCACAACATTCACAACGACCAGACAGAACTGCGATAAGAACACAAAACAGGCGATAAGGCGCGTTAGCAGCAGGAAAATAACACCTGCCCTGATCTGGTGCAAAGTTGGACCACAGCCTGCACCACAAAAGGGAGCACAGCCCACAGCCACATCGGAAGGGCAACAGATGCCATGGAGCCACTGGTCATGCGGCCCAGACAGCCAAGATGGCCACAACACCGACCACCAACCACCTCAGGACCCCAACCCCCACTTGGATCACCCCCCCCCCCCCGACCACCACAGAGGCAGCTCAGACAAAGACAGCGGACCCCATGAAATGCACCAGCCACACAGACCCAACACCAGACAATGTCATTGCCCACTACAGGATCAAAAGGACAACCATCCTACGAAACCAGACCATCATCGCCCAACAGTCCGACGGCACCAACACAGTGGACAACCAACATCCCACCCCACACAAAGCGGCTGACTGTGCTGCATGTGTTGGCCCCTGGTACCCCCCAACCAACACCCACCAGAGTCGGAGGAGTCACACAGCCAGCCACATCCAAGTCCCTCACACCTGTCCTGGACATCACCATCAGCCTGGTACCCCGGTCCCTATACGTCCAACACAATGAGCAGGATCCGCTGGACACCAAGCAAGGACCATACGCCATAGCTGGATGCACGCACGTGTTGGGGCAATCCACAGCACACATGTCAAACCTGTGCCCCCTGCCGACACAGCACACAATCACTGCAACAAAAAGCACATGTTTCACATCAATGTGCAGGCAACAACCGAACACCGTGGAACCTCCACCAATGTCGCCTCCAAATACCCAGCCAGTGTGCATGATTCCTCCATCCTCCGACAGTCCATCAGCAATCAGCGTTCCCAGGATGGCACCAAGGGAAATGCACAGCCCCTTTGCAATTTCCAAATGAACACCCCACTCACCTCCACACCACAACCATGGAACTCACAACTCTGGCAATGCACACGTCACAAAAACAAAACCAACATGCCCACCCACCAGACACGACAGAACAACTCAAAATGGTAACCTGGGCAAGCCGTGAACATGAGCCATCAACGCCATGGCACCTCAGCCACACACTAGCCGAATGTGGGGAGAGGTGGCAACCAGGCATGTGTGAAGGAGGCAGGAGAACCATGATTGGGAAAGTATACAATGCCAAGAGTAGCGGAGATGTGCTGGACAGACCGCAGTATGCAGAACACACCCATATCCATGGCGACATAAACCTCTGGTGTATGGTGTGTAGTGGACAGTGGACGCAACCATGTCACCCCAGCCAGTGGGGGATTTTGCGGAAATGTGGCCTGTTACATCCTCCCCATAAGCGTGAGCGGAGTGGGATGGCCCGGCGTACGCCAGGCCAGCGTTGGGGTGTAAATAAAAAGCACGTAGCCTTGGGCGTGGTCCTCTTCTGGAAAGCCCAACGTCTCTTCCAGGGTGGTGCCGCTCACCATGCCACGAGTCCGACGCCGTCCTCGTGAGCGGAGTTGCCTGTGATCCTGTGCGCATGCCGTACCCCGGCCCACTAGACCCTGAACCCGTCAGGCCCGCCCCTGCGCCGGCCACACTGATCACCTGCTGACACCGACGTGTGTCATGGAGGGCCCACAATGTGCAGGTGCAAGCTCCAAGCCCAAGGCCCGCGACCTTGGCAGCCTCCTCAGACCATCACGGCCTCCTCGACACAGGCCCGTTTTACTCCTTTCTCGTTGACGTACTCTACTGCTGCATCCGGCCTACACTACGGTCAAGTAGGTCACACATTTGCAACTGAGTCTTGATTACACCATGGCAGTGAACATTATTTAAGGCAGAGTTCATGTCACTATACTCCCTTTGATGTGGTGCCACCAAGTCTGTGCATAGCATTCCAACCACACGTGTCTGTGGGCCTATGCGGACTACTGCCCTCGGCCTACGCCGCGCACGAGTATGTCACAGAATTGGAACTGAACATCGATTATTCAAAGGCAGAAAACATCTCATTGCACACAAGGAGAGGCGTATGAGGATGACGAGTTGCAGTCAGGAGGGAACAGGATCATCGTTACGGAGGTGATCGAACACTACCGACAACTGCTCTGGTGTCAATAACTATGTGCATTGCGAGCCAACGACAGGTGGGTGTGGACCACTGCTGACCGCTGCCTTCGGCCTACACTGTGGTCCAGTAGGTCACAGATGCTTGATTTTGCGATGGCGGAGTTATTATCAGTGTACCGGCATCATCGCAGACGGCATCCCCTCTCAGCACCGGTGCTACTAAGTCCGTTACCCGACATTCATGGACACTCTCTGATCGTACATTGGTGGCGTCTGAGTCTATGGACTAGGGGGTAGTTTTCATCCTCATGTAGCTGATACCGAATTGGTGGTGAAAACAAGGCTGGCGCTTTCCACTCCACCATTTGCTGCTGCCTGATAACATCAGACCATCCGCATCATGGCCTGGAGGAAACCTTCCTCTGTCCCACGCAAGCCTACACCACATTCACCTTGGACATCAATGAGGACCCGCTCACTGCGTGTGGACCTACCCAAGTGCACCACATGTCACCGTCCCGTGGCAGGGTGCCTTTGCCAGCCGCTGTGCCTCCGGGGCCACTAACTCTGTGCTGGTCAGGTTCGGGACCCCTTCTCCTGAGATATTGGATGGCCTCTGAGGGGATGACCTTAGGGTCATCAACGCCATGTGTCTGTGGCCCTGCGCTGTCCGCTGCCTCTGGCCCCAACTGCGGTCCACCAGGGCTCACACATCAAATCGAGGCCTGACCGGCCTGGACGTCGCATCACCGCAGGAGGCACACGCCACCACCGCCAGGACCACCTCCAACCGCCATCTGCCAGAGTCGAAACGGTGGTCCTGACAGACTTAGGGAGTTGCTCACACTTGTCGTGGATGCCATCATCAGTCGGATACCCTGCTCGGCACTCCAGGTGCCACTGACTCAGTGCACCGCAAGTCATCGTCTGTCACTGAGTGAGTTTTGTGTTGTTGAGAGGTTGCGCAGCAATGTCACCTCAAGCATTGTGGGAGGCCTGGGACGCTGATGAGGAAGATGATGCAGGTCTAACACACCCCACTGCATCTGCTTCAGGAATATCTCGAAGGGACACAATCCAAGACTTTTTGTTCACATGGGGCGCTCAGCTGTGGTGCCCCTACCTCAGTGCACTGCAACTCACGGACACTTCTTTTTGCATGATGTGTTACCTCTGGACTTTCTCCGGCTCCCTCCATGTTGCTCAGCAGTTGACTCTGTCACGTAGGTGTTTTCAGTTTCCGTTGCACTGGTGTCCACTGTTCAAGTGGTTGCCAGCACCAAGCACTCCGTGTGGGCTGGCTTGCACTCACCCCACACACATCCAGCACAGGCGTCACTGTATATGTGGCCCTGCCAATAAAGGGGACGGGCGCACGTTCCCGTAGCCAGTACAACATAATGTCTACATGTGTCCCTGTGGTCTTGTTGTATGCACCAGCGCCCTGGGCCCTACAACATTACATTGTGCTGTGTACATCGGATACAGAGATGTCACCGCAGGCAGCGGGTTGGAGCTTGGACATGTAGCTTTGTCGTCACCGACTCAATTCGCAAGGGGAGTGGCCAGGGCTGTTGTACGCCGAGCCAACGTGGGTGTGTGACTGCTATTTGCGCGCCCCTGGGTGTGGTTCTATACTGTGAATGTGCATCTGCATGTGTCTCTATGGCAGTGTGGGTCTCCTTTGTGGGGTGTGGGTGGTCCCTGAGGGTGATAGACACCAACGTATGTGTTCTAGTTCGCCTTTCATGGGTTCGGCCCCCACCCACATCTTTTGGGCCACTTCCTTTTGGCCTGCTGACACCTGGCATTGGGGTGCCATGTGTGGGTGGGTGAAGTGTCGTGAGCCAGCTGTGCTTGTGTGTGCTTCCTGCTGTGTGGTCTGTTGCAGGCTCTCTGTTCTCCTCTGAGTAGTTTGGCTGCCCTGGTCCTGGTGGTGGGTTGCGTGAGATATCCATGGGCTGTTGTGGGGAGTCGGTGTTGACGGTGTGGTGGTCCTCTCCGGCATCACAGATGTGTTGTCTTCTGTGCTCTGCTGGAGGTGTTGTGTGCCCCTCTGCAATGGGAAGGGGAGATGCATGTTGACATTGTATTGACATGTATGTTGGCTCATTGCTCTGGTTTACATACAGACGGTATGGCAATGTACATTGTGACTGTTTGGGAGGTGCTGGATTCTTCTGCGGGACAGTGTACATTTGGACTACATGACGGATGTGAGTTGGTACGCGTACATTTGCATTTCACAGTTTCCAGCTCTGTCAGATGTAGTAGGCATGTTTCTGTGCATGTGCGTAGCCAGTCGTGTCCTCTGTTCTGCAGTGTCAGCTATACACATTGTACCACGTTGTCGTCAATGTGGGTGTGCTGTTCTTGCAATGTGTGTGTGCTGCAGTGTGCCAAGGGGATCAGGGACATGATCCTGGGTAATTGTTGGTGTGGAGTGTGCTACACCTCGTTGTGCATGTGTGCCATTGTGCCCATCTCCCCCTGTTCCCCTAGTCCCTGTTCGTTACTTTCCCTGTTGATGTTGTTAGGTCTCCTCGAGCTGTCCATACTCCCTACTCCTTGCACAGTCTCCACACTGATGACTGTGGCCTCGGTTTTCTCCAGCTCCTCCTGTGGCGCTGGACTGCCACCTCCTGTCGCCATTGCTGCCTTCCTGTTGGCAGCGGGTTTGTGCCTGATTTAGGTTGTCACATCAAGCTGGCACCTCTTGGCCTCCTCCATTGGCCTCCTCGGCACTCCCTCTGCATTCCAGGTGGTCTGCTTGTGGGTCAGTTGCTGGTAGTGTTCTGTCACCTCCGTGACGCTGGTCTTGTTTTCCTGCGGTCTGCACCCCGTCTTCCTCTCCCTCTTCTCCTTGGCCTTTCCCGACCCCGTTGTTCCTTGCTGGTTGTCTGTGGGGGTTGTGGGGTTCGCGTTGGCCTCTGCGCTGGGTCAGGGTGCATCCATGTTGCTACGTGCTTTGGCTTGTTTCTGGTGTGTTGTTTCTGTGGTTTTAATGGTGCATTTTTCCGCCAGACGCGTGGGATATGCAGGCCTGTGGCTGGATTTCGCTACTTTTTGTACCGCGATTGGCCTCATCGTATGATTTTTTGAATTCACGTTTTGCATTTTTGCGGCATGGCGTTTAATTTTGCGCTGCCATTTGACGCGTTATCTGGTGACTATCGCAGGCTACCGCCGCTTTGTGAGTACTTGGTTGGCACGGCGTAATTTTCCCGCGATGGGCTGCGATGTTGAGAGTTGCGTTAAGCTACTCTTGCAGTAGTTATCGCACGTTCTTGTGAATATACCCCTTTGATTTGTGAATTGGTGTCCACATTTTTTAACCTGCAGGTTGAAAATTATAATTGTAGCTCTTGCCTTTGTCTATAAGAGCACTGCCCCATTCCTTGAGCCAAAAGCCGTCCCTCCATTTCGTATTGATAATCCTCTAGTTTCACATCCGAATGCATTGATTAGCCTGCTAGGAGGCAGGAGACCAAAATACACTTGTGCAAACGCATCATTTACCAGAATAGCTCTTCATGCTAAAGAGAGATTGACTGGTTTCCCGAGCAGAGGCCGTTCACTGGCCAGCTGCCTCCCTTTCCATCAATATCCCTTATTGTTGTGCAGGGAATATTGAAAATCTCGCTGTTATAAAATGTTACACCCTAGACATCCGGATCCTTTTATGGTCGAAGTCTAGGGTAATTGTCACATGAAACTGAAAGCTCTAATGATAAATCTATAACTGTATCTTTTGCGCACTGTACAGTGAAGCGAACGAAAGGCCTTGTCTATAAGCCTTCAGCATTAGTGAAAGGAAAATGACGGCGCTAAGCACTGAAAATAATGAACGTTGTTTCAGACTATAAACTATATTCCTAATATTTTATGCGATTGTTTATTTCCAGTAGTGAGCTTATCGATGCTTATACAACAATATGTTTTATACGTGTTAAACATATAAAACCATAATATAACTAAGTAGCTATAACCAATAAGTTGGTAAAACAGCTTAGTAGGTTAATGCGCCTGCTGCTATAATCGAAGGGGCATATTTACTAATCTTTCACACAAAGCAGGGCAACAAGCAAAGTTGCTGCGTTGCATTAAAGGAAGAGAGCAGAAATGCTCCTTATTTACAAATATGTGGAGCATTTCTTCGGTCTCGTTGCGCAGGTGCACTGTGTGTTGCCTAGCATCGACGCAGGCACCCTTGCATCATGGTGCAATATGGGCAGGATTGTTTTTGTGCAAGAAGGGGGACTTTCCTGCACCAAAACAATCCTTAGAGGCATTTCCCTTTTCTATGTGTGATGTGGGGAGTAAAGGTATTTCTCCTTGTGACATTTCGCTGGGGAAGGTGTAGCATTTTGACGCATTACCAGGTCTGCTAGCTTCAGAAAACCTGGGGATGCTGCCAAATCCATGGGTGGATACAAGGGAACACCCGTGCGCCACCCATGGAATGCCTCCTGGCTTAAAATGTAACGTAACGCAGCACAAGCTACTATGCTGTGTTACATTTCTTTAAAAAGCCACACAAGGAGGTGCAAATCACTCCCATTGTGTGGATTTGTAAATATCACTGAATCCTTAGCACCATCCTTGCATCACCTCTCACAACGCAATGAAAAGCAAAGGCTTGAAAAATCTGGGCCTAAGTGTAAATTGTATGGAATTGGTTTCCACCCTGGCCAACTCAGCTTTTCAGCTAAGGGTGTGCTGTGTTTTGTCAATTGAAAGCTTGATTTACTACCACCAACAAGACCCCTAATACAAATTCCCCTTTAAACTGGCTGGGAGATACCTGGGCCCAAATTAACAAGTCCACTCGGTAAATATATTTATGAGTTAAAGTGCCCAGAATAGGGAATACCATGCTGGACCCTGGATTACCAGGTCCTTTATCATAGGTCTTCCCAGTTCCATGGAACTGAACTTTGAGATGTCTTTAGGTGCCCGCATCCCCTCCCATTTGAGATGCACGCCATACAAATAAACAAAACATAACTTAGTAACCACCTGCTCTGAGCAGGAGACAAATACAGACTGAGGGGCAGCAATTGGGGGTTGCTGGGTTTTGGGCTGGTGACTGTGAGTTCCCCCCTACTGGGAGGATGCATGTTATCTGGGGGAGCACAGTCTGCTCCCCCTGTGGTGCTGGAGTGGGCGACATTTGTTATGAAAATGTGATTGGCTATGTGAAGGGCTCTGAAGTTTTTTTCTGCCATTTTGAAAATCCTGAATCGATTCAAATTTGCTAATTTTGCACTGTGGGAAAAAAATTAACATCCATGAGGACTACCTTGAGAGGTGTACGACTCAAAGGAAGTACCAAGGCATACCCAAAAGCGAACAGTTCCACACCAGGCAAAACTTTAGAAACCAGTGTGCGATTTGTGAATCAAAAAGTGATTTCAGTCCAACAAGATGCCATTTTAGGTCATGGATTTGGCTGCCATTTTAGGTGCTGGATTTGGCTGCCATTTTAGGTGCTGGATTTGGCTGCCATTTTGTGAATGATTTGCAAATGGATTATGATTTGAGACTTTAACTCAGGGGGGGGGATCCTCAGCCATTAATGGCAGGCACAGGTGGCAGGGGTGTAAAGGTGTGGAAAACACAAGACTGCTGGCAGTGGGTTGTGTGCAGGCCATGCGGCCAACCCTACAGCCCTGTGCAGTGGGGGTTGGCTGTCAGAAAGCAGGGTTTGGGTCATCCCAGCTAAAGGCAACCAAATGCACATATTACCTTTTCCAGTTTTCCAATTCCATATTAATGTTTCCTAATTGTGTAAGCATCTGTTTATGACAATGTTAGAGGGACATAGTTTAAAGAAGTACTATGCTTTATTTTCCCATACTGCGTACATTTTAAACCTATTAGATATTTCCTGGGTTTTAAACTCAATTAACAGCTTTTTAGGGTCTGGTTAAAGACAACTTTAGCTGTATTACAAGACCCGGATGTCACCCTCCCCCACACACAACACCAAAAACACACATCAATCACCATACTATACAACATAGACTCCAAAGAAATTGGCTTTTCGGCATTCCTCTTCAGCAAATGGTTCCTGCATGGCATATCATGTATTTGTATATATTTGTGTAGTTGGAGCTGGAAGCAATTATGTGTACACAAAAAAATTCTTTTTTCTTTATTGTACCATGTCGTAACCTCTCTGTGTTATTTGCTGCTTTTTGGTTTTGCTTGTCGACTCTACCTATCTACAAGTCCCCAGCAGAACTTTTCCTGCTGCTGCCCTCTATGTTGGTTGGGCAGCACTCCCAGTCCACAAGGTCCATACTGGCCTGCTGCCCTCACTTCCCTGCTCCCTCAGCCTAGGAACAGCCCACAGAGCTTTTATACTGCTTTGCTGCGCCCCCTTTCCTATGCCAGGCCACTCTTCCACTCAAGAAGCGCTGGGCAGAACTATCATACATTCTGTTGTTCAGCCTTTTCTCTACCACTCCGCTCTACCCATCATGAGTGCCTGGTTGACCCATCTTGCTTCCCCCACTGCCCCCCTTGTTCTGCTAAGCGCTCTTCCTTTCTCATGGTATGGCAGAGCTCTCAAAATACCCCGCTCCTCTACCATCCTCTCCCAGTCGCTCTTCTCATGCCTTATATCGAGATGGAGAGAAACAGCCCCAGAGGTGCTCTCCAATGCTGCCTGCCTGTAGGATAGTGCGGTACAAAAGGGGGTGGTGATGAACGGAGCATCAGAACCAATCAAACACTCACACCCAGTCAACAGATCTGGGTTTGATCCATCACCATTCTTTAGCCCACTCTGCCACCCCAGTTCAGACATGGCCATATGCAAATCAGTCTGACCCTGTGCCTCATGGGAACAGTCCAGCCCAAACTGCCAAGCCATGCCTTCCCTGGACCGGAAACAAGCTTCCTAGGACTAATTTCTGGCATCTCAGCCGTCTTCAGCCAGGCTTGCTTGAATCCAGTGGCAAAGTGAGCAAGGGACTCACGTCTGAGCATACCCTGCCAACTTATGGCGAACAATGCGGTACAAAAGGGGGTGGTGATGAACGGAGCATCAGAACCAATCAAACACTCACACCCAGTCAACAGATCTGGGTTTGATCCATCACCATTCTTTAGCCCACTCTGCCACCCCAGTTCAGACATGGCCATATGCAAATCAGTCTGACCCTGTGCCTCATGGGAACAGTCCAGCCCAAACTGCCAAGCCATGCCTTCCCTGGACCGGAAACAAGCTTCCTAGGACCGGTTTCTCGCATCTCAGCCGTCTTCAGCCAGGCTTGCTTGAATCCAGTGGTAAAGTGAGCAAGGGACTCACGTCTGAGCATACCCTGCCAACTTATGGCGAACAATGCGGTACAAAAGGGGGTGGTGATGAACGGAGCATCAGAACCAATCAAACACTCACACCCAGTCAACAGATCTGGGTTTGATCCATCACCATTCTTTAGCCCACTCTGCCACCCCAGTTCAGACATGGCCATATGCAAATCAGTCTGACCCTGTGCCTCATGGGAACAGTCCAGCCCAAACTGCCAAGCCATGCCTTCCCTGGACCGGAAACAAGCTTCCTAGGACCGGTTTCTGGCATCTCAGCCGTCTTCAGCCAGGCTTGCTTGAATCCAGTGGCAAAGTGAGCAAGGTACTCACGTCTGAGCATACCCTGCCAACTTATGGCGAACAATGCGGTACAAAAGGGGGTGGTGATGAACGGAGCATCAGAACCAATCAAACACTCACACCCAGTCAACAGATCTGGGTTTGATCCATCACCATTCTTTAGCCCACTCTGCCATCCCAGTTCAGACATGGCCATATGCAAATCAGTCTGACCCTGTGCCTCATGGTAACAGTCCAGCCCAAACTGCCAAGCCATGCCTTCCCTGGACCGGAAACAAGCTTCCTAGGACCGGTTTCTGGCATCTCAGCCGTCTTCAGCCATGCTTGCTTGAATCCAGTGGCAAAGTGAGCAAGGGACTCACGTCTGAGCATACCCTGCCAACTTATGGCGAACAATGCGGTACAAAAGGGGGTGGTGATGAACGGAGCATCAGAACCAAT
The DNA here is from genome assembly GCF_964204655.1 of Triturus cristatus. Classification (NCBI taxonomy): domain Eukaryota; kingdom Metazoa; phylum Chordata; class Amphibia; order Caudata; family Salamandridae; genus Triturus; species Triturus cristatus. The sequence continues at coordinate 127,370,676 of NC_140593.1, forward strand.
CAAACACTCACACCCAGTCAACAGATCTGGGTTTGATCCATCACCATTCTTTAGCCCACTCTGCCACCCCAGTTCAGACATGGCCATATGCAAATCAGTCTGACCCTGTGCCTCATGGGAACAGTCCAGCCCAAACTGCCAAGCCATGCCTTCCCTGGACCGGAAACAAGCTTCCTAGGACCGGTTTCTGGCATCTCAGCCGTCTTCAGCCAGGCTCTGCATTCTGTCCATCAATTGTTGTTTTTGCATTTGTCACCCCGAGTGGGAAGGGTATGCTCAGACGTGATTCCCGTGCTCTCCATTCCACTGGTATCAAGCTATCCTGGCTGACGAGGGCTGAAAGCCCGAAACCAGTTCTAGGATGCTTGTTTCCAGTCCAGGGAGGACCTGGCTTGGCAGTTCGGGCTGGACTGTTCCCATGGGGCACAGGGTCAAGACTGATTTGCATATGGCTGGGTTCAAACTGGAATGGCATGGTGAGCAAAAAAACGATGGATTTAGGCACAGATCTCTGTACTGGGGTGAATGTATGACATTGTTCTGCATTCTGTCCATCAATTGTTGTTTTTGCATTTGTCACCCCGAGTGGGAAGGGTATGCTCAGACGTGAGTCCCGTGCTCTCCATGCCACTGGTATCAAGCTATCCTGGCTGACGAGGGCTGAAAGCCCGAAACCGGTCCTAGGATGCTTGTTTCCAGTCCAGGGAGGACCTGGCTTGGCAGTTCGGGCTGGACTGTTCCCATGGGGCACAGGGTCAAGACTGATTTGCATATGGCTGGGTTCAAACTGGAATGGCATGGTGAGCAAAAAAACGATGGATTTAGGCACAGATCTCTGTACTGGGGTGAATGTATGACATTGTTCTGCATTCTGTCCATCAATTGTTGTTTTTGCATTTGTCACCCCGAGTGGGAAGGGTATGCTCAGACGTGAGTCCCGTGCTCTCCATGCCACTGGTATCAAGCTATCCTGGCTGACGAGGGCTGAAAGCCCGAAACCGGTCCTAGGATGCTTGTTTCCAGTCCAGGGAGGACCTGGCTTGGCAGTTCGGGCTGGACTGTTCCCAAGGGGCACAGGGTCAAGACTGATTTGCATATGGCTGGGTTCAAACTGGAATGGCATGGTGAGCAAAAAAACGATGGATTTAGGCCCAGATCTCTGTACTGGGGTGAATGTATGACATTGTTCTGCGTTCTGTCCATCAATTGTTGTTTTTGCATTTGTCACCCCGAGTGGGAAGGGTATGCTCAGACGTGAGTCCCGTGCTCTCCATGCCACTGGTATCAAGCTATCCTGGCTGACGAGGGCTGAAAGCTCGAAACCGGTCCTAGGATGCTTGTTTCCAGTCCAGGGAGGACCTGGCTTGGCAGTTCGGGCTGGACTGTTCCCATGGGGCACAGGGTCAAGACTGATTTGCATATGGCTGGGTTCAAACTGGAATGGCATGGTGAGCAAAAAAACGATGGATTTAGGCCCAGATCTCTGTACTGGGGTGAATGTATGACATTGTTCTGCATTCTGTCCATCAATTGTTGTTTTTGCCTGTAGGATAGTAACAGAGCAAAAAAGATTTTGTCAACAGCTGGAAGAGATTGCTTAATTTGTTCTACAACTACAAGCTTCTCTAAATCCTCTAATATATCCTCTGGAGCTCTATATATTTGTCACAGACAATGCAAATTTAATTTCAGCATACCTAGCCTCTCAACATTTTGAGATCACAGATTGTTCTGTCACTAATGATAGCCAAACTCCAGTGAACACATTCTCGGAGGATACACTGGCAATAGGATACAACAAATATTCTATCGTACGTCTACTCGGTGCTGGCCTCAGCTGCATTGTTTCTTTCCATTATAGCAGTGGCTCTTGATCCAGTTCAGTTCTTGCTCCATAGTGAATGGTCCATTTCTGTCCATGTATTGCTCTAGAATTTCTTTTATGTGCTTTCTCAATTCTGGGATTTTTCAAATTTACTGAGAAGTCAAAATTACCTAAGTATTCCTAAAAACAAGAACCATCTTCTGTTACGCACAGTGGTGATGGGTGAGGAGACTCAAATTGCATATTTACTCCTCAGGCCAACATCTCCTTGTTGCTCCTGACCCTTGTTGCTCATGATTCTAAATGCTCCAATATTCTTTTGACCGGACCAGAGCTTAGATCGTAGAGGCGAGAATAGAAAAGCCTCTACCAACATACATTTGCCACATAATTGCCAGAGTACCTATGAGATGGCTCTTGGCTGACCAAAGACTTTGTCGACAAGCATATCGGGCAAATTATTTTACTAGAAAATATGAGGCCTTCCCACACAGTGAAGGGTGGAATTGTCAGATGCTTTGAAAAATGAGTTGTACACGCAAAGGAATACAACCTAAATATTCCATTGGCTCCATTTTAGATTGCTAGTAGTTTGGCAAGAAATACATTTCTTGCATACGTGTAAGTATAGAACATTGCCATAGTCAACACACAACCCAATGGGGATGAAAGTGGTCCTACCTGAGAGTGATACAAAGCCCCAGCTTACTCTGCAGTTTGTCATTAAAGCAATGGAGTGATGTAACCATGGGGCTCAAGAAATAGCTGATTACAACTGCTAAATCTATGATCAGATCATTTTGCTTGATGGAATCCAATGGGCTAAGGGTCTGATGCTGGAACTATGGTAGTGTTGCCAATGTGTAACATTCCGTCCATCATCTTGTGTGTTTTGCTGTTCGCCCTATGTGGGAAGGGTATGCCCAGACATGGGTCCCGTGTTCACTACGCCACTGGAGTCAAACTATCCTGGCTGAAGAGTGGTGAAACCCCGAAACCTGTCCTAGGATGCTTGATTCCGGTCCATGGAAGACATGGCTTGGCAGTTCGGGCTGGACTGTTCCCATGAGGCACAGGGTCAAGACTGATTTGCATATGGTCATGTCTGAACTGGGGTGGCGTGGTGAGCAAAATAACGATGGATTAAACCCAGATCTGTGACTGGGGGTGAATGTTTTGCCAATGTGCAACATTCCGTCCATCATCTTGTGTGTTTTTTTAGTGTTGCAGTTGTATCAGATTTGAATTCTTGTGTGAAGCTTCAGGAGTGCCAAGAAGGCGGGAAGTGGCTTTCGTCAAATTTGCTGATTGTGTGATACAGTGACTGCGCATGTGGCTCTTCTCTGTGCTTAAAATGCTCTTGCTGTGTCATTGAAAAAGAGGTGGGTGATGGAATCTGTTGCAATGTTTGTTGTTTAAAGAGAATCATTGCTATGTTATGCTGTGGGATTTGGTGATGGAAACGGTGATGAGTCAATGAAAAGTTGGATATGTGCTGTCCAGATTAGGGCAGGATATTTCCCAATAAACGAATTATTTATATTTTCATGTGTGTCTAAATACTTTTTAAACCTAGTTTCACTCTTGGTGCACATGGTGGCATACCACACCTGCATACCAAAGCTGAAGGGGAGACAGGAACATACTACCAAGAGTGATGTGAGGGAGCATGATGGATCCCCCTCTGGTAGGAAGGCTTCCTGCAGCCCCCCTCGCCCGCCCCCGATCTCACACCATCCTCTTTCACTCTCAGCTGAGCCCCACACGTCTTGGGTGTTCTGTCCACCCCAAATAATAAACCTGGCCTCTTGAACTGGCAAAGTATCACTCACCTCATACCTCCACCACCCTACACTTTCTGTCTGTCTAAAGGCCTTTTTAATCTTTCCCTCGTTATCACTGTTTTTCTATTGCCTTCTTCCTCTTTCTTGCTCCATTTTCTGCCTTTCTCTCTCTTGCTCTTGTTCAATGTGTAGTGATGAAAAATAAGTCTCAGACTCCAAAAATGCAGCACACCCTCAGTACTATTAACAAGGTTGGCTTGGGTACATCAACTCTGTGAGGACTTGGTGGTGCTGCAGTACGGGCATACCTCTAGCAGGACCTGCTGCTCCCCTCTGCGTCCATTTATGGCACTCTAGGGCCGAACAGCATTCGATGGGAGAGACCAGGTCATACTGATGCTGGCTTGACTGGTAATAGGCCCAGCTGTGAGTAAATATTTGGTCAAGGGGGGATGTGTCACGGTACCTAGCAAATGATTTCTGTGTATCAAGTTTTCTGTGTGCAACAGGTACGTCTGTGATGTAAGATTCATAAACTGGACATATGGATGATAATGTTTTAAAGTATCAGAAGCTGCAGCTTGTCTCCATTGGTTGTCCAGCTCCTGTGAAGGAGGCCAGCTTCCTTCTTACTTAAACTGCCTGTTTCTCCTGCAGCCTCTTGTCCCTCAGTAACTCAGAAGATGAGGCTAACAAGGACCTCCAAGTCCATCCTAGGTTGTCTTACTCTGCATACTCTGCATATTCCGATGCGCACACCCTGGCAGGGCCTCAATGGTTCTCCCTTATTTTGGATGTAAAAAACAAACACCAGCGTGACCGCCCTAGATTCAAGAGACTCATTTTTGGTGAATTTTTAAAATGAGGAAAAACTACTTAAAAAATGAGTAAATTGAGTAAAAAGAAGAAGAATAATCACAGAAAATGAAACAGGAAAAGGGTAATGACAGAAAGGGAGAAAGGGGAAGAGTAATGGAGGTAGAAGGGGTAGAGGCACTCAAGTTCTAGACTATAGGTAATAGTGTATAGGCTGTGGTAGAAGTAATAATGTAGTGGCAAGCTAGAGATAGTAAGGTATAGGTAAAATTAAGGCTCCTGGGTTATGAGTAAGGGTAGAGACGCTCCCCTGGGTAGAGTTATTAGTTGTAGGCTTGGGTAGAATAGGGTAAAGATGAGGCTGGGGTAGTAGTGTACAGGTAGGAGTACTAGATTATAGGTAGCAGTAAGGGTCCTGGGGTATAGAAAGGGCAAAGACATGTGGTTTTACTAGGTTATAGGTTGGCCCGAGCTGCTAAGGTATAGACAGAGGTGGTGGTACTGTGGTGACACATGGAGGTACCTGAATATAGGTAGGGATGGTGGAACTAGGGTTTTGGCAGAAATAGACATAACAGGGTATCTGCGGGGTGCAGCTACTGGGTATAGGTAGGAATAGAGGTACCTTAGTTTATGCAGGATAGAGTATTACGGTACTGGTAAAAGTAGGGGTCCTGGGCTATTAGCAAAGAGGATCCACCTGGGTGTACAAGGGTATAGGTTGAGTCGAGGTACTAAGGTATATGCAGAGATAGGGGTACTATGGTAATGGTGTGGTAGGAGGTACCTGGTTATAGGTAGACGTAGTGGAACTAGGCAACTGTCCCAGGGTAAAGCATGGTAGAGCTGCTGGGTATAGGTAGGGATACAGGTATTATAATATTGTTATGGTACTAGTTAGGGTTCTGGAGTAGAACCAAGGGTACAGACACCTGTGTGTAGGTAGTGTTAGAGGTCCTAGGTATAGGTCCGATCAAGGCACTAAGGTATATGCAGAGGAAGAAGTACTAGGGTAATTGTAGGAGCGACCTGAACATTGCTAGGGTGGTGGTACCAGGGTACTGGCACGAAGAGAGGTACCCGGGTAAAAGCAGGGTAGAGCTAATGGGTATAGGTCAGGATAAAGGTGCCAAACTTTCAGCATGTGTAAAGTATTACCGCACTGATAGAAAGAGGTCCCTGGAGGATAAGTAAGAGTAGAGACACCTGGGTGTAGGTAGAAGTAGAAGTACTAGGGTATAGCTTAGGTACTAAGACATATGCAGAACTAGAGGTACTATGGTAATAGTAGGAAGTCCCTGAGGATAGTTAGCGCTGATGGTACCAGGGTATTGACAGGAATAGAAGTGCCAGGATATAAACAAAGTAGAGCGACTAGGTATAGGGTGGGATAGAGTTTAAGCAGGGGTAGAGTATTAAGGTCCTTGTAGGGGAAGGGACCTGGAGTATTTGTGCTGGTAGGGGTAGAGGTACTCTGGGATAGGTCAGACTGAGGTACTAAGATATAGGTAAATTTAGAGTTACAAAGGTAAAAGGTATGTATGCGTAGAGAATTCACGTGGAGGAATTCCACATTTTGGGAGAGTCATTCATTTGGAACTACTTTTAGGACACAGGTTCGTAGAGAAACATCCTCCAAAGGAAGCTTAGCGATTGTGGTAAACTAACTACAAGGTGTAAACATACTCAAAAGTGTCATTTACTTTTGTGAATTGGGCCACAAATATTCAACAAAACCAAACATTTTCCAGCTGTTGAACTTGTTGTTTAATTAAATGCCCTCTTTCTTTTGTTTATTCCATGAACCCTTCCACTTTTGAAGCACTGATGGTTCAGACACTTTTCTCTGGAGCAGTTATTCATTAAATGTAGACTGTCCCTGCTTTAGGTTTGTCAACAGAAGAATGCAGCGTCGGAGACCGATCATTCTTTCACTCCTTATGTACATATCTCTTCTTCATACTGATTTCCATATGATTATGTTGTCTGCCCTATAGAGGAGCTGCATAACCTTGATATGCAGTTTTTGTCATTCTAGACCGACATGATGACGATTGATAGTTTTCTGAAAAAAAATGACATTGAAATATCCAATTTACTATATTGTGAGGGATGTGTTTTCCTCCTTTTTAACTTTCTAATCATGCCTCTGCTTTAATGTCTTTGCGTGGCCTGTACCTGCTCCAGGTGCAGTTAGTAATAATTATTGAGATGTGTGCTTGTGAAACGCGTCATATCCTGTTTGTGTAAGTCTAAACTATTTAAGTAGGTAGTTGCTTTGATTTTACCCGAGTCAGGTGAAGTGAGTCCACCCGGCCCTGGATTTACCTTTGCATTCTGGTGCTTACATAAACCAGAGTGAATGCTCTATTCCCATATGACCCCAAGCAACTGGAGATTTCTGCTGCTACGGCCAGCTGGACTCGCGCTAGTGTTTTTTGACCTCGGAAGGATGAAAGGCAGAGGTGGGACCCACGCTGGTAGAGGTATACAGGGTTTTCTAGCTTGCACCTCTGATTGCTGTTCACGTGAAGGCCCTGGAAGGCTGGGAGACATTTTCTATTTCAGGCTGTGATTACACTCCTCCCACTCTGCCACTTCGGAACGTCACGCGCTCCTGATTCAGAGGCGCGAGAACACGCGGCGCGAGCTGAGTCATCGTCAGCGAGCATCCCCGGGACCCAGGGGCCTAATCCCTGCATGGGGAGGGGCAGAGAGGCCGGGGTGGGCTCGAGGGTTCGCGCCCACATACCCATCCTGCCTGGGTAGCGCTATGCTATCTACCACGTTATTAAATATTGCAAACCGCAGCTATTGTATTACAGTTTATTCCGCAGTCATTAGATATACAAAATACGAGTGGTTTCTCTGCTGCAGCAAAATAGCGGTGACTGTGTCAAAAAAAGTCATTAAACGAGATGGCAATTTAACTTATTTGTTAATTTATTTATAGTTTTTGATATAACGCTATGCCGCCCTGCTAGGGTGTCCGAGTGCTAACTTTGCATGTGCATTTCAGGACAGAGTGAAAATAAAATCACAAAGAAAAGGTATTGACAGGCCAGCACTGGACAAGCGATGACAGGCATGTGCATCTGCGATTACGCTGACGATGCTATAACAGTGAGAAGATCGGTATTTATAGGGTGAACAAGATGCATCGACATGAGGATAGCCCAGTCTCACAGGGGCGGGAGCACAACATAACAATATCATATGGTGCTAAACAGCATCCCAGCGTAACTGCTTCCTTGCTTTATATGCCAAAAAGGACTATTTTTCGGTAGAAAGGCAATATTTGCATTTTGTATACAAAGAGAAATTCCAAAAAGACTGGTTTTAGTATGTATGTGGTGTGCATTAGAAAGATAAGAAGAGTGCTATTACATATGGTGGCCATTCTTGTGAAGTATTAACATTAATAGTGGATTACTACAGAACAGTGTTTAATTTGTAAAAAAGGAAAGTTAGTGCCAGGCCCGTCTCAGGAGGCCACTGAAGCCTGAAACACCCATGGGCCCTGCCAGTGCTGCAAGGATCTTAGTAACACAACTGCTAACATTACATGGCTAGACATGTTGCAATTCGGACTATGTCCAGCCCCCAAAGCTTTAAGACTGGCCCAAAAAGCTGGCAATATGATTTTTAAATGTATGTTAAATTATTGAACACTTTTTTTTTTTGATGTGCTCACTCCAAAAATAGACAAACAGTGCCACCATGTGGTTGACCATCATAAATGCTGGTGTTGTGAATTGAGTGCTGGTGCTGAGCACCGTCAAACACTGGCTCATATTAAGCACTGCTGCAGAACCAGCGGTAATTTCAAAATCCTAAACTTACCAGTTACATTTGGAAAATAGCTGGAGGTGTGCCAGCATTACCATTGCCCCTGCCCATTTAGCGTGCATCTGCCACAGACTGGAACAAATGAAATGAGAGCCTGTTATTGGATATTTTTCATGCTTCATCACCATTCCTCCCACCTGTAAATGAAGAGCAAAGATTTTGCTGTCACAAAGCAGCACTGACTGCACAAAAACAAATGAGATAAACGAGCAGAAGACTGCAATCTGTATTATGGTGTTAAATAAGAAAGCACTGCAAATGAATATCTCTCGAAGAGTTTATGGACTCTGACCAGTGGACACTACCATTTTTCTGGTGATTCTGGACCTGGAATTCTGTTTCTGAAATGCTACACTGGGGTTTGTGGCTGCAGATCTGAATCTGTAAAAACTGAGGTAGGGAGACAGCAGGGGTTGCAGACACAAGCAGTCTAGATGAAAAATAGTGGTTCCAGACAACCGCTACACTCCAAAGCGGACAGCGCCACTTCCAGCTCGCCTGATAGATTTAGCGCACACAGGCCCTTATCAAGGCGGCCCCCGCACTGAACACTTGCCACCTAACTATTTTGATTTTACAAGAATGCTCACCTATGCCCTGAAGAAGTTCAATTTTTTGAACGAAACGCGTTGGCTGGCAAACTATTTCTGAGAAAAATAAAAAAAGATTTATTATACATCAGGACTCATTGACTATTTGACCACCACTGTTGTATTTACGAGCTGTGCTCCACTCCACCAAATCCCAGTCTACAAGCAGTCTAGATGACTCTGCCCCCCTGCAGAACTACTGAGGAAGCAGACAACGCTCCCCAGAAAGTGCATAGCCTCCACCCTCCCAAGATGGCAAGCCCCCATTCCAAGATGGCTTCCGCCATTCCTGCTAAACAATCTTGGATGGTCAACAACGTTTACCACAAAACCTTTTCCCCGCAGGGAATCACAACGCGGTTGTTACAACGACCGTGTTGTGATTCCGCATACCATTACTCCCCAAGTCGGAACAACGAATTGCGGAAGGGGGGGGGGGTGTTGGATTTAAAATCCAACACCTTCCCTAGTGTCCGCACAGACTGGAGTTGGAATAGTAAATTATACTATTCCAACATCCGGCGCCCCCCTCCGCAAGTCGTTGTTCCGACTTGCGGAGTAATGGTATGCGGAATCACAACGCGTTCGTTGTAACAACCGCGTTGTGATTCCCTGCGGGGAAAAAGACGGCGGGATGAAGACATAGATTCATCTTGGACGCAGCAATTCTAGGTCGGACAAGTTATTCCCCATTCAGGGGAGTTTAAATCATAATCACTCTTAGCTCACGGGGGATACCATTGGGTAATGTTAATTCTGGCCCTAGTATCTCTCTGCAGAGTTATGTTGCAACTTGTAAAGAGGGCCTAACTGGTAACATCTCTACTGGATACATTAAAAACTAAATAAATTAAGAAAACACAAAAGTTAATGCCACCCAGAAGGATGTGTGCTGTGATATGGAGAACCCATGTTTGCATTATTTAGCCTGATCTAAGCCGGTTCATTAGAAAGCGTGGAGAGAGAAAACAGAACGGAATTGTAAGTTGTTATTTGATTTCATAAAACTGTGATCGATTAACTAACTGCAACTCTCTGGTTGACTGGAGTCAAGTTGGTCAATAGATAGTGCTGTTCAGAAATGGTTTGTATTGGGTGGTGGCCAGCTAAGGTAGAACTGACTAATTTATTCTTTACTTACAGGTTCAAATTAGGCAGCTGCAGGCTAGACCTGTTGTGAATGTAACAGACCCATTTCCCCTACTTTTAGCAGGAGAAGTGCCTGGGCGTATAACTCCAGACTATGACTGTTAGAATTCCCAGGATCCCTGGTTGGCTGAGGTAGGAACCGTAGGCCAAACAGGGTCCCGCGAGCCCCAACGTTAGGGAAAAGACAGGTCGCCTCTAGAGATAGCCCCAGCTCCACACCCTTGGTAGCTTGGCACGAGCAGCCAGGCTTATCTTCAAGGCCAATGTGTAAAGTATTTGCAATTACGCTCACAGCAATCCAATGATGACACCACAAATAGACTCCACACAAGTTTCACAGAAAAACAAGTATATATTTATAAAAAGATATACGATGCGACCACACAATACTAAACCAACATATGCGTCGGGGTAATGCTCCCCCTGGCCTATTATTATTGAGCAAAACTAAACAATCGTACGTAATCCTAATGTCATAATATGCAGTTCGTTAAGCAAGACTCAGGTACTTCACAACATAAGAATAATGCAGATCGTAATACGGCTATCGTGGCTATTTGTACTGTCACTGTAATGCAATGCGTAAAGCAACAACGTGGTAAACTGCTATGCCCGCGTACTGCAATGCGTACAGTCCCCTTTCAGGTACTCTGTTAGGAAAAAGCAATGCAACGTGTAATACAGTTATCAGACAGTTCGTTATGCGAAACTAATGCAATGCGGAACACATATATCTGGCAGTTCGGTATGCAACACTAATGCAACGTGTAATACGACAATCCGGCAGATCGCGATGCAGGACTAAGACAAAGCGTAGCACATCTATCAGGCAGTTCGTTATGCAAACCTAGTGCAATGCGTAACACACCTATCAGGCAGTTCGTTAGGCAAACTAATGCCAGGGGGCAAGAAGACAAAACAGGCAGTCTGTTGTGCAGAAATAAAGCAATGCGTTATAGAACCATCAGATACTCCGTTTATGCAGAAGTAATGCAATATGTAAGTTACTCCGGCACTGTTCACGGTGCCTCCGGCGGTCTCTCTGCCACTCGTGCTGGCTTGCGGTAAGTCTCCGGCCACAATTGCTCCCCCACACGGGTAAGATAGAACACAGTAAATGCAGCTTTGCACTCAGGCCCCGGTGCTGCCACTCCCTTAGCACACGGGCCTCAATCCGAGCCGAAGCAGAGGCTTGCGCTGCAGGACAGAGAGAGAGGCCGAGAGGGTCTTCCTCCAAGCCCGCCCCCCGCCCCAGGAGTCGACACACGTAACCTAGGGGGCGCGACCCACTCTCCTCTCCTCATCCAGCGACTTGGGCCTCCGATGCAAGTTCTCTGAATTTCCGGGCAATGGGAAGATCCCAGGCTGCACACTAAACCCGCACTCAGAGTCAATGAGACTCACGGGAACTCCGGGTGCACGATAACCAGACAACTCCTCACGAGGGTCTCAGGCTGCGCACGGCACATGCACGCAGCGTCGCTGAGACACACTTGATCTTCCGGTGCCCACGATCACAGGGCACAACTTGTGAAGGTCTCAGCTGGTAGAAAGTACACGCACACTGCGTCGCTGAGACACACTTTATCTTCCGGTGCCCCCGATCACAGGGCACCTCTTGCACAGGTTTCAGGCAGTAGAAAGTACACGCACACAGCGTCGCTGAGACACACTTGATATTCAGGTGCCCCCGATCACAGGGCACCACTTGCACAGGTCTCAGGCAGTAGAAAGTACATGCACACAGCATCCCTGAGACACACTTGATCTTCAGGTGCCCATGATCACAGGGCACAACTTGCGCAGGTCTCAGCCGGTAGAAAGTACACGCACACAGCGTCACTGAGACACACTTTATCCTCTGGTGCCCCCGATCACAGGGCACCTCTTGTGCAGGTCTCAGGCAGTAGAAAGTACACGCACACAGCATCGCTGAGACACACTTGCTCTTCCGGTGTACATGATCACGGGCCAATCCACCCGAAAGTCTCAGGCTGCCCCCAAGCTCACGCACACTGCGTCGCTGAGACTTACTTGGCTCCTCGGTACACACGTTCACAGGACGATCCTCTCGAAGGACACAGGCTAGACAGAGCACACGCACACCGCGTCTCTGATTCTCGTTTGGAACTCCAGGTGCCCAAGATCACAGGGCACAACTTGCGAAGGTCTCAGGCTAGACAGAGCATACGCACCCATAGCATATCTGAGAGTCTTTTCTGGAAACTTTTGTGTTCCTGTGTTTCCAAACAGGGAGCCAGCTCACCTCGGGCCCTTGTTGATAGCTACTTCAGGACACAGCACACAGCAAAGTCCTTCAAGCAGGGGGACACAGCAGACAGCAAAGTCCCTACAGCCTTTCCTTAGTTGAAACAGCAAACTGCAGGCCAGCCCCAGATCACACAGCAAGGGCAGTCCTATCCATCAGTCTCTTCAGTTGCTTCTTCTTTGGAAAAGGTTCCTCTTGATCCACGAAGTAGCTCCAGTCTTGTTCACACTTGATCAAGCCATTCTCCAAAGTTCAGAGACTTCAGCTCGCATAGTTATACCCCTCAATGGCTTTGAAGTCTTTGTGTTCAGGGGGCACTGCCCCCTGCTCAAACCAGTTCTGGGTGTCTCCCTACCAGTGACACCTTTTTCCTTTGATTAGTGGGGGTCTGGATTCTCAATCACTCAGCAGGAAATGGGACAATTGTTTTATAGCACTAGACCAGGCCTCTTCACCTCTAGGCCTACTCCTCCCCCTACACACTCCAGAAGCAGGTCAGCCTGTGCTGTCTCACCTCCTCCCCTGGGTCAAGATATTACCCAGATCCTATCGTATTCAAATCCAACCAGTCAATCCACAACCAGACAGAGACACATAGAAATGTTTAAAGCACAAAAACCCAGCCACTTCTGAAAGAGTGGCGTACAAATACATAATGCAAAAACCATCTTTATAAAAAGATGTGTTATTGCAGGGTGAGTTCAGGCATACTAAACTTCACCTTTCCATCTTAAGCCTTTGGGAAGATAGGCTGGAAAACATATTACACAGCCTTTCCATTCTATTCTAATGGGCAAGATGGCCTTCCAGCAGAGAAAACGAAATGGAGATTGTTTCACTGCCAGGACATGGTACACACCTTGGTACATGTCTCACCTTTCACATGCACTGTACCCTGTCCCGGGGGTACCCTAGACCTACCATAGGGGTGCCTGGCATGTAAGGAAAGGGAAGGGCAGGGTCTGGTAAGTGCGTGCACTTACCAGAACAACATGGCAGTTTAGGAAACTCGCACAGGTCCTGCAATGGCAGGCCTGAGTTCCCTTCTCAAGGCTACTTGAGTTGGTGGCACAATAAGTGCTGCAGGCCTACCAGTAGCATTTGCATTACTAGCCCTGGCACACATAGTGCACTTTACTAGGGACTTTACTAGTAAAGCAAACATACCAATAATGGACAGCCAATCTCCATTACACTCTACACAGGGAGCACTTGCACTTTGACACTGTTTAGCAGTGGCAAAGTGTCCAAAGCATCTAAGTTGGCGACACATGTCTGAAAAAAGGTCTAGGGGAAAAGCAAAACGTTTAGGGAACTTTAGCCAAAAAGAGCCAAGTCCCACAATGATGTTCCTGTGCATCGTGTAGTCACAATAGGGCACAAGTACTATATTATTTATATTTGTGTATGTGCCAAAGGACTTTGTTTTTTGTTTTCTTCCGCTGTGGTGCACATTTGTGCATTGCATGATTTTGGATTTAGCAAAAAAGGGACGGTTAGTTTATCACATGACTTTGATGCAAGTGAATGCACGTTGCGTACCGTCACAGGAAGTTCTGACTCACAGCTTACCGGCCTGAACATCCTGTGTCCAAGGGTTCTGCCCATAGTTTGGATAGAAGTGGAACGTTCCCACATTCTGCTACTCCGTTCCATGGACAGGAAGGTAGAGTTCCTCTCATTCATGATGGTGGATGTTGTATTGTAAATGCAGGCCTGGCACAAGGGTTGGGACGACTGATGGAACTCTTTTCCAACCATGATCCTGTAAGGGTGGACCTTTGCTGTAGACAGTGGCAGAGAAGTAAATACAAACCGGCATTTGGCCACCATAATTCCACTACCTTCCTGACCCCAAGGGAACTACTGTATGCCACGTTAACCCAGACAAACAGTTAACATGGAAGCATGTGAAACGTTTGGGACAACGTTCAACCCATAACACAGGAAATGTTGTGTGCGCATATTTAGTCACGTTATAGGTTCTTTACTGCTCTGTCACATACTTGCAATTTCATGGTCTCAATGGTCCACCTGTTGAGGCAGTAGGGGCACTGCACAGAATGAAGAACGGTGAAACTGGGGCCACAGACAGGAAATGGAAGCTTTCTGCGGCTTTCAGGTCTAGCCATCCATCGTGCACTTCCTGCCTCATGGCCATGGCCATCACGTGTTGCAGATGATTTCTACAACATGTAGACATGGACGGAGAGAGGAAATCCTTCTGGTTAAATGCTAAAACCAACTACAGTCAATTGACACAAATTAAAGAAAACACAAATTGACGGTCTTGTGGGAAAACAGCTTCAATTTGTAAATGAATTGCAGTCTGAGGGTCCTCTAAAGGTCATTTTCGGACTATATCACTCCTGCTGCTCCCAGTAAAGATCTTAGAAAAACATGTCAATAGGACTGTCTGTACCTTTCTGGAGCGTAAACATCTGCTTTATCCAGTTCAATCAGGGTTCCGCCTTGCACACTGTACTGAATTCACCCTTATCTCAGTCAGGATGAACTTTGAATGGTGGTGGTGTTAATAAATCTTTCAGCTGCCTTCAATACAGTAGCTCCTAATATCTTGATCTCCAGGCGCGCAGAGATCAGTATCAGTAGCACTGCTCTGAGGTGGTGTAGCTCTTACTTGGAGAACCAGTGCCAAGCTGTTCATCTCCCCACTTTTCACTCAGAGTTTAGAACTATTGGCCAACGGGTCCGCATGGTTCCTCCCTGAGCCCAACCTTGTTTAATGTCTATCTTAGAATGTTGGCTCAGCTGCTTCATAATCATGAAGTTAACTTCATGAATTATGCAGATGATAACCAGCTGTTCATATCTGCGGACCAATCTTCACCAGCATGTTTTGAAACCTTTCTCATGAAGGTGGAACTTCCCTTCCTGGCTTACTCAGAATCCTCTTAAATTCAATGGAGATACAACCAAGATTCTCTGTTGTTCTACAGGCAAGCTTCCATACCCATTTTCTGCAGATTTTTGGCCTCTGCTGGGTGAGGTGACTTCCGTCACAGCCTCTTCTGCGAGAAATCTTTGGTTCCACTTTGACGAGGACCTGTCTGTAACCAGACAGGTCAACTAACTCTCTTCTACCTGCTTCTTCCTATTAAAGACCTTACAGAAAATTATTTCTTTCCTTCCTATTCTCATGCGTTCACTGGTGGTTAAGACTTCGATTCTGAGCAAGCTAGATTATGGCAACTCTCTTTTTTGTGTTCCCCTGACTATCTTCTTTAACCCCTGTTTCGGATTCAGACTGGCGCAGCCAGACTGGCTCCAGCTGTCCCTCCTCATTCTTCAGCCTCAGAAGCCCCGGACAGAATCCATTGGCTTTCCGTACCCCAAAGGATTATATCTAAATCCCTTTGCTTTTCCCATAAGACTATCCATTGAGGTGACCCTCTTTATCTTCAAAAGTAATTCCATCTGTCGTATCCCAAACGCTTGCTGCACTCCGCGGTTGGCAACGTGATCACTCTTCTTAAATTTTATCAAATTCGTTCTGGGGGCAGAGCTTTTTCAGTCTAAGCCTCTCGCCTCTAGAACAATCTTCCCCGGTCCGTCCGCTGTATTGAAGAATTCATGCCATTTAGAAAATATTTTAAAACCTGCCGCTATTCTTAATATGTTGCTGTCGGGGTAGGTGAGTGCGGTATTTGGGTATTGGCAGCTCCAGGCCACCTTTCCAGGTATCAGTTGCGCTTTACAAATGTAACAAAAATAATGAATGAACTGCCAGGGCTCGAGACTGGATGGCTGTTGCCAAGGCCACAGGAATTATGCGGCAATGGAGGACCAGGTTTTCTGGTAGGGATGACTAAGTCAGGCATCAAGAAGAGACAAATTATGCATCACGAGGCGGGACAGTCTGGGGAAGTCCTACTTTACTCCTCTGTCTTGGGGCAAATGTTTCACCACACTAGTGGCCTTTCAGCAACTGAGTAAAGCAATAACCAGCTCCAAAGTGAACAGTTAACCTTTGCAAATGGTGTGTCATTTCATGGCAGCAAGTGTGGTGCTTAGTTTAATTTTTTTTACACATTTGACCTAGAAATACAATTTACAATTTTTTTGTTGAACTCTGCAAATTGTACAGACATGGTGGATTATGTAGCAAGTTATTCGGAAAAAGCCATGGCCACAGACTCGCATAACTCCAGTATCTGGCTAAAACCCAACTGGAGGTGGAGTGTAGACTCACTTGCATTCTCCGCCGGCATCTAAGTGGGCTAACGTAGAACAACTTGAGAACCATTGCTTCCTAAGAACCACAAAATAGCCAATACCCAAGAGCCCACATGCAGTGCAAGGAAGAATAAAAACCTCCACCCTTTGAGCTGCAGACCTTCATTCAGTGGCCCTGGTAATGAAAAATCCATAATAATCTAAAGAAAGAGAGAGTCCATGGTCAACCACCCCCAGTTTAAAAGATGCACCAAAAATGGTTTGGCCCTAGGGTTGTTGCAGTGGAGTGACCCCTACTGAAATAACAATGATTTCTCTGCTGCTTTGGTGCCCATTATTTTCACTGATGGTCCCATAAGAGCTGTCACTGAAAGCATTTTTGAAGTTACAATGGCATCTAGCTGGAAACTGTCCTCTGGACATAGGAATGATAAAAGTATCAGTCGCTCTGTTACTAATGGTACCGAAACGTATCCCAGGACGCCCATACGCAGGTAGGGGACTTGGTCCTGTCAATGTTCGATTGGAAAAATAGATAAGAGCGGGTCGTTACAATCATGAAAGACTTACTAAAGAATTGATTGTATGTGCAAAGCTATTTTAAAACCTTATTTTAATAAAGAAGATCCAATTAGTGGCTTTCAGAGAAGGAATACCTACTCGCATGGTCAGTTGGTCCACAGTAGAGCATGTTCGTTTCTGGATGGTTTGGTGGCTCGGCAAACAGTAAAAAACTACCCTAGCCTTGTGTTTGCTACTGGTGGCTGATTCCTAGATTGGAGAAAAAACACAGGGAGAGAGATTGTTACAAGCATTGGAAAAGCCAACAAGTCTTGCCTTTGGAAGCTATTGGCTTGGCCAATGCTTTTTGCCAATGCTGCGGAGCATCAGCAGAAGAAAAAAAAAAATGAGTCATGAGGCGATACATGCATAAAGCGTCTGTATCATAATGCTACTGAAACCCATGCCAGTCAGTAGGCACGCATATGCCTTGTGACATATGCGCACTACTAATGAGTGATGCTGTCGCCAATTTGGCACTTGCTGCTGCAATTAAAAAAAAACATTTTACATTTTCTCGAAAGTTCTTTTCAGTAATCAGAGTGGCCCAGCAATCAATGGGAGCTGCAGGGCCCTCCAAGAAATGCCACTTTAAAAAAAAATCTAAGGATGCAAGGGTGGGCAAGCAGCAGAGTAGCACGTGGGGAGAAGCCACATGAAGTGGGTGACGGACAATAACTAAAGATAACGCCAGATGGGGGGGGGGTGAAAGGATAACGGAGGAAAAGAGCAACAACGATTGCAGGGAGGTTTGATGGGGGGGCAGTAGCAGCTGCTACAAGGCAGTAGTGGTGGGGTGGGGAGGGTGGAGGGTATAAAAAAAAGAAAAGGGGGGAACAAAAAAGAACAAAAAAAGCACTTACCTTCCCAGCGGCCACCTCTCCTGCATCCTCTTTGGTCAACGAAGCACCCAGGCTCCTGATTTCCCTAGCCAATCATGACGCTGCCTTACAGCAGCGTTGTGATTGGTCTGAGCGCTGCATTACAGCTGGTGGAGAACATGCAAAGTGTGCATGAATGTTTGGCTGGCCCTAGATGGCCGGCCAAACCGTCATGCGCACATTAGAGTGTGCTCACAACTCATCTCCCTGCTCTGCAGGAAGCACAGCCCCGTCCTGCCTGCACCTTTAGATAGCTTAAAAGGAAAAATAATATGATAATAACATTGTTATTTTCATTTTATTTTTCCTGTGCTGCGATGCTCCTCTGCCTTAGCGCAGGGGAAACAGCCTTTACAACGGAAGCGTTACAACGCATGCCATTACAACGCATGTCGTTACAACGTGAAAGGCTTGTTGCAGGGGGTAGAAGGTGTTGGAGCTCCATCACCTTCCCTACATTTGCACACACTGGGAGTTGGAATAGTAAATTATACTATTCCAACTTCCAGCGCACCCCCGACAGCAAGTTGGGGTAAAGGTATGCGTTGTAATGGCATGCGTTGTAACGGCATAGAACCTTAGCGCAGTAGCCGCCCCTGATGGGGGGAGAAGCACATATAGAGTTTTTATCAAAAGAGGAAAAAGTAGTTCCATAAAAGTGAGGATACAGGTCAGCCAATCAAAATTGGACCTTAGTGAACTTTTAATTACGCAGGAGTAACTGAGATAATTTTGGTAATTTCGCATAACAAAATATACGCAAAATTACAGAGATTACCCCATTACACCACATTGCATAATTTTAGCGAGAAGTTTTAACATTAGATTTACCATTTAGGTAACTTTTCAATGTGAAAAGCATTTCAGGTTGACTTTTTACCCTTGCTGGCCGTTCTGGTAATTTTTTAGCACAAAACTACAAATCCACCATGAGCTTCAGTGTTTTGAACAAGAGCAATCGGAAATCATCACAATTACATTTTTGAGTTGATTTTTTTGAGTGTGAGATGCATTTCTTGTAATTACAGGTAATTTTGCAAAATTCTGCAGTAATTGTGCTTACATACATAAAGAAAAACATCTGAATAAGAAGCAAGGAAATAAGAGTGACAATAAAGCCAACGAATGGAAGGAATGAGTGGGCTCTAAGCCCCCTGTACGTCTTTGAGATAGTTCATAAGAGGTAGGTGAGACCTTAAACTACACCAAACCTTTATTGCGCATACACTCTTTTGAGAATTGATGTAGGCTGGACTCCAAACCCATGCAGAAAGCACTATTGTGCAAAGGGGCTCTGATTATGTCAAACAATCCAGTTTTCACGAAAATTGTGCCTGTGGGGAGATCTTTGCAGTGCACACCTACAAAGATGAGCCAGGAGAACACTGACGACCTCTCTATCGCTTCACCTTCCGACCTTCTGCATTTCACCTCTTTGTTAGAACTGGCTTGACAGCAGAGATGTCTACGTTACCTATGTATATAGAGTGGTGTTAGACCTGGCACCTTGGAGTGAGTCTCCCTCCCTCTTTTTTGTCGCTGTGCCTCATGTGCTTTTATGGTGTTGGCTGCTCAGCGCGCTGTGCCACTGCCAACCAGTGTCGCGGTGCGAGTGCTCCCTTTTAAATTATATATGTTGGTTGGATTCCATGATTGGATCGTTTGGTTTACTGTCAGACCCCAGTAAAGTGCGCCAGGAGCGCCAGGGCATGTAAATGCAAACACCGCTGGTGGGCTTGCAGCACTGGTTGTGCCACCCACAAAAGCGGCCGGTAAAATATGTCTAAGGTCTGCCATCGCAGAACCTGCGTGCAGTCTGGTACTGACATGCTGACTGGCAAGTGCCCACACTTGCCGGTCCCTAAACCATCCCTTAACTTCATGTTAGTCACCCCTCTGGTAGGCCCACGGGCAGGGTGCGTTGTAAGCCTAAGGTAGGACAAGCCTGGATGCGTGGCATGTCCTAGTAGTGAATGACCGCCATCTTGTTGTTCACTACTGTAAGGCTACCCTGTTCTCATAGGCCAAGTATGGGCGGCGAGGATTGTTACAGCCTATGATCCTAACCGACCCAGGGAACATGGTAGAAGATCGAGTCTAGTAAGCCTGAACTCGGAATAATAAGGTACATCTTTTCCCAAGGTTTATTTTAATATTCCGCGTTTGCAAATGCCGCTTTTAGAAAGCTGGCCTTTGCTTGCCTAAACATTTAAGCCCGCCTCTGCGTGATGTGTATCTGATGTCTGGCTGGTGTGAGTGACAGGGCTGGGGGAACCCAGATGGGCAGGGCTAGGTAGCCTGGTGGTGAATAGGATGATCGACAGGTAGATGGGGGGGAGGAGCACCCCTAGGCTCTGAATAGGACAGTGCTCTGCCACCTCAATGCCGTCTCCGCCCCCTGTGGAGCGTCTGATGACTCTGCCCTGCACTCTGAAAGGAGAAGCCTGCATCGCGTAAACAAAGTGCTCAGAAACCGGACTGGACTAGGCAAGGGCCCCCCTGGCCTGGGAGAATAAAAGATTTGCTGTATAAATGTAGGAGCCCTGCTCCTAAGAAACTATATCCGCTTTTGACCAAGAAGAATCTCTGCCTGAGGAGGAGGCACCGGGAAAGCTGTAGGAGGAAGACTGTCCCTGTCCTGGGGGATTGGCCTGCAGTGGTGACCTTGCTACCAAAGGGGAGAAGAGAAACTGTTGCTGAAGACTTTGCTTTATTTTTACTTTCAAGACTTGTGCTTTCCAAAACGATCTCCAAGGGCTTGGAACTGAGCTTGCCCCCTGAACTGAGCCCCAGGACCATTGGGCTCTACCTGATCTTCACTCGCCTGCCGCTGAACTGTGGTGTCCTTTCCCTCGCCGAAGCTGTGACCCTCGTGCCCCAGTCCCTCCCTGAGCCGTGACCAGGACTGCTTAGCCGCCCCCTCCTTGGGAAGAGCCTCGCTCGATCGGAGCCGCTCCCCCTACGCTGTGCTGGGCTGCCCCTGTCACCTCGCTCGCTGGAGGCTCGCTGTGCACCTTCACCCTCCCGCCGGAATCGGCGTTGTGAGCATCTCCAAGCCTTGGACGGCCCGGACGTAACCTGCATGCCCGGCTGCCCCGCTTTGTTCACCCGCCACCTGCAAACACCCCGCTCTTGCCGTGAGCCTGAAGATCAGACCTCCATCGTGAAGTGTGGGAGCCCCGGACGCCGCCTCGCACTTCTGTCGAAGTGCCGCTGAAATCCCGCAACCGCCTTCGCGTCAAGAAACAAGGTACTGTACTTACGAACTCGACCGCGAGCTCGCATCGGATCCAGGGTCCGCAACGTTCTGATTTCCCTGTCATCTGCCGTGTGCTTCCCGGGCGCCGCCTCAGCACGAAGTGCGCTGAGGCCCACAGTTACCTTGTGCCCGCCTAAATAACTTTCCGTAACAAAGAGACTTTACCGTATTTTCAAGAGTTGTGGCCCCATCAGTTCAACGTTACTGGGCCTTGTATTTGAATCTGCTGAATCTACATAAAAGCTTATTTTTATATACTACCTGATTGGTGTCCGTTTGTGGTGCATGCAGGGGGTTTACTATATGTATTATTGCACTTGCTTAACCGTGTACGCCTGAGACTTAGCCTAGACTGCTCGCGCCACGCACCTAGAGGGTGAGCAGGGGTTATTCTGGGGAGTCATCCTTCGCCCTGACAAGAAGTAAAGGGTCCCTGCTTGTTGTGGGTACACACCTGCGTCAACCAGAGCCCCCTCATTTCTAACATTGGTGGCAGCGGTGAGGATTTACGGATTTGCATTTGTGGTTTGCGTATAGTGAACCACTGATCACCACGTAGTGAGAGCAGACCAGTAACACAGCCACAAGACTAGCAATTGTTTTTGGTTTTGCCAAGAATCTCCGTTGTTAGAGCCATGCCTGGTTCACTTCCCGCCGGAAGGGCAGCTTCTATAATCTCTGGATTTGAGGACATAGATTGGGAAGAAAGCGCACTTCAGAATCATACCAATGAAGAATTGAAAGGTTTTTGCTCCAAGTTCAGAATTGCCCAAACTGGATTGAAAAAGAAGGACCAACTCGTGAAGGCGCTGAGGGCCTGGTATGAGTCAAAGGCACCAGAGAATCAGGTGGAAATGGTTCCACCAGAAAGTGTCCATGAGTTTGGCAGAGGCCTGTCGCCAGAAGAGTTGGCAGACAGGGCCGCAACCCGGGCACACGAAGTGGAGATGGCAAAACTTCATGGGTAGATGGATATGGAAAAACAAAGATTAGCCATGGAAGAAAAGAAACTACAATTAGAGCATGACATGAAGCTGAGGGAGCTGGAGCTGAAAGCAAAAAGTTTGGAGCTTAATCCCTCTGGTGGCAGCACACCGCCAGTAACGGCGGAACCAAGAGTTTATATTCCCAAGGATGTAGTGAAGGAGTTCTTCAAGAATGACGACATCGGGCAGTGGTTCAGAGCCTACGAGGTAGCCATGTCTTCCCACCGGGTCCCTGAGAGAGATTGGGGAGCGGGGTTGTGGGGACGGTTCCTGAGTGAAGGGCGGGACACACTGTTAGATTTACCTGCTGATGTTCATAATTCTTACGCCCATATGAAGGAAGCATTGATGACTAGGTATGGGTTGACCCCTGAGTTATATAGACAGAGGTTCAGGGGTTGCACTAAGATTCCCAATAGTACGTATGTGGAGTATGTGACTTTCTTTTGCAGAGCGCTGGATGGTTGGGTAAAGGGTAGTAAGGTAAATGATTATCAAGGGCTTCTTGATTTAATGGCATGGGAGCACTTGTCCAGTAATTGTTTTCCTGAGCTACGCCAGCACCTGATAGATAGTAGGCTGACTAACCCTAGGAAGCTTGCTGAGGAGGCGGACCGCTGGGTCAGTACCAGGGTCCACAAGGGTCCCGTGGGAGATTCCGCCAAAGGTGGGCAGGGTCCCCAGCAGAAGAGTGGGGGGGACAGGGATAAACAGAAGCAGTTCCCAAAAGGGCCCCAAAGTAGTCCCAAGGGAACCAAGGGAAGGGTTCTCAGCCTCCCCCACCCCAGAAACCGACCGGGGCCCCGACAGGTCCTCCTGTTCAGAAGGGGCCCGTAAGATGTTACAGGTGTAACAATTTGGGGCATTTTGCCTCTGATGTAAAGTGTCCATTGTTTGGTAAACCAGCACCCACTGGTGCTCCACCCCGGCAGGTGACTAGTGTAGCCCTGGGGGAGGAAGGGGGTATCCAAGGTGCGTGGGGTCCCGCAGAGATGTCCCTAGTCTCGCTAGGAGACCGTGAAGTGGTCCCTCCAACCCAGCTGCCTGAGAACACTAAGAAGTACAGGCAGTGGGTGACCATAAATGGCCATAGAGTGGAAGCTCTTAGAGATACAGGAGCCAGTGTGACAGCTGTCAGGTGTCACCTGGTGTCTCAGGAGCAGGTGGTCCCTAATGCATTCTATCCCGTTGTTGCCGCTGACAACACAGAGAGGCACTGCAAGGTGGCTCAGGCTCCCTTTGAGTGGGGGGGGGGGTCTCTGGTACTCTTCAGGTAGCTGTGAGGCCCGCGATGCCTGTAGACTGTTTGTTAGGGAACGATTTGGATAGCTCACCTTGGGCTAAGGTGGAGCAGAGTGCTCACCTGGAGATGTTGGGTATGCCGGATTGGGCGTGTGTCACCACACGGTCCATGGCAGCCAGTAGAGGGACTCAAGAGGTCCTGGAGCCTGAGAGGGAGGCCCAGGAACCGGCCTCAGAGAGAAGGAGCAAGGGGCGCGGGAAGCCGGCCCCTGAAGTTCCCACGGTCCAGGAGGAAGCAGACCTTGAGGGTGATGCCCTGGAGCCTACAGGGGAACAGATAGCTGAACTGGGAGACCTGCCGGAGCTGACCCATTGGCAGCAGGAAGGGGGTCCCACCAGGGAGGACTTTTGTAAGGCGCAGAAGGAGTGCCCTTCTCTCGTGGGTATGCGGCAGCAGGCTGCAGACCAGGCCGCAGGTGATCAGTCAGGATCACATTTCGTTTACTGGGAGAACGACCTCCTATATACAGAGCCTAAGGTTGCTGAGCCTGGGTCAGCCCGTGCGCTGGTGGTACCCCAGGACTTCAGAGCCTTCCTACTGGGGCTGGCTCACGATGTGCCATTGGCAGGGCATTTGGGGCAGGACAAGACCTTTGAAAGGCTTGTCACCCACTTTTATTGGCCTCAAATGCGCAGGAGTTCAGATACTCACTGCAGGACATGCCAGATTTGCCAGGCAAGTGGAAAGAGTGGAAGGAAGCAGAAGGCTCCACTCCAGCCATTCCCTGTGGTCGGTACCCCATTCCAGCGAGTGGGGATTGACATTGTAGGGCCACTGGACCCCAGGACAGCGATGGGCAATAGGTTCATCCTGGCCCTGGTGGACCATGCCACCCGGTACCCGGAAGCTATTCCTCTGAAGACAGTGACGGCCCCCGTGGTGGGACGTGCACTGATGGGAATTTTCTCCCGAGTGGGATTCCCTCTAGAGGTGGTGTCTGACCGAGGTACCAGTTTCATGTCCAAATACATGAAATCCCTTTGGCAAGAGTGTGGTGTAACCTACAAGTTCACCACACCTTACCACCCCCAAGGAAACGGGTTGGTTGAGAGATTCAACCGAACCCTTAAAGGCATGATAATGGGCCTAGAAGGACCCATGAGGCGTAAGTGGGACGTCCTCTTACCATGCCTTCTCTTCGCTTACCGTGAGGTGCCACAGAAGTCTCTGGGGTTCAGTCCCTTTGAGCTTCTGTATGGTCACCCAGTCAGAGGACCTCTAAGTCTGGTCAAGGAAGGCTGGGAGCAATCTCCCAGGAAACCTCCCCAGAATGTATATAGTTACATGCTGGCCTTCAGGAATCAGACTAGGCGATTCAGGCAACTTGCTGAGGCAAATCTGGAAGCCAGCCAGGAGGAGATGAAGCGGTGGTACGACCAGAATGCCACTCTGGTAGAGCTTCAGCCTGGACAAAAAGTATGGGTCTTGGCCCCCGTGGAGCCGTGTGCGCTCCAGGATAAGTGGACCGGTCCCTTTGAGGTGGTGGAGCGCAAGAGTCCTGTTACCTACGTGGTGGACCTGAAGTCTCCTAGGAACCCTTTACGGGTCCTACATGTGAGCCGCCTCAAGCCCCACTTGGAGAGGTCCCAAGTGGGCATGCTCTTGGCAACAGATGCTGGGATGGATGAGGAGACAGAACCTCTTCCTGACCTCCTGTCAGCCAAGGAGCAAGATGGGTCAGTGGATGGTGTCATCCTCTCTTCCACCCTGACCCCTGAGCAACAGAGTGATTGTCGCCAGTTGCTGGGACAATTTTCTGACCTGTTTTCCCTGGTTCCCGGTGTCACAGATTGGTGCGTCCATGATGTGGACACTGGGGATAGTACACCTGTGCGGCACAAGGCCTACAGGGTGACTGACAGGGTGAGGACATGCATCAAGGAGGAGGTCTCCAAGATGTTTGCACTCGGGGTAATTGAGTCTTCCAGCAGTCCTTGGGCCAGCCCAGTGTTCTTGGTCCCAAAGGCTGCAGCGCCGGGAGCCACACCCGAACTCCGGTTCTGTGTGGACTACAGAGGACTCAATTCAGTCACTAGGACTGACGCACACCCCATCCCCAGAGCTGATGAGCTCATAGATCGGCTAGGGGCTGCCAACTACCTCAGCACGTTTGATTTAACGTCTGGGTATTGGCAGATCGCCTTG
Organism: Triturus cristatus; assembly: GCF_964204655.1. Lineage (NCBI taxonomy): Eukaryota > Metazoa > Chordata > Amphibia > Caudata > Salamandridae > Triturus > Triturus cristatus. The sequence goes on from NC_140593.1 coordinate 127,396,290, forward strand.
ACCGAGGGGGCCAAAGAGAGGTCAGCATTTTCCACCCCAGATGGGCACTACCAGTTCCGGGTTATGCCCTTTGGGATGAAGAATGCCCCTGCCACCTTTCAGAGATTGGTCAACCAGGTGTTGGCTGGGCTGGATTCGTTCAGTGCAGCCTACCTGGATGACATCGCGGTGTTCAGCTCCACGTGGGAAGAACACCTGCGGCACCTCTGGGAAGTGTTGATGGCGCTGCGCAAGGCAGGCCTCACGATCAAGGCGAGTAAATGCCAGATCGAGCAGGGTTCCGTGGTGTACTTGGGGAACAAGTTGGGAGTGGCCAGGTGGCACCCCTTCAGCCCAAGATCGAAACCATTCTGAATTGGGAGGCGCCCAAAACCCAGACAGAGGTGAGAGCCTTCCTAGGTCTCACCGGGTACTACAGGAGGTTTGTCAAGGGGTACGGCAACATGGTTGCCCCCTTGACAGCACTGACTTCGAAGAAGCAGCCCAGGAAAGTGATTTGGACTGACACCTGTCAGAAAGCTTTTGAGGCCCTGAAAACTGCTATGTGCACGGCACCCGTGCTCTTGGCTCCCAACTTCTCCAAAGAGTTTATCGTTCAGACAGACGCTTCAGAGCATGGTGTGGGGGCTTTTCTTTCACAGATTAATGAGGAGGGCCTAGATCAACCCGTAGCCTTTCTTAGCAGGAGGTTACTTACACGGGAACAGAGGTGGAGTGCTATTGAGCGTGAGGCATTTGCTGTGGTCTGGGCGCTGAAGAAGCTAAGACCCTACCTGTTTGGGTCTCACTTCCGGGTTCAGACGGACCACAGGCCCCTCAGATGGTTGATGCATATAAGGGGTGAGAATCCGAAGCTGTTGAGGTGGTCCATTTCCCTACAGGGTATGGATTTCACGGTGGAACATCGCCCTGGTACAGATCACGCCAATGCTGACGGTCTGTCCAGATTTTTCCGCCTTAGTGATGAGGAACTCCCTGGGGTAGGGTAGTTCTCCCCACTTTTCAGCTGGAGGGGACACGTGTTAGACCTGGCACCTTGGCGTGAGTCTCCCTCCCTCTTTTTGTCGCTGTGCCTCATGTGCTTTTATGGTGTTGGCCGCTCAGCGCGCTGTGCCACTGCCAACCAGTGTCGCGGTGTGAGTGCTCCCTTGTAAATTATATATGTTGGTTGGATTCCATGATTGGATCGTTTGGTTTACTGTCAGACCCCAGTAAAGTGCGCCAGGAGCGCCAGGGCATGTAAATGCAAACACCGCTGGTGGGCTTGCAGCACTGGTTGTGCCACCCACAGAAGCGGCCGGTAAAATATGTCTAAGGTCTGCCATCGCAGAACCTGCGTGCAGTCTGGTACTGACATGCTGACTGGCAAGTGCCCACACTTGCCGGTCCCTAAACCTTCCCTTAACTTCATGTTAGTCACCCCTCTGGTAGGCCCACGGGCAGGGTGCGTTGTAAGCCTAAGGTAGGACAAGCCTGGATGCGTGGCATGTCCTAGTAGTGAATGACCGCCATCTTGTTGTTCACTACTGTAAGGCTACCCTGTTCTCATAGGCCAAGTATGGGCGGCGAGGATTGTTACATCCTATGATCCTAACCGACCCAGGGAACATGGTAGAAGATCGAGTCTAGTATGCCTGAACTCGGAATAATAAGGTACACCTTTTCCCAAGGTTTATTTTAATATTCCGCGTTTGCAAATGCCGCTTTTAGAAAGCAGGCCTTTGCTTGCCTAAACATTTCAGCCCGCCTCTGCATGATGTGTATCTGATGTCTGGCTGGTGTGAGTGACAGGGCTGGGGGAACCCAGATGGGCAGGGCTAGGTAGCCTGGTGGTGAATAGGACGATCGACAGGTAGATGGGGGGCAGGAGCACCCCTAGGCTCTGAATAGGACAGTGCTCTGCCACCTCAATGCCGTCTCCGCCCCCTGTGGAGCGTCTGATGACTCTGCCCTGCACTCTGAAAGGAGAAACCTGCATCGCGTAAACAAAGTGCTCAGAAACCGGACTGGACTAGGCAAGGGCCCCCCTGGCCTGGGAGAATAAAAGATTTGCTGTATAAATGTAGGAGCCCTGCTCCTAAGAAACTAGATCCGCTTTTGACCAAGAAGAATCTCTGCCTGAGGAGGAGGCACCGGGAAAGCTGTAGGAGGAAGACTGTCCCTGTCCTGGGGGATTGGCCTGCAGTGGTGACCTTGCTACCAAAGGGGAGAAGAGAAACTGTTGCTGAAGACTGTGAGAAGTTGGCCTGATGTATGATGTCACTTGTTCTAGTGTACACCTTATATCAGTCCAAATACCCTTATGGTGATTGGTTGTAAAGTCAACCTTATAGACCAGCTATCCTAGTGGTAGCATGGACAAGAACAATCTTAGGCTAAACTCTGAATGGCATGTGAAGCCAGCTGTGATACCATATATAATCCCTTGAATACCAAATGAAAGGACACCACAACAGATATATATATAAAATAAAGTGTAGTTATTCTAGTCAAACCCTCAGCACTCTTTATGAGATTAGAGGTAAGTACAACACAGTCTTATTTAAGCATACATTAAGTCACACAGGTAAGTAATACAGTTAGGCCCTAGGGGCCACGCAAACCATATACTAAGTAAGTGGTATAAGGACCACTGTCACGGAAATAGGTTAGGCCTAGGCCTAGGGAATCACTGGGGCTACACTACACTAGCAACAGTTAGGAAGTGGGAGGCCCACGGGATTCAGGTGCAGAGTGGAAACACTCACGCGTAATGCGTAAAAGTCGATGGAAATAGTAGTTGTTAGCAATTAACAGTTTAGGGACACTTCTAAAGCAGCTAGAGAGTCGAGACTCGGAAACTAGACCCTAGGATAGTCACTACCCTTGTGAGCACCGAAGTACCCAAGTTACCTAGCCCACAGGCTGCGGGTACATAGGTGTGAACCTGCGTCGGGTTTCGTCGTGGACTTCTATGGATGCCTGAAGGAAAGATGCTGACAGGCAGTCAGTGAAGAGTGTCCGGTGGATCCCAAGGCTGGGATCAAGAAGAGAGGAGACCTGCAAGCAGAAGGGACAGAGTCAAGGTCACTAGCCAGTGACCACGTGGAACCAGGAAGGAACCAGGCGATGTCGTGAAGATTGCAGGTGAAGGTGAAGCTTGTCGCTGCAGCCACGAGGACCAGGGAATGTCGAGGACGACCAGGACCAGGAGGCGAGCTGTCCCACGAAGGCTCTTGCTGTCGGCGGCGTCGAAGTTGGACTAGGACTCACCAAGCCTTGGCAAGCGGAACCCACGAAGAACGGAGGACTTGCTTCTGGTGCAGACCAGGAAGGTCTGGGGTGCTTCTCTTTTTCAAAGGAGCAGGAGCCAGTCTGGAGGAGCGAAACCAGCGCTGAAGATTACGGGATGCGTCGTCACAAAGGCCACTAGCCAGCGGGCAAGCAACCGGACAGACGCGGCAAGCAGGAAAATGCAGAAGGGCCCCACGCAGGACTCGTGGAGTGTGGGGGGCTGGTCTTCGGTGCAGATGGTGCTTGGGGTTGGGGCTTCTCAATCCCCGGTGCACAACTTCGAGGGTGCCTCAGAAGCTGCGCTTGAAGATACTAGCCACTTTTCCCAGGTAGCCGGTCCCACGTCTCTCGTCGCCTCCACGGATCTCAGCTCTGCTGTGGATGTGGATCAGGGTCGGAGAAGTCTGGAAGTCAAGGCTCTGGTCGGGCTCTGCAGTCGGTCCCTCGTAGAACTTTAGAAAACCAAAGGGTAGTCTCTTGATGGTGCCTGTTTGCACAGGGTAGCCACTCCTTGGCCACAAGGGAGATTCTTCAGTCTTCTTCTTTCGTCGAATGTCGAAGGTCCAGAGTTTCTGTTTAAGTTGCAGGTTCAGGATAATCTAAAGTCCTGGGGCCCAGCTACCACTCTTATACTTATCTGGGGGGCTGGGTTACCTGCTAGGTCACGCCTTATGGGTGGGACCTGGGAGGGGGGTGGTTACACCCCCTTCCCTTTGTCCAGTTTCGCGCCAGGACTGGGGCTGGAGTGCCCCAGCACCGGTTTGAACTGGACTATGCATGGGACACCTTGTGTGCCCCAGGCATGTCTCATTCCTTTCAGCCCTCCCTGCCCCAATACACTAAAGTCTGTCTGGGGTGGTGCTAGCACCTCCCCAAGCAGGAAACCTATTGTCCAAGCCTCCCTTGCCAGGATCACTCCCAGCAGCAGGAGGCCAGACTTGTGTCTGTGGCAGCAGCATCCATTTTGTGATGCTGAGGCTTTGGTTAGAGTTAAACAGCAAAGTAGGATTTTAACATGTCTCTCCCTCTAGAAGGGAGGAATAATATCCTCATCACCAGAAATGGTATGGGGGTATTATTCCAAAGTGTTAGACACCTTACACGACATGTTTTGATAAAGCCAAACCATAGTTACCATAACCGTTTAAGATTATAAGGCACTTTAAGAGTATATGGTAGGCTATATCATAGAACAGCTATAAGGACATGGTTCCGAAAGCTGCAGACAGGCTCAGCTCATGCTAGAGCACCATCTCACATGTTACCAAGCACTCTGCCTCCAGGATTGTTAAGGCCTGCCATAGGAGTGACTGATAGGTACACATGTGTCTATATATAAGGGTAGATATAGGCATACTATATCTAAGCAAGGGGTGATTACACGACCTTGCCCCAGCTGAGTGATCAGCCAGTTGTGTCTGATTGGAAGGCCAGACCAGGGGTGGCATAATACATGCTGCAGCCCCTGGGAGGCCTAGGGTACACCTATGCCCTGGGTACCTAGGGTACACTGTACAGGGTCCAATAAGGTGATCCTTACCAATTGGGAATGTACCTAGGGTACATGGAGTTCATTTTAAAGAGAGAGCAGACAGCCTGAGACCCTGAATGGCAGGATCTCAGGCCAACTAAGTCGAAAAACCAGCTAGACACTAGGCAAAAAGTTGGGGGTAACCATAGTCAGATATCCACCTTCCTACACAACCTCCCCCTAAACGAAAGGAGATAAGGCTGGCCTTGACAAGGTAAGCCTCTATTGCCTAAGTTGCCATATAAGGAAGAACCAGCACTGGCATGGTTACCCCCTGTCTCATGGTCCACTAAGCAATCCCTCATCCTAAAGGTATCATAGGGTCTCCACCATAGGGAATCTCTACCTTTGGTGTGTCTTTGCAAAGTAAAAGGCTGGTGTTGAGATGGAGTACTGAAGTGAGTGTCCTCAAAGTGAGGCCTCAGCTTCCTCCAATCATCCTCCACCATGGAAGCCTTTCTTTCTCTCACTGAGTTGCACTGTGCTCTCAGGGTCAGCCTCTGGCTACCTAAAGCTGGAGGCTGGGTCCCTTTTGTGGGCTTACTGGAGGGACAGGTCAGGTTTGGGGCCCTAAGGTCCCATGTTTGCCTGTGCCCAACAGAATCCCTCTGGGGGAGGTCCCTAACTACCTGTAAAGGGGATCCCTCAGGAATGTTTTTACCCATCACCTGGCTAGGGCTACTAGCCAGGCAATCCTCATTCTTTTGATGGGGGGGTTCTTGTGGACAGGGGCCCTCTTGGGGTCCACTGGCCTCCCTGACCTCTGCAGCCCTGGGCTGACTGAGGCAGGGTAGAGAGAGGCAGGCTACCTGCACCAGACTGGGTCCCACCTTGGAAGGGGCCACTGACATCAGAGGCTCTGCCAGGCCAGGCCTGGCTACCTCTGGGGCAGTTCCTTCACAAGGGGTGAGGTCAGATCCCTGAGGAGGCTGACCTTTTCCTAATGTCTGGGGAGAGGGAGACTTTTCTTCCTCCCCACTACTCTCTGTTTGTGTGGAGTGATCCATAGTTTCAGGCTTCACTACACCTATGTCAGTCTGAGTATGGGCTGAGACTATTACAGCCTTGCCAACCTTTTCAGGGAGGCACTCAGTTTGGGGTTGAGCTGTGACTGTCACAGCTCTGCCAATCTCTACAGGGAAGTCTGTCTTTGCCTGGGCTGTGGCTACCACTGCCCTTCCAACCTTTTCAGGGAGAAAATCTACTTGGACAGGGGTTGTGGCTGGCACAACCCCACTACCCTTTTTTGAAAGGCCTACCATTTTGGAATGGGTGTCTTGTTCAACTCCAGCCCAAGCTGAGAGTTCTAAGTCATTCCCCAGTAAGCAGTCCACAGGCAAGGTTGGAGACACTGCCACCCTTTTAGGGCCAGTGACACCTCCCCAGCTGAGACATACCTCTGCCATGGGATGACTGTTCTGTTTGCCATCAATGTTAGTTACCTGGTATGAGAAACCAGGCAAAAGCTGCTCAGAGGGAACTAGCCTATGGGCCACCATAGTGATGCTAGCTCCAGTGTCTCTGTAGGCCTCAGCTTTTCTACCATTGATGTAGGGCTCCTGTCTGTACCTACCCAAAGTGTTGGGACAGGCAGTGAAGTTGGCAAACCCCATGCCACCATCACAGACAAGAGTAGCTGCTGTAGGGGAATTGGCTAAGCCAGGGTCCCCCTGTGTTCCCCAAGAAAACCCAACCACATTTTTGGGGGCACTCCCACCACCTGGGGGATTACTGCTGACAGTAATAGGTGGTGTGACAGGAGTAGTTGGAGGAACAGTTTTGTTTTTAGCCTTTGGGCAACTGCTGTCAGTTTTCCAATGCCCAGGAGTTTTACACTCATGGCAGTAAGGCTTTTTAACTGTGGTAGAGGAGGGAGCTTGGGACCCACCACCCTGTGTGGAGTTTTGGGGCCCTGAGGAAGATTTCTCTTTTGTTTTATCCCCACCCTTCTCTTGAGGCTTGGTGGTATCTTTCTTTTGGTCACCACCCTGATTTTTAGGCCTAATCCTGGTCCTGACCCATTTATCTGCCCTCTTTCCCAATTCTTGGGGAGAGGTCAAATCTGAGTCTACCAGGTGTTGATGGAGAAGCTGGTTCTGACAATTACTAAGGATCTGCTCCCTCATAATCAAGTTGTACAATCCTGTATAGTCCTGCACCTTGCTGCCAGTTAACCAACCTTCCAAAGCCTTAGTGGCACAATCCACAAAATCAGACCAGTCCTGTGTCTGTGTCTTCTGGGTGTCTCTGAACAACAACCTATATTGCTCAGTGGTTAAGCCAAACCCATCTATCAGAGCACTCTTCAGGACTTTGTAATTGTTAGCATCCTCATCACTGACTGTGAGGAGCTTGTCTCTACCTTTGTCAGAAAAGGAGAGCCACAAGATAGCTGCCCACTGACTCTGGGGTACCTGCTGTACTTTGCAGGCCCTCTCCAAAGCAGTCATCCACTTGTGGATGTCATCCCCATTCTGATATGGGGGGACTATCTTGCTTAGGTTTCTATGGTCATAAGACCTATCCCTATCTCTAGGAATGTTGCTGCCACCAGTGGGTTCTGACCCACACAATTTTTGCTCTCTAGCCAGAGCAAGCTTCTCTTTGGCAAGGGCAAGTTCTTCCCTCTGAATCCTCAGATTAGCTTCCCTCATTCTGGCTTCATGCTCTTTTCTCTCAGGGGAAGTCATTCCCCTGTGAGAGGAAGCATTAGAGATGCTAGAGACATGGGAGTGGATGGATTCCCTTGAAGGGGATCTGTCCCTCCTGCTTCTCTGTGTAAGCCCACTTGGGGGTCTGCATGGGGGAACCCCATGCAAACTCCCATGTAAGCTTAGGTTAGCCTGGCTAAGTCTTCCTACTTGGCCCTGGCTGTCTACCTCTTCATCTGAAGTCCCATCTGACTCATCTGTGGTGGGTAGACCCTCCTTTGTACCTAGGGTACCTGCCTGTGAGGCGTTAAGAGCACCATACTCCTCTAGGAGTTGTCTTAGCTGAAGGAGGGTAGGGTTTTCACCCTGTTTTATTTTTCTGGAGGTGCACAATTGTCTCATCTCCTGAAAAGTTAGGGTATCATATCTAGAGGAGGTCTTCTGCAGATCTGCCCCTCCTGAGAGAGCATCTTCTTGATCTCTTCCCAGAGACATGATCTAGTGAGGGTGTGGTGTGTGCACCTACCTACACTAGTTGTTTCTACTAAACCTCTCTGGTAGTTGTAGTCAGGGTGTGTTACTCCCTTCAACCTACAACCACTAAGTCCAGTAGGACTTAAGTATTATAATCTATGTTATATGTACCTAAACAATATCTGTGTGATCTTTCAATTTAGTATCTCAAGATTACAATGGTATTACAACAGCAAGCTCAGATCCCAACCGCTGCTCACCAATGTGAGAAGTTGGCCTGATGTATGATGTCACTAGTGCTAGTGTACACCTTATATCAGTCCAAATACCCTTATGGTGATTGGTTGTAAAGTCAACCTTATAGACCAGCTATCCTAGTGGTAGCATGGACAAGAGCAGTCTTAGGCTAAACTCTGAATGGCATGTGAAGCCAGCTGTGATACCATATATAATCCCTTGAATACCAAATGAAAGGACACCACAACAGATATATATATAAAATAAAGTGTATTTATTCTAGTCAAACCCTCAGCACTCTTTATGAGATTAGAGGTAAGTACAACACAGTCTTATTTAAGCATACATTAAGTCACACAGGTAATTAATACAGTTAGGCCCTATGGGCCACGCAAACCATATACTAAGTAAGTGGTATAAGGACCACTGTCACGGAAATAGGTTAGGCCTAGGCCTAGGGAATTGCTGGGGCTACACTACACTAGCAACAGTTAGGAAGTGGGAGGCCCACGGGATTCAGGTGCAGAGTGGAAACACTCACGCGTAATGCGTAAAAGTCGATGGAAATAGTAGTTGTTAGCAATTAACAGTTTAGGGACACTTCTAAAGCAGCTAGAGAGTCGAGACTCGGAAACTAGACCCTAGGATAGTCACTACCCTTGTGAGCACCGAAGTACCCAAGTTACCTAGCCCACAGGCTGCGGGTGCATAGGTGTGAACCTGCGTCGGGTTTCGTCGTGGACTTCTATGGATGCCTGAAGGAAAGATGCTGACAGGCAGTCAGTGAAGAGTGTCCGGTGGATCCCAAGGCTGGGATCAAGAAGAGAGGAGACCTGCAAGCAGAAGGGACAGAGTCAAGGTCACTAGCCAGTGACCACGTGGAACCAGGAAGGAACCAGGCGATGTCATGAAGATTGCAGGTGAAGGTGAAGCTTGTCGCTGCAGCCACGAGGACCAGGGAACGTCGAGGACGACCAGGACCAGGAGGCGAGCTGTCCCACGAAGGCTCTTGCTGTCGGCGGCGTCGAAGTTGGACTAGGACTCACCAAGCCTTGGCAAGCGGAACCCACGAAGAACGGAGGCCTTGCTTCTGGTGCAGACCAGGAAGGTCTGGGGTGCTTCTCTTTTTCAAAGGAGCAGGAGCCAGTCTGGAGGAGCCAAACCAGCGCTGAAGATTACGGGATGCGTCGTCACAAAGGCCACTAGCCCGCGGGCAAGCAACCGGACAGACGCGGCAAGCAGGAAAATGCAGAAGGGCCCCACGCAGGACTCGTGGAGTGTGGGGGGCTGGTCTTCGGTGCAGATGGTGCTTGGGGTTGGGGCTTCTCAATCCCCGGTGCACAACTTCGAGGGTGCCTCAGAAGCTGCGCTTGAAGATACTAGCCACTTTTCCCAGGTAGCCGGTCCCACGTCTCTCGTCGCCTCCACGGATCTCAGCTCTGCTGTGGATGTGGATCAGGTTCGGAGAAGTCTGGAAGTCAAGGCTCTGGTCGGGCTCTGCAGTCGGTCCCTCGTAGAACTTTAGCAAAGCAAAGGGTAGTCTCTTGATGGTGCCTGTTTGCACAGGGTAGCCACTCCTTGGCCACAAGGGAGATTCTTCAGTCTTCTTCTTTCGTCGAATGTCGAAGGTCCAGAGTTTCTGTTTAAGTTGCAGGTTCAGGATAATCTAAAGTCCTGGGGCCCAGCTACCACTCTTATACTAATCTGGGGGGCTGGGTTACCTGCTAGGTCACGCCTTATGGGTGGGACCTGGGAGGGGGGTGGTTACACCCCCTTCCCTTTGTCCAGTTTTGCGCCAGGACTGGGGCTGGAGTGCCCCAGCACCGGTTTGAACTGGACTATGCATGGGACACCTTGTGTGCCCCAGGCATGTCTCATTCCTTTCAGCCCTCCCTGCCCCAATACACTAAAGTCTGTCTGGGGTGGTGCTAGCACCTCCCCAAGCAGGAAACCTATTGTCCAAGCCTCCCTTGCCAGGATCACTCCCAGCAGCAGGAGGCCAGACTCGTGTCTGTGGCAGCAGCATCCATTTTGTGATGCTGAGGCTTTGGTTAGAGTTAAACAGCAAAGTAGGATTTTAACATGTCTCTCCCTCTAGAAGGGAGGAATAATATCCTCATCACCAGAAATGGTATGGGGGTATTATTCCAAAGTGTTAGACACCTTACACGACATGTTTTGATAAAGCCAAACCATAGTTACCATAACCGTTTAAGATTATAAGGCACTTTAAGAGTATATGGTAGGCTATATCATAGAACAGCTATAAGGACATGGTTCCGAAAGCTGCAGACAGGCTCAGCTCATGCTAGAGCACCATCTCACATGTTACCAAGCACTCTGCCTCCAGGATTGTTAAGGCCTGCCATAGGAGTGACTGATAGGTACACATGTGTCTATATATAAGGGTAGATATAGGCATACTATATCTAAGCAAGGGGTGATTACACGACCTTGCCCCAGCTGAGTGATCAGCCAGTTGTGTCTGATTGGAAGGCCAGACCAGGGGTGGCATAATACATGCTGCAGCCCCTGGGAGGCCTAGGGTACACCTATGCCCTGGGTACCTAGGGTACACTGTACAGGGTCCAATAAGGTGATCCTTAACAATTGGGAATGTACCTAGGGTACAAGGAGTCCATTTTAAAGAGAGAGCAGACAGACTGAGACCCTGAATGGCAGGATCTCAGGCCAACTAAGTCGAAAAACCAGCTAGACACTAGGCAAAAAGTTGGGGGTAACCATAGTCGGATTTCCACCTTCCCACAAAGACTTTGCTTTATTTTTACTTTCAAGGCTTGTGCTTTCCAAAACGATCGGCGTTGTGAGCATCTCCAAGCCTCGGACGGCCCGGACGTAACCTGCGTGCCCGGCTGCCCCGCTTTGTTCACCCGTCACCTGCAAACACCCCGCTCTTGCCGTGAGCCTGAAGATCAGACCCCCATCGTGAAGTGTGGGAGCCCCGGACGCCGCCTCGCCCTTCTGTCGAAGTGCCGCTGAAATGCCGCAACCGCCTTCGCGTCAAGAAACAAGGTACTGTACTTACGAACTCGACCGCGAGCTCGCATCGGATCCAGGGTCCGCAACGTTCTGATTTCCCTGTCATCTGCCGTGTGCTTCCCGGGCGCCGCCTCAGCACGAAGTGCGCTGAGGCCCACAGTTACCTTGTGCCCGCCTAAATAACTTTCCGTAACAAAGAGACTTTACCGTATTTTCAAGAGTTGTGGCCCCATCAGTTCAACGTTACTGGGCCTTGTATTTGAATCTGCTGAATCTACATAAAAGCTTATTTTTATATACTACCTGATTGGTGTCCGTTTGTGGTGCATGCAGGGGGTTTACTATATGTATTATTGCACTTGCTTAACCGTGTACGCCTGAGACTTAGCCTAGACTGCTCGCGCCACGCACCTAGAGGGTGAGCAGGGGTTATTCTGGGGAGTCATCCTTCGCCCTGACAAGAAGTAAAGGGTCCCTGCTTGTTGTGGGTACACACCTGCGTCAACCAGAGCCCCCTCATTTCTAACAAGTGGGCTTCGGCTCAGCTCTACGCAGTATTACCGTCTCACCTCATGCCATTGGCAGTTTTGTGTATTATTCTGCCTTGTAGGGAGTGCTTGCGGTGTAATGCATGAGGGACTATTTTACATCTTGAAAGTACACCGATTCTGATTCTTCACACATTGCATTCTTTATCTTAGGGATGCATTTCATACAGAAATCAGTCTTTTTTATTTAACCACCACAAGTTTTCTGATATATAAACCAGAACTCTTGTATCTGCCAGTGCTTGTTTCTTACCGTGGCACTGTCTATTCTGAGAGAAGGCCCTGTCTGGAAGTGATAATCTTGTCAAGAAACAATGCCCATTTGTGAGTCTTCATCAGTGCTTTGGCTTTTCTTGCAAATGCACATTTCCTGATAGATTTTCTTATGTTGCGATGTTTTGGTAACACCCTCTTCATGAACAGGGTGTCTTTCCACAGCTGCAAGTGAAATGGTTTGGTCAAGATGTGGGGAGATCATTGAGAGATTATTTATTTTTAAATTATACTCTGAGGCAAGTTCTGCTGGTTTTCTTCTGGGGACAATGAGCGTACCATACGGATGGAAGCCCATCTGCACTACATGGCTGGAAGGGTGATCAGGATCGGAATAGATACTGTTTCTACTTATAGAAAGTATTTTGTACATTTAATGAGGCCTACAAATAGCATTGCCTGGCAAGGTGCCCACTTGAAACAATAAAGGCAGCTCCTGGGTAATTATTTACTTTAAGAGCTTCCTGATCACTGCCCTTGGGGTCCAGTGATTGACAAGTCACACAGCTAACACCGCTCAGTTATTCAGTGTGGATGGGAATGTGTATATCTTCACATCAAAAAAGGCGCCTCTCCTCAAGTTAAAAGCAATAAAACAAAGTTGATCTCGCCCTGTTGCAGTAGTTTATTAAGGTTACTTCCAAAGCTCCTTCAGGTTGCTACACAGGGCTATCAGAAGGGACATAGATTACATTTTGCACCTAGCACATCTCTGTCATGTCCTACCAATGTATGTCCATGTGTCAAAGATGGATAGCAGAGCACGGCTGCAGTCGATCCCTGTGTGACCGCCAGCCTTGGCGGTGGGGCTTGTCTTGGAACCCAGTGGTGTGCAGGGCTGTGACCTCAGTGGAGGCTGAGTTGGAGCTCATGAGCACTGTTAAGGCTTTCCCACTACCCTGGCCCTTTTGGACCTCTGTGTGGCATCCGTGTTACAGTGTTTGCCCCTGATACTGGGACACTTGCCACGGTAGCCAACACGCCTTTCTCCATGGCCATGCAGATCAGCATTCCCCCATGCAGTTAGGCAAAAGGGACGAAATTCCCCTGAGGCCGTGGCAAGGATTCCTCCGATTTGTGAGGGCATCTTCCGTCTCAGACACTGAACCCATCCAGGCACATACTTTGCACGACCAGCGAGGGGCAGCTGACTCTATAGAGGCCGTGCACACATAAAGGTTGCAGATTTAGGCCTCACGTGCCTGACCGAGATACAAATACCCCAAATCGTGGGCGTATCAATGGAGTGTGAATGTATTGTGTACAGAGATGAGTGAATTAGAGCTAAGAGCCATTTTCCCGCAGTCACTTCCTTTGGTGATGGGCGGCCAAGAGACTAAAGTCTCTGTGGCTTAGATCTGGCCAACTACACCTTTCATATTGGCAAAGTCATAAAAGGAGTTACCGGTTTCTGCTGGGTAAGGGCAGTAGCTATGGAGCATATCAACAAGGCGAGGCGATAGAATTATCGCCGCTTTTGCGTCCGTTTTCGGCCGAAAAGCAGTGATAATTTTATCGCCTAATTAGCAAGCTCACGCTAACGCGTGAAAACACGCGTTAGCGTAGGAATTCCTAATGCCCAGCTTTGCATCTCTAATGAGATGCAAAGTGGGCGTTCCTGACCTGACATGACAGGAGAAATGTCGCTAAGCGACATTTCGCCTATCATCAAGCCATACGCTATGAAGCATAGCGGCAAGAAAAGTAGCGATAACCCCTGTTATCGCTACTTTCCTTACGCCTGCTTCAGGACTGACTTAGCCATGATATCCTATGGAAGGTGGATATCATGGCTAAATTTGTGAGTCCCCATCATCAAGCTAACGCCACATTGCGTGAGATTATCGTTGGGTTTCCAGCGATAATCTCACGTTAGGCAGTTAGCGTGAGGATTTTTATCGCTTATAGCACGCTATCTCAGCAATAAAAATCCACGCTAGCTGGCGATAATTTTTCTAGTGCTAAGTGCGCTTAGAGATAATTATCGCCTCGCCTTGTTGATATGCCCCAATGTTTCTTATGCACGCCATCTCTATTATCCTATGTTTGAAACAGTCATTGTGGCAGTACGCGGCGATATACAGAACAAAAAAAAACAACTTAAGAGGCGGAGTTGGTCTCACATCGCTTCATTATCAGGAGAGAGAACACATATGTGCCCTTTTAAATATTGAATTCTCTACAATTGTAAGCCTGCATTTTTAGTTAAACAACCCAAACGAACAAGATACACAATGAAGCAAAAAAAAACATGAGCGAGCAAAGAATTCGCACCAGACATTGCGAAACTGGGATCACGAGGAGACTGTGTGGAGCAGGCGCCTCACAAGATACATTTCGTCCTGTTCTGTTCACTCTGCTCAAATTATGCGGTAAACAGCTCTTCACGACTGCTACAATGTATCCAGCAGGGCATCTTGGGCCTGGTAGACCTCCAGGAGCCCCCTTTCCAACAGGTGTGTTACCCCCCTTGTCTGCAGCACATTTCCATGAACATAGCCTTTATGACATCACAGCACCTTTTGCTGGTGAAAACCTCAACTGGTACTCTCAGTGAGCTGTCATGTGAATCCGAAGAGCCCATTTCAGGGTCGGGGGTCTCCGAGGGCTGCTCCATGCTTCTTGTCATTGCTGAGCTTTGATCTCACCAGCAGGCCTTTGGCAAAGCTATATTCTGTTGAAATGTATCCCTGGAGGGGACGGTGTATTTTGGGAAGACCTTCTTGAAGAGCGAGTTATGTGTCCAAAATGAAATTCGCCCCTTCTGCTCCTCTCTGTGGTAAAGTCAAAGCTTCAGCTGGAGTGTGCCTGTAACTACCTCACCTAGTCATGAAAAAAAATGTTTTTGAAGAAATGTGAACTGCACCATTCAGCGCTCGCCGTGCATTGGGAACGTGCAAACCCGAGGGATCCGCATTGAGGAACCCGACCCAGTCTACACAAGTGTCCGCCCGCGGATAATTTAGCAGCTTCCCTTTGTGGTGGAAGGAGGGTCTGAAAAGCATGGCGAAGCAGCCCGAGAACCACAAGGAAGAAGCGGGGGCGAGAAGGCAAAGGGTAGTGGGTGTGGGGGTGGTAAATAAAAATAAAGCTAGGTAGGGGGAGAATGGGAAATCAGCATACACGAGAGACAGCACCTTGGGGTGGGAACAGAAGTACAAGCACAAGATGGAGCAACGTGTGGGCAAGTTAAGGGCATGAGGGAGACAACTGGAAAACACATGCCCTCTCATGGAGTGCCTAAGCAAAGAAGAAAAAAATAGTTCACTAAAAGTGAGCAGTGGAAGACCACAAGTAAAGAAGATATGCTTCAGCAATGGATAAACACAAGATTGACAAGGCAAGCCATCAAATAAGAAGACAGCAAATGAAAATGACAATAAAGCCAATCAATAGTAAGCAATGGGCGGACTTTAAGCCCGCCGTAAGATCCCTGTCAGTTGAAAATAGGTCGTTTTCTGGTAGGCTCGACTTAAAAAGGAAAAAGCAGAAGTGAAAATGAAAGGTCAAGTAAAGGGCAGAATGGAAAAAAAGAAGAGGAAACTGGAAATGAAAATAGGATACATGCGAGAGGGAAACAGAAAGTGTGAAATCTATAAGGGTAAAGAAACAAAGAACATGGGGGAATCAGAAGTGGAATACTAAAATAAAAAAACAAAAATGAAAATAAAGACAGAAACTGGGGAACAAAGGGACAAAATACACAAGGAGACAGAAAGGGAAAAAATACACAATAAGAAAACATAATGTGAAAAAGAAAGAAATGTAGGTCAGAAGTAAGAAACACAAACAAAAACATAAAAACAGAGGAACAGGAAAATGTACAAAAATAGAAAGTAGGAAATGGCACAGGAATACTAAAGACAAGAGTAAACAGAAAGCTGAAGTAAAGAGATGGGGATGCTGGCAAGGAAAATAAACGGGAAAAGAAAATAATAAAAGGAAACAGAAAATGGGCCATCATTGGGACCAAACAGAGAAGCAGGAAAGAAATGGACAAAAAGGTAAAATGGGAAATAAAGGATGGGGCAAAAACTGTGACAAATTAAGACATGGGAAGAACAAGAATGCACAAAAAGAAAGATGACTGGAGAGAGGGGGAATGATGAGACTAAACAAAACTGAAACAGAATACAAATCCAAAAAAGAAAAATCAAAAGAATGGGATAAATTATAAGGGACAAAATGGGGACAAAATTTAGGCAGAAACATAAGTAAAAAAGTCACGGAGAGGAAATAGGTAGGAAAAAATGAGGAAATAATAAGGATCAAAGTAAAGATAAGGTTTACGTAGAAAAGGAAGAATGAAGTAATACTAAAAGGGGAAGAATACAAAAATAAACCCAAAAGGGAAATTAAATGCAAAAAGTAAAAGAAGAGGGGTAACACAAAGGTGACAGGCATTGGTCTGAAAGAATGGAAGCAGCTTAGGAGGATGAGAAAGAGATAAACTAACAACAAGAGAGAAATGGAACAGGAAATCATAACAATGAATACACAGGGAGCAATTAATTAAGTAAATACAGGCCAACAAACAAAAAAGATAAAAGGCACACACAAACGATGAAGGAGGAAGAAAGAGAACTGCAGATGCTCAAGGGAAGCAAATGGAATAAAGTTAAACAGTGAGTGGATAAACACCCGAGAGAAAGATGGAGGCACAAATTAAAGATACACTGAAAAGAGATGCAACATTTAAACTAGAAGAAAGGAATAAAAAAACAATTAACAAAAAGGGAAAAAGAAAACCAGAAGTGGGAAAACAAATGAGAAAAATAGACAAATATACACAAAAAAGGAAAAGAATAAAAGCAGACTGAAAAAGGAATATGGGAAACAAATACACAGGGAAACAGGGAACAAACAAAGTGAGGCAACAGAAGCCATAATGTAGGACCGAAGGGGAAGAAAAAGTGACTAAGGAGTAGGAGATTGGAAAGAGAAATGTATAGAAGGATACCCTTAGAGGGAACTAATGTGAAGAAGAAAGAAGTGGAATAGGACTCAAAGGGAAGCAAGATAAAATAAAAAGGCAAGAGAGCAGCAAATAAAAGAATATTGAATAGATGCAAATGAAAACATGAAGCAGAAAAGCATTAACAATGGCAAGGGAGGAAGAAAAAGTGAAACATAAGAGTGGAAACTGGGATCAAGAAAACAGAGAGGAAAAAAGCAAGACAAAAAGAGAATCAGAAAGGCCAAAAGAAAAATAAAAGTTAAATAAAACTGGGAAAATGCCTGTTAGTGGGAATGGAGGGATAAAAGACAAACAAGTCAAGAGTAAAGGGAGAGAGAAAAGCAATGGGGAAAGAATGAAAGAAGAAAGACAACATGGACAACATATATGGGGTACAAAGGGAGAGGAATAAGAATAGGACAGAAAAAAGGTATGAAATGAAAGATAAGGGTGAAAATGATGTTAAGTACAAATACAGTAAATGAAGAAAGCACAATATAAAAAAAGAAGGACAGCATGAGAGAAAAACACATTTAGAAATGAGGACCAATAAAAACTGAAGCGATGATGATTCTGAAAATGAGTAGGATAAGGAAGGACAAAGAAACATAAAAGAGGAAAAATTGTACTGGCCGACAATCAGTTTCTTAGAAAAAAAGGAAAACACTGAACAAAGAACAATGGGGCAAAGGGGTAAAAGTGAGCAGGGAAAGGACACAAGTGAAGGGGCTAAGCCTCCAGCGAAGTGACACATACAAAGTGGACAGAGCAAACCAACAAATAAGAAGTGAGCAAATGACAATTAAAATAAAGCCAATGAATGGTAAGCAATAGGCGGGCTTTAGCCCACTGTAAGTTATTTGTAAGTAGACAGTAGGTATTTCTCAACAAGACAGCTGTGCTGGTAGGCTCAATTTAAAAGAGGGAGTTGCAGAAGGGAAAATAAAAGAGTCAGGTAAAGGGCAGAATGGAAAAGGAAAAGTGGAAAAGGAAATGAAAGATGAGAAATACAAGAGGGAAGCAAGGAATAAACTATAGGGGGGAAGAGTGAAAAAACAAAGAACATTGGGGAGTGGAAAACAAAAAACAAAAAAACAGAAATTAAAATGAACATGGAAACTAGGGAAACAAAGGGAAACAGTAAATACATGAGGAGACAGAAGGGGAAAAAGATCAAAAATAAGAAAACATAATGGGAAAAAGAAAGACAAAGTGTGTCTGAAGGAATAAACACAAGGAAAAAAAATAGAGGAACAGGAAAATGTACAAAAAATAGAAAGTAGAAAATTGATAGGAAAAAAGAAAGACAAAGGTAAACTGAATATCGAGAGTGATGAGGTGGAGGAACAGGAAATGAAAATAAAGTATAAGAGAAACAATAAAAGGAAACAGAAATTTGTGCCATAAATAATAGGAATCAAACAGAGGAAACAGGAAAGAAATGGACAAAAGGGTGAAATAGGAAATAAAGGATGGGGGCACAAAGAGTGACAAATTAAGAGATGGAAAAACAATTTTGAACAAAAATAAAGAGGAGTGGAGTAAGGCGAGAAATATGAAACTAAGGAAGACTGAAAGGAAAACAAAAATCCAAAGAGGCAAGGAAAATAAAAACGAAAGGGGAAATAAAAAGGGAGGGGAATTTTGGGACAGCATTGGGGTAGAAATGGAAGTAAGAAAGTTACAGAGAGGAAATAGGAAAGAAAAAAGGCATACAAGGAAATAACAAGGGGAAATTAAAGATATGGTTTAAATAGAAAAGGAAGGAGGAAGTAGGAAAAAGGGGGAAAAAGTAAAAAATCCAAAAGCATAAATAAATGAAGAACGTAAAACCGGAGGGAAAAAAGAAAAGCAACAAGCAGTTGTATGAAAGAATGGATGCAGCCTAAGCAGAAGAGAAAGAGACAAACTAATAACAAAAGAGAAATGAAACAGGATATCATAAAGGTAAATACAAAGTGGTCCATTTAGCGGGGGAAAGCAAAGATATCCAGTAAAGAAGTAAGGTAAAAAAAACAGAAATGCAAAGAAAGATACCTATAAATAGGACTAATGTAAAGAGGGGGAAAAAAAGGAATGGGACACAAAGGGAAGCATGATAAGATATTTAAAAAAAAGACAATAGAACAGCAAAGAAAAGAAGAATAGTGAATGGATGCAAATTAAAACGAAATGGATAAAAGAATTAAGACGAGGTAAAAGTAAAGGTGCAAAACATCAAGACGGGTAAAGACAAAAGCATTAATAATGGCAATGGTGGAAGATAAAGTCAAACACAAGAGTGGGAACTGTGACCAAGATAAAAGAGAACATCAGGTAAAAAGCAAGACAAAAACAAGGAAACAGAAACACCAAAAGAAAGATAAAAGGTACATTAAACTGTGCAAAAGCCAGCTGTTAGAATGGAGCCAAACGAGTAACAAGACAAGGAAAAAAAGCCTGGGAAGAGGATGAAAGAAGAAAGACTACCTGCAAAACAGATATGAAAAATAAAGGACGGGGAATAAGAACAAGATAGAAAAAGAAGGTATGGAATTAAGGATAAGTGTGAAACCAAGATGTAGAAATACAGTAAATTAACAAAGCACAACATAAAAAAAGGAAAACATGAAGAAAAGAGAACACAATTAGAAATGAGAATAAGATAGTCTAGGGTGGTAGGAATTCGAAAAAGAGTAGAGAAAGCACAGCAAAAAACCCATTAAAGAAACAAAATGTATTCAGGAAAGCTATGCAAGTGGGGGAACATGCAGTTTGTTGAAAATGAGAACACTGAATAAAGTACACAGGGTAAAGGGGGCAAGCCGCATGAAAGTAAGGATGGCAGCAATAGAAAGCAACTTGCAAATGGTGGGTTGTGATATAGGGGAGATGGGCTTTAAACAAAAGTGACAGAGTAAAAGCAAAAGACAAGGAAAACAAAAGACTATGGGGCAGAGTAAAGAATGCAGGAAAACCAGCATGCAGGAAATAGAAAATTAGAATGTGGGTACAATTATACAATAGGTTACCAAAAGTGAAGGAAAGAAAGGCAGAAAAAAGGTGAATGGAGACCAGAGTGAAATAGACATAGAAAGAAATAGGGAAATTAAGTAGAAAAGGGAATAAAGGGGAAAGACAAGAAAAGAAACAAGAGGAAAAAATACCATAAAGTCAAACTTCTACAAGCATAACAGAGTGAATATAATTTACATTTTGAAAACAGAATAAAATAAGAGTTGCAGAAGGAGAAGGAAATAACAGATATACAAGAAAGAAGAAGAGGAGCTATAACCCAGGAAATGTGTAAGTAAGAAACATAGGTGCCGATCAGGATCCTGGAAAAATTTTCCCCGTACGACTCGTATCCGGTCTTTTTACCGTACGAATCGTACAATTGCCGTACAAACTGCCAAGTACGATTCGCATGGGAAAAACTCCATACGAGTCGCATTGGGAATAATTCCCCACACGTCCTCGGGTCGGAAAATGTGTCCGACACTTCCCCGGACGATTTACCGTACAAACGTGAAAAGTGAAGTCCGACCGCGCAAGTACGATCCATTCCGTGCGTCCGATGTCACAACCGTATGGAAAAAACACCGTCCGCACCGAACTCCCATTGCAACCATGGAGACATGTGCCCACATACGTGCCGTACCCCCCCAGCCCCCGTGAGTATGTGCCGAACCCTCCCCAGCCCCCGTGAGTACGTGTCGAATCCCCCGTGTATGTACACCCGTGTGCGTGTCGAACCCCCCTGTGTATGTACACCCGTGTACGTGTCGAACCCCCCCGTGTATGTACACCCGTGTACGTTCAAGTCGTACCCCCCCGTGTATGTACACCCGTGTACGTGTCGAACCCCCCCTGTATGTACACCCGTGTACGTGTCGAACCCCCCTGTGTATGTACACCCGTGTACGTGTCGAACCCCCCCGTGTATGTACACCCGTGTACGTTCGAGTCGTACCCCCCCGTGTATGTACACCCGTGTACGTTCGAGTCGTACCCCCACCCGTGTATGTACGGTGCGTACCCCCAGCGCGTAGCGCTGGGGGTACGCACCGTACATACACGGGTGGGGGTACGACTCGAACGTACACGGGTGTACATACACGGGGGGTTCGACACGTACACGGGTGTACATACACGGGGGGGTTCGACACGTACACGGGTGTACATACACGGGGGTTCGACACGTACACGGGTGTACATACAGGGAGGGTTCGACACGTACACGGGTGTACATACAGGGGGTTCGACACGTACTCACGGGGGCTGGGGGGGGTTTGGCGCATACTCACGGGGGCTGGGGGGGTTACGGCGCGTACCAGGCCCCCTATTCTGGTCGTTTCGCGGCGTACTTCGCTTTTCCGGCACTTTTTGGGTGCTGTGAAAATATTGCCATCCGGACTGCTGTCGGTTCGAATCGTACTTCCTGGGTCGTGAAACGCTGCCTGACAGCGTCCCGACGTGACGTCGGAGCATTCCCGGATCACATTCGTATGTATATTTTCGTCGGACGGTGTTTTTTACGAATCGTACGGAAATGGTGTTTCCGTGCGAATCGTACTTCCTTGTTTGTAAAGTTTTACAACCGGGTACGAGTCGGACGGAGAAAACGCTCCGACCGACGGTTCGTACCCGGTTTTTCCAGGATCGTAATCGGCACCAAAATGTAAAGGGGAAAGAAAAAAAAAGTATAAAGGGAAAGGTTATGGAAACTAAAAGGTAAAGATGTAGGACATGAGGGAAAGTAGTAATGGGAAAGGGGAAGAAAATGGAGAAAGAAATGAAAGGAAAAGAACGCAGGTGGGCAAAGACATTAATGGGCCGATTACGATGTCGGTCAGAAAGGCTCCGAACGAGGTTCGGATTTTCCTAACCCGTGTCGGAACCTATGTTTCCGACCGACTCAGAAACATTTTTAACCGACTGGTTACGATGGAAAGATACTGTTTGGTCTGTCCGACTCGGTTCCAACCGGCATTCGGAGACTCTGAGTCGGTCGGAGCCGAATCGTCCAGCTCAACAGACCGCGCTTCCGACCCACTGATTACGATGTCGGAATTCCGACAGCCTTTCCGAGTTGGTCTGTCCCACACAAAATGGCTGTCGGAAACCAACTTTGGTGGCCCATAGCAGGCCCCCCTCCACCTGGAGGCCTCTGGTTCGGTCCCGTGGGGGTACCCAGGGGTCCCCTCTTTCCAACCATGCACTCTGTGCCAGGCACCATGGGATGCCTGCCACAGGGTGCAAGGTTTCCCGCAACCATCCCTTTCTTCAATGGGAGCCTGTGTTGATGGTTGGAACACAGGCTACCGTTGAAATCAATGGGAGTTCGACTGAACGGTGTTCGGCACCATCGTAATCAGTTGGTCAGACTACCCGAATCCGAGTCGGTCGCAAATGATTCCGACAAGGAGTTGGTCGAAATACTTTCCAACCGACATCATAATGAGGCCCTAAAGATCATAGAAAAGGAAGAAGTAAAGACCAGAGAGACACTGATGCAAAAAAAGAATCATAACAGAAGAGAAAGATTCCAGAGAGGACTGACCCAAAGAGCAAGATAGGAAGAAAATAGACAACAGCAACAGAAATGGAATGCAAACTGACAAGGTAAAAAGTTCAAAAGGACGCAACTAAGAAAAAACTAACTTAGGTAATAGAACACAAGACATAAGTGTTATTTGAAACAGAAGAAAGTAAGACAAAAATGAAAAAGAGAGAAGAAACTTGACCAGTGGTAAAACGGATAAAGAAAATAATAAGACAAAAAATTAAAAGGAGACAACAAATGAAAAGAAGCACATTTAGAAAATCAAAATATGAATCAGTAGACAATATATAGATCAGAGAAAAGAAAAAACAACAACAAAAAGGGCTGAACCAAGGAGAACAAAGAAGAACAGAAGGGGAATCAGGGAGGGAGAGGTAAAGGAATGCAGGAACTTAAAGAAAATTAAGAAAGAAAAATGTTAAACATAAAATGGAGACAGAAAGAGGGAAGGTATAAAGGAACCAGAGAAAGAAATGTGCAAGTGAAAACAAAAAAGATAAAGAAAGTCATAAGTAGAAACAGAAAAGGAACAATTAAGACCCACAGTGATCATAGGGGGAAGGGACACAAAAAACAATACCGGAAGGGCAATAAAGATAACATGGAGAAATGGGAAGGTAAACAAGCCAAAGCTGGATCCGAAAGAGAAGAAAGACAAAAGAGGGCAAAGGTAGAGTAGACAAAGGTGGGAACTGCTAGTTAATATAAAAAACCCAAACATTAAAGTAAAAAAGTGCAACGGAAGAGAAAACTAGCATCTTTGAAACATCTGACAACAGAACTGCTTGATATACATTGTTTGATGGATGGATTTTTAAAAAATTATAAATGGAACAGAATACAGGGAAAGCTACTGTGAAGCGTCCAAAAGCATTTTACAACACTTTAAATTGTGAAATGCTTGATGTGAAATGAGAACAAAAGATTGTAGCTATGATTTGAGGGTGTGTGTAAAATGAATAATAGCATGAGTGATGCCCTACCCCTTATGTGTGTGGGGCTCCCTCATACAGTAAAACATGATTGCAAAAAAAAACAGCTACTCATTTTATACAAATTGTGAAATGATTATAATAAATTAGATACATCAAAAATGGAAATCGAGGAGGAGCCTAGCGCTTGACCAAGATGGCCGCGTGAGCCCTGAGCTCCCGCTACCCTCGCGCCCTCCTGCACTTATCCTGTCCTAAATCCTGATTTTCCTGCACGGAATCCTGCAGATGAGTCACAGCTGGGGCGACTGACGCTGTCCGGGCGAAGATCGCCCACCGGGGACCGAAGTGGTGCATGGCGGACGATTGTGGCCTACCTCCTAAGGATGACATGGGGCTTGCGTTGGCAGGATGCCCGGCCACTAATTGAACAACAGTGGCCCTGGGAGGTGTGAACTGACGGACGGATGCCGCTGCACTTTCACTTTCGCTTTCTCGCCCTTTGTTTGCTCTGGCTTGGGAGCGCTTCACGCTTATCCTCTTCTGTCTGGAGGACTTCCACTCGGTCCTGACTGACTGTTGTAGTCCTATTTGACCCTGTTTCCTCTAGCTGCGTGAGGGACGTCCTTTGGCAATTGATTGTCCTGCTGTTCGGGATGTCGACCAAATCGGAGGCGGACAGGTCGAAGTCTAAGACTACCCGGCGGGGAGGCTATACCCAATCCAACAATGAAGGGGTCGCCTGGTGGATCGGGACAGTCGCTGGAAGCGCAGAAGGCCGATTCATCCCCTGCCTCGGAGCTATCGCTGCAGGATATCAAAGGGGCGATAGATGGGATGCAATCTTCGATTGGGCGACAGTTCGAGACCCTGGCGCACAAGGTGGACATGATTCTGATAGATGTCAACTTGATTCGCGCGGACCTGGGCAAAACCAATGAGCGGGTCAAGTCCCTGGACCTCAAGACCACTGGTCTCGCGGACGATGTCTCGGAACTTCAGGCTGAGGTTCGTAAGTTACGAACCGCGAGTGACCTCTCCGCCCGCCGGCTCGAGGACTTCGAAGGTCGGGCCCGGCGCAATAATGTGCGCCTTATTGGGGTCCCGGAAACTTCAGAGGATCTCTCCGTGGATTTACTCGTCGAGGATTTGGTGGTGAATCATCTTGCGCCTAAGGGCCTCAGCAAGTTCTTTGCGGTGGAGCGGGCTCACCGAGTGCCTGGAGGACGGCCTAAGGTGGGAGCCCCCCCGCGACCGATTGTAGCCCGGATCTTTAATTTTCCGGATCGAGATGCTATCCTGCAAGCATCGAGGGTGACAGGCCCGGTCCCTTTTCAGAACGCCTCTGTGAGTTTTTATCCTGACTTCACCCAGATGGTGCAGAAACAGAGGCAGAGTTTCCTGGGGGTGAAGCGGCGGCTCAGAGATATGGACCTGAAGTATGCCATGCTTTTCCCCGCCAGGTTACGTGTGGTGTATGAGGACCGGACTTTCTTCTTCGAATCACCGGACATGGCAGGGGACTGGTTGGATGCGCTCCCTCGGCGGCAGCCCGGCCGGGACAGCGTGGACGGAGCGGAAGGCGATCGTGATGGACAGAAGTGATACCTCCGGTGTTGGCACGTATTGACTCAGCCCCGGACAGTGACTCACTCGGGGTTCTCCTCGGGCTCCAGGGGTGCGGGCATACTTGTTAGAGCTTCCCTACCATTCGAGGTTGATTCCACCATTGCTGATGACAGGGGGCGCTTTGTGGCTGTGGCGGGGAGATGGGAGGGCAGAACGTTGGTATTGGTTTCTGTTTATGTCCCTCCTGCCCTGCAGGCCTCCACGTTTGCTGATCTGGGCAAGGCCTTGTTGGAACTCCCCGAAGGGATGCTGGTGGTGGGAGGAGACTTCAATGCGGTTGGTTCTGGAATGCTTGATAGGTGTCCGCCCAGGGACACCGGGGGTGCTCAGAAGTGGCTTCCCGATTTTATAGACACTTTTGGTCTGGTAGACTGTTGGAGGCTACGGCACCCCACTCAGAGACAATATACCTTCCATTCCGGGGCCCACGGGAGTCTCTCCCGGATTGATTACTTGTTCACTCTGGCTGCGCACGCCTCTTTGGTATCTGAGGCTAGGCACCTGGCACAGGGCATTTCTGATCATTCACCGGTGTGGGCCCGCTTGAATATTGGCCGGGTGGCGGGGGGCAGGGTGGCTCCCATTAACCCCTGGTATTTTCGTGACCCCAAGCTGTGCAGTGCGTTGCTGAAGTCAGTTGACCGCTATTTCCAAGAGAATCAGGGTTCAGTTGAATCTGCGGTGTCCTTGTGGGAAGCTTTTAAGACTGTATTGAGGGGGGAGGCCTTTTCCCTGGTAGTGGCCGCTAAGCGGCGGAGAGATGCCGAGGTGACGCAAGTAGAGGACGAGATAGCGGCTTTGGAAGTGGCCTTGGAAGAGGTTGTTACACCGGCCACACTGCATAATTTGAGCTTGAAGCAACTGGAATATAGGGATCTGGTGACGAACGCTGCTAAGACCCTTCATAGGGAGCAGCAGGGTCGACTGTATGATGTCGGCGATAAGGCCGGGAAATTGCTGGCGTGGCTGGACAAAAAAGAGCGTGTCAATCGAGTGGTGCCGGAGTTGTCTACGGATGGGGGAGAGGTTGTTACTGACCCTGACGGTATAGTTCAGTGTTTCTTGGACCATTTTCGTACGGTATACACCTCGGTCTCGGATAGGCCGACTGAGGATTCGTGTGACCTGTTGCGGGATATCGCTCTGCCCTGCCTTTCTGCCATTGATAGGGATGACCTCGATGGAGATATAACTGTCGACGAAGTGGCAGGTGCTATCCGCGCGTTGCGCTCCGGTAAGGCTTCGGGCCCAAATGGTTTGCCGGTCGAGCTGTATAAGCTTCATCCGGATAAGTTGGCTCCTCACCTGCGCGCCATGTTCGTGGAGGCGCGGGTGAATGGGTTTCTTCCGCTCGACCAACGGCTGGCGACGATTGTGGTAATACATAAAGACGGTAGGCCCCGTGACAAGTGTGGCTCCTATCGGCCGATATCGCTTCTCAATGCCGAGCCGAAAATCCATGCTAAGCTCCTTGCTAACCGCCTGGTCCGGGTGCTTGGCGACTTGATCCACCCGGATCAGTCGGGCTTTATCCCGCACCGTAACACTGCACTGAATCTTAGACGCCTTCATGGTGTGATTGCCAGGACGGGCACGATGCGGGAGCCGGCTGTTGTGGCGACCCTCGATGCCACGATGGCCTTTGATACGGTGGAGTGGGCGTACCTGTGGGCTGTGCTAGCCAAGTTCGGCTTTGGGCCTGGATTTGTGGGCTGGGTGAGGTTGCTCTATGAGGGACCTCTCGCCAGCGTCGTGGTGAACGGGCGGGCGTCGGCACCGTTCGAGCTCGGGAGAGGCACCCGGCAGGGCTGTCCCCTGTCGCCGTTATTGTTCGCTCTTGCTCTTGAGCCGCTGGGATTCGCTGGTCGCGAAGACCGTATTTCACTTTACGCCGACGACATTCTGCTATACCTCGCCTCGCCTAAGAAATCTCTGATAGTGGTTTGTGACGTCTTGACTTCTTTTGGTAGAAACTCTGGTCTTGTCATTAATTGGGGGAAGTCATACTTGTATGTCCTGTGTGGTGATGTCCCGCCTGTCCCGCGCAACTGCCCGCTCCAGATAGCCCAGCAGGGCTTTTTGTATTTGGGGATCTATATTTCCATCAATCCCATTTTGCGATACGAGAAGGACCTGCTCCCTCCCTTGGCGCGTCTGCGGCGGGACGTGGCGGGCTGGCGGC
Organism: Triturus cristatus; assembly: GCF_964204655.1. Classification (NCBI taxonomy): domain Eukaryota; kingdom Metazoa; phylum Chordata; class Amphibia; order Caudata; family Salamandridae; genus Triturus; species Triturus cristatus. Next base: position 127,423,522 of record NC_140593.1, read on the forward strand.
GGTTGCCGCTTTCCCTCCTTGGCCGTGCCGCTCTGTTCAAGATGATGTCTCTTCCCCGTTTCCTCTATGCCCTGCAGAATACTCTTGACTGGGTCCCGGCCAGTTACTTCCGTGAGGTTGAAAGCCACCAGCGCGCGCTATTGTGGGAAGGGCGTCCGCGTATAGCGATTGCTAAGTTGACGCTTCCGTGGTACGACGGGGGTATTGCGCTTCCGGACATCCGACGTTATTACTGGGCCACCCAGTTGAGTGCGATTAACCATGGTGTATATGGTCCGGCGCTGAGCCCTGGTTTCGCCATGGACCGATGGTTGCTACTTGGGGGTAACTACTCCAGAGCGCTGTATTCGAAGTCGTTAGACTTAACCCTAACGGGGCCCACCAGGGTGGCTGTGCATGTATGGAAGGTTGCGACGGTTTCACTGGGCTGGAAGGGTAAGCTTACCCTCGCCACCCCTCTGTTTGACTCCGATATTCTGGGTAAGCTTTGGCATACAAAAGGGTTTGAGAAATGGGACCTGATCGGCATATCCAGGGTTGGAGACCTCTTGGTGAAGGGTAGGATAAAATCATTCGAGGAGCTGCAGAAGGAATATGAGCTGGGGAGCACGGAGTTCTTCCGATATGCTCAAGTGTCCCATGCCTTGCGGTCAGTTCTTGTAGAAGGGGAGAAGGTGCCTGAGTCCTCTCCGTTAGAGGACCGGATCCTGGATGTCCATATGCCAGAGAGTACGATCTCGCTCATTTATAAGAAACTTGTTAATGTTCGGGCAGATCTTCTTCTAGGGTTACGTGCTCAATGGACCAGGGATGGCCTTGAACTAGATGACGAGGACTGGCAGTACGCAGTTTCCTCTCCCAAAGAGGTCGCGATCCCCGCGCGCCTGCGGTTGGTGCAGCTTAAAATACTCCATAGGGTCTACGTGACGGGGCCCAGGCTGGTCCATATGGGTTTTTCTGAGGAGGGCTTATGTAAGAGAGGCTGTGGTATGGTGGGCACCTTCCTACATATTATTTGGGAATGCGGTGCGATTATGGAGTTTTGGAGGCGCATCCACGAGGTGATGGGGGAGGTGACGGGTATCGTCATGCAGCCTGAGGCGCGGTGTTGTCTTCTGAATGTTTGGGGTCCTACTGACCACGATGCGGCACAGACTCAGTGGGTGACCCTGGGTAACATGATTGCCAAGCGCGACATTGCTCGTCTGTGGGGCTCTAATGGGCCTCCTAGATTGACAGCATGGATGGAAAACATGGATTGGAGCATGTTTAGGGAGAAGACAGTGTATTGTGCTCGAGGGCGCCCTCGGAAATGGCACTCTGTATGGGGGCGCTGGAACCAGTACAGAGGGGGCATATGCCTGCCCCCGGACCCGGATCCGCCCGAGGAGCAGCTTTCCCCTTAGCTTTCTTTCCGGCTTTGAACTTCTTACTGATATGTGTATGTCTTCTTGAGTCTCTGACTTCCCCTCCCTTCCCTTACTACAGACCTGTGCCTGTTAGACGAAATGGGGCTCGCTTTCCCTGATGAGAACCCCTTCTGGTGCTTACAGTACTTATCGCCTTGCTTGTGTTTAGGTTTGGATTTGTGTTTATTTAAAACAGAACCTTCGATTCTCCTGTCATTGGAATGTTGACGCTAGCATGTGTTGTGTTTTTAAAGCTGCCGTACCTCCGGGTTGTCGGCTGAATAGCTGTGTCACTGATCTTACAGAATAAAGGTTTTTACAAAAAAAAAAGAAAAAAAAAAATGGAAATCGAATCAAATGCATTTGCTGGGATAAAAACAAAGATAAGGACAAAAAAGAAATGAAAGAGGGCAACAGAAATTTACAAAATGAAATATGACGGATCCTGAAATGGGAAAAAGAAAAAAGAGGCTAGGATAAAGGACGAACGCACCAGTGAGTGAAACAAGAGTGAAATAGAAAGCTGGAAAGTGTAAAATGGAAAGAAAAATAGACAAAAGAAAAACAATGTTGAAAAGAAGACAAAAGACACGAAAAAGACACTTCCAAAGAAGACTCGAAAGAAAAATTGTGAAAGAGAACAAGAGCGAGGAAGCAGTAAGAGAGCGTGTAAAAGAATTCAGTACAAGAATGAATGACAGCACATGGAAAGATAAACAAATTCTAGAAAGAAAGATGAGACACAGAATAAAAATAAAGGAGGAAGCAGTAAGTTAGAAATAAGCACCAGAGGAAAAGAAATCAAGATATGAAGCTCAAGATGATATTGGGATTGGACCCGATAATTTGGAAAGATTGAAACAAAATAGAAATAAAGATGAAACAACAGACAGACAGGACAAAAGTGAGAGAGAAGAGAAGGCATGACATGAGAACAATACAATGGAAACAAGAAGAAACAAAGAAAGCCAATCTATATTACCATCTACCCCACTGCATAAAGTTATTTTTTTAAAGTAGACTAGGAAAATAGGGTCCCAAATGGTCAAAACTAAATTTGCCAAAAAAGGTTAGAAAACTAGTTTGCATTGGGTTACTAAATCCCTAGTTTCTCTTTATCTTTGGAAATGTTAAAGCCTTTTCTGATAACACACTGATTACCTCCTTCAGTGTGCGTTTAAATATTAAAGAGGCGGCATTCAGACCGCTGTAATTAAAGATGACACAACACTCCAAAGGAAAAAACCTTTTCCATCATTAATGACTCTTCTCCCCGCCCTTGTCCTCAGGCCCCTGTTGCTTTGGGTCGTACTCGGTGGCTTGACTGTGATTTCTATTGCCGTGGACCTCACCAATGGTCCCAGGGAGGAGTCATTCTGCCAGTGCTCGTAGTCATGATCTCTGAAAGCTCCAGGCCAACTCCCCATAGTAAACCAGTGGTTTTGCTCAGTTTGGCTACCCACAATCAGTCCCTGGAGGAATCTAAATAATAAAATGCGAAAGGTCATTTACCTAGCACTTTGCTCATTTGTTGACGCCCAGTGGTCTCTAAGCCGACCTTCTGCATATTGCATATGCTTCCATGAGACCCCTCCAAACATGTTTCTTTCTTTGCACCTCGATATTGATATCCAAAGAGGGCCTAGGCCTATATTTCTTTCTCTGACTCCTTGAGCTTTTATAAATGGATACAGTCATTTAATGTTGTTTGTTGCTCGCTTGTAAAATCATGATTGCCTGATACCAATCAGACTTCGGGTCAGTACATGAGAATATCAATTTGATCGACTGTGCACCTTCTAAGTGGGGCACCAATTATGAGACGCTCACTGTATTTCAGAACATTAAGGGCCTAATTATGAGTTTGGCGGTCCAATGGACTGCCAAACCTGTGGTGCGGCTCTGGCGGTCCGACTGCCGTATTCCGAGTTAGGCGTTCAGACTGCCATGGGACCGCTGCTACCGCCAGGAATCCGTAATCCCTGGCATTTTTGCAGCGTTCTGAGGCCTGCATTATGCTGGCGGTGCAGCTGTGGCACCGCCAAGCATATTACGAGTTTCCTCACCACCACAGTTTTCATGGCGGTGTGCCCACCAAGAAAAATGGGGCAGTGAGGAAACTAAGGGTTCCTACAGTGCCCCAAGTTGACTCAGGTCCAGGAGATAAATGCAGGGAGGCACATCTTGTACCCCCCTGTCTGTAAGCACCGGCAGTTCCTGCATGACTTGGACTTCACAGTCCATGCCATGCAAGAACACGCTTTGGCGGTCACAAGGCGATGCCTTTCTAAGGCTCACATTTGAGCCTTAGCACGACACCACTGTGGGACCCCCCCAAGCAGGACCGCCTGACCTGGATTCCAGTCGGAATCCGGCAGGTGATCTCAGTATGGGTTTGATGGTGTGGCAGGCGGGCGCTGGTGTGGCGGCCCGCTGCCACACCACCAAACCTATAATCAGGCCCTAAGACTGTACCATAAATTGGAAGGGAAAGCTGACCCCTGAATCACCACTGTGGGATAGTGCAACCCTAAAGGAAATGCAAGTAGTGACTTAGTTCAAGATATGGCATCTCAAAAACATAAGACATATTGGGGACCAGGGGTGCAAAAAACTGAAGGATCTCAAGATAGAATATGAATTAGTGGAGTCACAAGAATGTAAGAGTATGAAATTATGACATGCACTCACCAACACTCCAGGGATCTAACATGTATGGTGTTTGGACATAATAGCGGAAAAAAATATTGTGAAACAAAAATATGGTTCCATGAATATCGTGATGCCAAAAATATTACAGACATAAATATTGAAGGTAGGAATATTGTTTGAAGTGTTGTTTTAAATATCATTGTAAAAAATATAGTTTGCAAAAATATCTTTGCATATTGTTTTTTTGATATGGTTTTCATGTTGTATTTATTAAATGTTTTATGTCAATTTTGAATGTAATTTTTATTTATTTATTGTAAAAACTTAATTTTGCAGTTTTATTTAAAAAATTGATTTTAAACATTTTGGGAGGGGGATGTTGGGTTTATAGACGAGAGGAAAAGGGGGAGGACGATAGAAAACTATGTTTGTTGCAATTTATTTTTATGTGAATTTTTGATAACAAATGAAAAAGTAATGTCATAGTTGTTTAATTTGTAAATATACTTTCATATTTCACTTTGTGTGAAAATCTATTTTTATAAAAAAACATTTAAAAGAAATTGTAATTACAAAATATTATTACTTGTTCTTCACATAAGTATGTTTTGTTCCATTAATTGTTTATAACATTTGTGATACATTTTATATTTATTTGTTTTTTAAATATGTAATATTGATCTATATTATATATTTTTTTATTTATTTAACTTTTTATGCAGTTTGGGTTTGGTGATTAATTGTTATTGGAAGTTTAAACAATGTTATTAAATTGTTATATCTGTGTTTAGGTGGTTTAAGATTTGCTTTTGTGTGAATTGATTATTAATAATAAAAACATTTGTGTATTAAAATGTATTTCAAATATTGTAATAGCTGAATATTTTATTATTTTTTGTCAAATTTGTGTTCATTCAACATGACCAAGCGAAATCACAATACAGTAAGTTTCCAAGAGTTATGACATATAGCACCCCGCTCATTGAAGTATGTCTAAATTAAAGTCCAGTTTCTCTAGATATGGGGTCTCCATACCTCCCTCTCTGCATTCAAGTCATTTGCATTTTTAAGTACAATAACAACAGTTCATCCATGTACAAAACAAACAAAGATGGGAAGATAAGGAAAGGAAAAAAGAAAGAACAAAACAAACAAAAAAAACAACCTCCCTATACTACGATCAACCCCCTCCTACCTTCCTCCCTTGCCCTGGTGGTGGGTGTTCCCTTATCTAATCTCCATCAGGCAAACATGGACGCCCCAAGGTGATAAACCAGGGCCTGGTCGATTACATAGTCCCTAGGTGATCACCAATATATCTTGACGTATGTAGTCCGAAGGGGAGACCCAACTTAAAGCTGAAAAAGGAGAAGTGCCCAAAGTGAATGTGGGCATACTGCCAAGGCAAGCCCCTTGGAGAGAAAGGAAACCAACGTGCCCCATTTGTATTCAACGTTTTTATGGTCATCCTGGAAGATGTCCGCCATTTTCTCCATTGTTAGGATTCTCCACAGTCGAGCATGCCAGAGTGACATCGGTGTTGTCTCCTTTCTCTTCCATGCCACCGCAATCGTCATTTTAGTGGCTCCCAAGCACGCCTACATTATGGCTTTATCTGCCGAATGTTTTATTACTTGATTTATTTTCATTATTAATATAACTCATTTAAAAATATGTAATTTCAGAAAATGTTTACATTTATTTTAAACAAATTAAATATTGTTTTGTTTTGTAATACTCTTTCTTTTTATGTTTTGAATAATTATGTTGTATTTGTCTGCTATTAATGATATATTATATTTGAATAATTTTGTTTTGGCGGGCATGATTTAGTATTAGCAATAAACACATAAATGTGTTTTTATTTATTGCTAAGATATTATTTTATATTATTTGCTATGAATAAGGAGGAAAATAAAACTTCTAATATCTATAGCTTTGTTTGTTTTTATTGGTATGTTGGTTATAATTTAGTAAATATTTAGTTTCATGTTTTTCTGTTTCTTTTTTTAATATGGTGTTTTTTTCTTGATTTTAATTTAGACGTATTATTTTTTTATGTTGTTCCTATTATTATATATTATATTAGTAATGTATATTTGTACATTGTTATTTAATTGTTTTAGTGTCTTATTTGTTTTTATATAAAATATGTATTTTTCAATTTGAATGAAAATTCATTTTTAAAAAAAATTATATTATATTTATTATAATTGAGCACCTAATATACCTTCTAATATATTTAGGGGCCGATTACAATGAATGTCGGAAGGCCTGCGACCTCAGGTCGGAGACTTGCCGACACTCATCGTCGGTTTCACTTCCGACCACCTAATTACAATCTAGGCGGTCGGAATTGAAACCGGCCGGCCATCCCGGCTGAGCCCGTCGGGCAGTCGGACACCGGCCCGTAATACCAATGGACGGCGTTTCTGCCGTTGGGATTATGATGCTCTGTTTCCGACAGGCTGTTCATGCTGGTCTTTCCGACATGGAAAGCATGTCGGAAAGCGAGTTTGGGGGACGCTAGCAGGGCCCCCTTCTTTTTGCGGCCTCCAGTTGGGGGCCGAGGGGGACCTATGGTGCCCCTCTGTTGATCCTGGCACCCTATGTTCCTGCCACGCGGTGCAGGGATGAACACTATCTCCCATTTCTCTATGGTAGCTTGTGCTACGGCCAGTTTACGGCCATAGCATAAGCTCCCATTGAGAAATGGGAGTATGCGACTGCACCATGTGCGGTCGCATTGTAATTGCGGCATCGGGACCACCGACTGGAGGTCAGACGGTCCCGAGACCATGACGATGTCGGTCAGGGAAGGCCCATTGTGTCAAATACCTTCTCCTAATTGATATACATTGGAGTAGGAATAGTAAATGTGAACCCTTTAGTGTACCAAATTAGTTTAGGTTGGTGTGAGAAAACTAAATGTGACCTCGTAGTATTTTTATTCTATGAGTGTCGAGTCTTGGGGGTGGGGCCAGGGGGGATGACAGGCACTGAGTGAAAGTGGTATGCAATGCCTTCAGTGCGCATGTGGGTTTGACCAGCCGTCTCAGGGCAGCCAAACTGACATGCACACTGAAGGTGGCTCTAACCCGAGCTGCATTGCCGGATTGGAGACAGCAGGCACAGGCTCCCAGTCTCCCTGGGAGCGCAAACCAAAGGCTCTCAGACCAATTCTGGTGCTGCTCTTATGCTGCTGAGAGCAGCGTCAGGATTAGTTGCAGTGGATTCTGGCAGCCTGTCTGCAGAGGAGCAGAAGAGCGCGATGCTGCTGGCAGAAGGTACGTTTTTTTTTTTTTTCGTGCAGTCTGTCACTCCCCACACTCTGCCATGACACCAGCCGCCACTGCACGTTAGTGTCCAGCACATTACCCAAACTGGTTTAGCTTGGGAAGGAAATAGTAACTGTGTCCACTTTAGTGTTAAACACTTTGTCCAAAATGGTTGGAGTGGGAATAGTAAATATGACCACTGTAGTGTCCCGCACCTTCCCAAATTGGTTTAGGTTGGAGTGTGAATAGTAAACGTGCCTACTTTAGTGTCCAGAACCTACCCCAAAATGGTTCAGATTAGAGTGGGAATAATAAATGTGACTACTTTAGGGTCTAACACTTTTATCATAACATATTTCTTTACAGTGGGCATAGTAGATGTAAAGTTTTAAGTATTCAACATTTTACACTAAACATAATTGTTTGTACAATGAATGATATATTGTTTTCATACTGCAATTTATTTAGTTTTTCATATTTTATTTATGTATATGTGTGCCTGCCACGCGGTGCAGGGATGAACACAATCTCCCATTTCACTATGGGAGCTTGTGCTACGGCCGGTTTACGGCCATAGCACACGCTTCCATTGAAAAATGTGAGTATGCGATCGCAGCATGTGCGGTCACATTGTAATTGCGGTGTCGGGACCACCGCGGTCGGTCCCGATACCTCGACGGTGTCGGTTGGAGAAGGCCCATTGTGTCAAATACCTTCTCCTAATTGATTTACATTGGAGTAGGAATAGTAAATGTGAACCCGTTAGTGTACAACACTCTTCCAAATTGGTTTTGGTTGGAGTGAGAAAAGTAAATGTGACCTCTTTAGCAGCAGTGGCTCCTACGCAACGGCAGAGGAGCGTCGCCCCCGCCCCCCGTCAGCACCCTCAAAAACATGAAAAATGAAACAATAATAAAATGAATTATAAACCCGTTTTTATTACCGTTTTATTTTTATTCTAAGTGTGTCAAATCTTGGGATGGGGCCAGGTGGGATGACAGGCAGAGTGGAAGTGGTATACAATGTCTTCAGTGCGCATGTGGGTCTGGCCGGCCGTCTCAGGGCATCCAAACCGACATGCGCACTGAAGGTGTGTCTAACCCGAGCTGCATTGCTAGGTTGGAGACAGCAGACACAGGCTCCCAGTCTCCCTGGGAGCGCACACCAAAGGCGCTCAGACAAATCCGGACGCTGCTCTCATGCTGCTGAGAGCAGCATCAGGATTGGTTGCAGTGGATTCTGGGAGCCTGTCTGCAGAGGAGCAGAAGAGCGCGATGCGGCTGGCAGAAGGTAAGTTCTTTTCTTTCATGCAGTCTGTCGCTTCCCCACACCCCCCACTCTGCCTTGACACCAGCTGCCACTTCTTTAGTGTCCAACACCTTACCCAAACTGTTTTAGATTGGAAATAGTTGTTTACTGGTCAGAGTCACTGCTCTCCCCTCGCGCAGATCCGCCATTAAGGCACTGCACTTAGTGCCTTCTTGAGATCCAGGTAGGTGTTCGAGGCCCTCCTCCAACCGCAGGCTCCTGCCTGCGCCCCATCCCTGGTGGTCTAGTGGAAGAGCCTGCTCGTTCGCTCTGTGTGTGTCATCCTTTTTCTGTTTTTGCCTCTTTCTGTCTTTTTCCTGTTTTTAACTTTTTCTGCCTTTTTTCTCTGTTTTGCCTTTCCTTTCTGCCCTTTTCTGGTTGCCTTTTCCCCACCACTGCTGCACCTGTGACCCCTCCCCCCCAGCGTGTTCCCACTCCCACCTACCAGCTTCTCACCCTCCACCGACCCCTACTTAATGGCGGCCGCTGCGTGCCAAGGAGAACAAGACCTCTGACCTTGTCAGAGTCACTGCTCTCCCCTCGTGCAGCTCCGCCATTAAGGCACTGCCCCCAGCGCCTTCTTGAGATCCAGGTAGGTGTTCGAGGCCCTCCTCTACCCGCAGGCTCCTGCCTGCGCCCCATCCCTGGTGGTCTAGTGGAAGAGCCTGCTCTACTGCTAGTCCACTCTGTGTGTGTCATCCTTTTTCTGTTTTTGGCTCTTTCTGTCTTTTTTCTGTTTTTGCCTCTTTCTGTCTTTTTCCTGTTTTTGCCTTTTTCTATCTTTTTTCTCTGGTTTGCCTTTCCTTGTCTGCCCTTTTCTGGTTGCCTTTTCCCTGCCGCTGCTGCCCCCACGGCCCCTCCTCGACCAGCTTGTTTCCGCTCCCGCCTCCCAGCTGCTCCCCCGACCCCTACTTAATGGCGGCCGCTGCGCCGCCTCTCACAGCGGGCGTGCCAAAGACAAGCCCATCTGCGCCTGTCCACGACCTGACTGCGACCCAACCACAACCAGTGCTAGGGACCCTGTTCCCCCGACCCAAGCACTCTCCACGACTCAAACCCTGGACGCAACAAGAACTGCCAGCTCTCAACGCTGAGCAACACCCAAGGCCCGATCTCCTGCCAACACTGCCGCCACACCTTCACCAACCTCAGGACTCAGACAGCTATCCCCAACCCACCGGACACCACCATACACCAGCCCCTGAACTGCATCCTCCTCAATGTATGCTCCCTGCACAGACACACCATAGAAATCTGGGACCTCCTCAACTCTCACTCGCCCAACGTCGCCTTCCTCACAGAGACCTGGACCAACGCCAACTCGGCTCCCGACATCGCAACCACCATTCCCGATGGATACAAGAGCCTGAGGAAGGATCACCCAGGAGGAGGCCTCGCCATCGTCCACAAAAGCTCCCTCCGACTAACAACCACCTACTCAGACGACGCCTCAGCCCTCATGGAACACATCCACTTCCAGATCCAGCCCAACCCTAGAACGACACACTGCAGAACACTCGCCTACAGACCTACCAGATCTTGGACCACTTTCACCAACGTCATCGCATACTACATCGCTCCCCACACCCTCGCCGCCACGGACTGCATACTGCTCGGAGACCTGAACTTCCACCTAGACAACATCAGCGATCCTAACTCCATCACCCTCCTGGATAACCTCACCAACATAGGACTGAAACAACTTGTCTCCACCCCACACACACTGCAGGACACCCACGCGACCCCATCTTCGCCAGAGCAAACAACATTCGCTTCAGCCACACCATGGAACCGTTCTGGACAGACCACCACTGCATCCATTTCTCCTTCTCGAAACCCACCACACACAAGCGCATGGCCCACCTCCCACATAGAAACTGGAACAAAATCCCTGAAGAACTCCTCACCTCTGACATCAACTGCACTCCTCCTCCTACTATGACAGATGCCAACACAGCAGCGCACAACCTCCACCAATGGATCACAAAGTGTACCAACACACTCGCCCCCTCCAGAACACCACGAGATGACACAACACAAAAGTCACCTGGTTCTCCACAGACCTCAGAGAATCCAAGCGCTCTTGCCGACAACTGGAGAAAACGTGGAGAAACAGCAAAAACCCGGAAGCATGCTCCGCTTACAAGGTGGCCACCACGGCATACCACCAACTCATCAAATCAACTAAGAGAAACTTCATCCAAGACAGAATCCTCTCCAACTCCCACAACTCTAAGGAACTCTTCGCCATCATACAAGAAATCGCCAGACCCAACAGCGAAACAACCGACGTCCCTCCCTCCCAAGACCTCTGCAACACTTTCAGCTCCTTCTTCCACCTCAAGATCAAGAGGCTCTACGACAACTTCGATGACCAAGACCACAGCACCGCCTCAACCCCCCCAGCGACGCCATCCAACAGACTCTCCTCACCTAGACCCCTCTCACCACAGAAGGCACTGCTAAGACTATGAAAAGCATCCACTCCAGAGCACTTACTGACCCCTGCTCACCGCACATATTCCACAGGGCTGCCACCACCATTGCACCCGAATTACGCTGAACTATCAACTGCTCCCTAGAGACCGACACATTGCCTGACTACTGGAAATGTGCCGAAGTCAAACCCCTCCTTAATAAGCCCTCCGCAGACCTAACAGATCTCAAGTATTTCAGGCCCATCTCACTACTCCTTTTCGCCCCAAAAGTCATCGAGAAAGTTGTCAACACCTAGCTAGCACACTTCATAGAAACCAACAACATCCTAGACACCTCTCAATCTGGATTCCGCAGTAACCACATCACCAAGACCACTCTCATAGCTGCCACTGACGACATCTGTGTCTTTCTCGACTAAGGCCACACAGCAGCGCTCATCCTCTTGGACCTTTTAGCAGCCTTCGACACCGTCTCCCACCGCACACAAGCACCCAGACTCCCCAATGCCAGCATCCATGGAACTAGACTGGATTCTATCTTTCCCCTCAGGCAGAACACAAAGAATGAGGCTCCCACCTTTCTTCTCCGAACCAACAGAGATCATATGCGGAGTACCCCAGGGATCCTCCCTCAGCCCAACGCTCTTCAACATCTACATGGGCCCCCTCGCAGCAATCGTCAGAAAATACAGACTCAACATAGTCTCATACGCTGATGACACTCAGCTCATCCTCTCCCTCACCACTTGGCGCTTCCGGTTCAACATACTACGCCAGGACAGCTAGTTTCTAAAAAGCCATGTCTTGAGTTGTTTTCTAAACTCAAGAAGGGTGGGAATCATCCTGAGTTGTATTGGGAGGGAGTTTCACTGCTTGATGGTATTGTAGTTGAAATTCCTACTGCCACAGTTCGTCTTTTTAATTCTAGCAGTGGTCATCAAATTGGCATTAGCCAATCGCAGGCATCTATTTGGGGAATACCAGCTAAGAATGTCCCTGAGAAATTTTGGACCTTCTCTGTGTAGTGCCTTGTGGGCAATGCAAAGTGCCTTAAATTTAACACGCTGGCAGACAGGCCACCAATGCAGGTCCTGGATACCTGTCTTAATAGACTGGTATTTAGGAATATACAGGACTAGTCTAGCAGCGGCATTTTGTACCGCCTGCAGCCTTCTAAGTAGGCTGGATTGGAGGTTGATATATAGACCATTGCAATAATCTAGTTTAGATAAAACTAGCGAGGTCACAACCGTCTTTCTGGGGTTTTTAGGAATGAATGGGAGAAGTTTTCTTAAGGTTTTGATGGTAAGATACGAAGAAGACACAACCTTGGAGACTTGGGACTTAAAGTTAAATTTTTCGTCTATAATGACACCAAGATTCTTGGCTTTAACTACTGGTATAGGAGGGAGACCCAGGGTGTCTGGGCACCAAGCCGGAGACCAAGGTGGAAGAGGTTTCCAAACAAAACCACCTCAGTTTTTCTTGAGTTCAACTTCAAGCAGTGCCTACTCATCCAGCTGCTCAGTGTGATTATACAGTCATGTTATTTGAGGGTGTGGTTAACATCCTTATCCACTGTCGAAATTACCAATTGGGTATCGTCGGCATAGGAAGTTGGAATCAAGTTAAAACTTCTCATCAGTGGTGCAAGTTCGGACACATATTTGTGAAAGAGCGTCAGGCTCAACGAGGAGCCCTGAGGAACCCCACAGGGCAGGACAAAAGGTGCTGACTTAAATTTGCCTAGGTGTACCGTTTGGGATCTGCCTGATAAAAACGATGTTAAAAGGGAGAGGGCCTTTCCTCCTATCCCTATGGCTTTTAGGCATTGGACCAGAAGAATGTGGTCCACAGTATCAAACACTGCGGATAGGTCGAGCAGAATAAGAGCTGCCGACCCTCTGCCATCCAATGTAGTGCGAATTTCTTCCATAGTTTTTATCAGGGCTAAGATTTGCTCTGAAGCTGAACTAACCATGGTCTAAGATTTGATTGTCTGAGATAAAGGTGGAGAGTTCAACATTTATTACTTTCTCTATAATTTTCGCTGGAAGTGGGAGTCTTGCGATAGGACAATAATTAGCAGGGTCAATTGTGTTCAAGTTGGATTTTTTAAGAAAGGGCAGGATACAGGTCTGTTTACAAGTAGTAGGAAAAAGTCCTTGTGAGAGCATCTGATTGAAAATTCTAGACAGATGAGGGCTAATGTATTGGCTGATGTTTTGTAGGATCCTAGGGGGGCAGGGATCATCCGGGGATCCTGATTTGGCAACTAGAAAGTTTTTTACAAAAACACTGCGTAATTATTTTTCACATATACATTTGTTACACATACATGTTTTAATTGTTACAGATTTTGCATGCTTTTTTTATTAAATTATAAATAATACTATACTGTACTAGTTAAGGTTTTTTAGCACTATTTACATTATACTTTACATAATCATTTCTATTTTGTTAAAACATTTTTATGCATTTATTATTAAAATAGTTTATTTATTATAAGATAAATATTTTGTATGTGTTTAATGTAATTTTGTATGTAATTATATTTTAACTATATATTTTGATGATATATATTTGTATGTTAAGTTTAATTTTATTTGCTGCTTAATGTCAATTTAATTTTAAAATTTTTACATATTTTTTATACATTAGTAACCTTTTTATTGTTAAAGTTCCATTGCGTTCTACTGGGAAATAGTCTTTTTTTTCATTTATTGCCCTTTTTCTTTCCTCATAAGTATATTTGATAGTCTATAGCTGTCATTTTTATTTTTAGTCACATCTTGCCAGATCAAGTTGCAGTTACCTGCTGCTAGTTGACAGATAAGATAAGAGCTTGTTAAAGGTTTTCTTAAGGGTTTTGGGGGCGGGGAAAATGTGGGTAGATGTAGTACGTGTGACTTGTTGTAGTTTTGTTTTTGAAGTTCATTTTATAGTAGTTTGTGTTACGTTCTGTAGTAGCGTGTTAGACCTTATTATAGTTTGGTAGTAGTTGTGTTATTTTAGCTATTGTAATATTATTTATGTGTTTTTTCATAGTTCTGATGTAATGTTCTCATTCTATTGGGAAATTATATTTTGTAAGGGTGGGTATGTAACATTTTTTTACAGTTTTATTGATCCGTTGCTATCCCATAAACCTGTGTTTTATGCATTTTATTATTAAAGGAAATTACTTTGGTGTATAGTAAGCCGATATTATTTCTATACTTTCCATTTAATTTTCGAGTTTCCTGGAGCTGTTCTTATTATCCGTTTGTTCCGGTTTTATTTGCTTCCTTTTACCTTTGGATTACTTTGATGGATTTACTTTGAGACCATTTTTTCATTTTGGGGGTTTTTTCGGACTTTATTTTTGATTTTTTTGAGGACTGGATTCTGTGAACATAGACATGGATGAAGATCTACTACTACAGAACTGTAATATAATTTACTTATTTATTATTGAGTGGGAATGGTTATGTTGTATTATGTATGTTTATTTGGTCTAATTGCAATGTATTTATTTTATTTTCTATGTGTATGATTTAATTGGTTTCATGTTGTGCGTATTTCCAATATTGTGATATTAGTTGTTAATGTGTAGATTTCAAATTACATGTTAAAAAATATTCTTTTTATTTTTCAGTCTTCTATTTCTATGTTATTAATATTATTTATTGACTGATTTATAAAAATAAATTGTTTAATATTTATTTTAAAATGGTTAAGCTATGGTGGTGTTTTCTTTTGTTAAGAATTGTTTCTTAGTGTGTAGGTAGGTGGGTGTTTTATAATAGGGATTTTGCAGTTACTTCCAAGCAGTCTACTCCTTTGTTGTTAATAAAGATATTGTAACTTTACGTTGTAGCATGACTTACATTTTACTGGTTTGTTTACTTATTTTAGGTTTAAATTGGCTTACCGATTGCTTTATCCGTAGTTATTGGTAGTTTTGTTCTTTTTGTAGGGCTTCTATGAATTTGAAGAGTTTAGGTTGGTTTCTCCCTTGTTTGAATTGGAGGGCATTGTGCTATTTTTCTACTGCATTGTTGGTTTTGACCTGTTGACCCATGGTTCTGTGGTATTGGTTTTTGGAATGTGTGTTTGTGTCTGTGTTCAGAGTTTTGCAGTCTGCTAACCCAAGTGTCTTCAAAGTGGTCCATCAGGGGACATAGTCTGTTGTAAAATTGACTTTCTATAAGCTGGTTATAGTGGTTAGATGCCTCTATTACTGGGACATTCATTTCTTAATTTCAAAAGCAAAGAGGATGCTTGTTGCATATTCTACACCTAGGGGCTGATTTCGAGATCGGCGGGCCAACCATTGTATTCTGACACTACCGCTGGGCTGGCAGTGTGTCGGTGCGGTGAACAGCGACGGCATTCATCGGGCTCATAAGAAGAGCCTGAAGCACATGCTACCGCAGGGCAGTGCCACTTTCGCATTGTGTACCATGCACCATGTCGTGCATTGCACACAGAGCATGCACGATAGTGCAAGCAGAGTGGGGCACATCATGTGCCCCCATGCACAGTCCCCATTGTGCAAAATCGCCCTCGGGCCCTGTTTAGGCCCCTCCCTTGCCTTTCTGCCGGCTTTTTCATGGCGGGCTACCCATCATGAAACAGTCGGCAGAAAGGCACGTCGTATTTGCCACAGCAGTGACGGCATCTGACCCATCTCCATAGACCGATTCTTTCCCGACCGCTCTAGCCGCGGGATCCAAGATTCTAGCGGTTGTGGCGGTCTTGTGGCTGTCAGACCGCTCCACTCGTAATTGGGCGGTGGACAGCTTAGGAGGCGATGGTCGGACTGCCATCGACGGTACAGCGGTCTCAAGATCGCCGTACTCGGAATCAGGCCGTTAGTGCAGATTTTGGCGATGTTTCCAAATGCTTTGGTTGAAATGGTTATAACAGTCTTGTATGGCTGTGTCTGGGTATAGCTTAAGTATTGTTTGCATCCCTGCCTGTCTATTATATTTTTTTGTGGGAAGTAATTTGTTTTATTATGATGTGGCTTAGTAGTTCAAGGTAAATGCAACCTTGTTAGGTATCAATGCATACATGAAGGGTATGTTAGTGTTTTGAGATTCACCATGTATGATGTATATGTGTGTGAATGGTCTATGGCACATTGTGAATGCTCCGTCCATCAACCATGTTTCACATTGGCTTAGTATTAATACGTTATTTGCAATAGCAAATATAATTATTCATTTCTCATCATTAAGATGGTCGTGTAGGAGAAATGGTTTATCATTATGTGTAGTGGTTAAGCGGTCAGGAATTTCAATGGCATTATCTTCTAGGGGCATCAGGAGTTTTACTAGTGGCTGTCTTAGTGCATGCTATTAGGCATTTTAAAGTGGGTATTGCTGGTAGCTGATCTGTGATGTGTTGAGGTATTTCGGGGAGTATATCTTTTAGTATTTTAGTAGTAGTGGACTCTTGGGAACTAGTGCTTGCCGCCTGTAGTACTTGCCTTACTTAGATTTCTCTGACATTTGAGGGGTCATTGTGTTCTCTTACATTAATAACAACATCCATTTTTGAAGTAGCCCTCCCATAACAAGCGTATTTTGTACATTTCCAATTCACATTCTCTGTACTTATCCTTCCTGGCTGTACTTGTATCCCATGTGCGAGAGCATTTGTTTGCCTTTTTGTGATGTTATGTATCTTGCTCTTTCTACCATTCTGCATAGAAATAGTTTAATAGTATAGTTAAATATTTTGTTATAAATGTAACTTTACTTTTCTAACTTAAATAAACTATTATGTTGATTTTTTCACATTTTATGCTTACTTATGTGTTCTTGATTATATTTGCAGTTCTTTTTTCAGTTTTCCATTGAAGCTTTTGAAATGTGGGTCCAGTGGCTAGTTTGCTGTTGGGGGCGAAAAGTTTGTTTTATTTATATTTTAGATGTGTATTTTTTGCTCATTTGTTGCTGTTTTGGGATTTTAGTTTCATTTTTTACATTTAAGGTTTACTTGATGTTTAGAAGTTATCTGATTTTCGCTACTTATAACGTGCCTTTTTCTATGTGTTTGAGTGCTGTATTTAATTGGTGTTTCTTTTAGTTGTTGGGTTTTATGTACTTGTTGTTTAGTATCTAAACATTGAAAGATACATAAAATAGAGGGTTTGTCTATATATTCATAGTTTAACGTTTTTAAATTAAATTAGTTTACATTGTGCTAATTGAAATTTTATTACTTACCTGTTAAGATATTTGCAGTTTATTTCAAGTTTACTTGTCTTTAGTGGACGGCGGCCGCTACGGTGGAGTTCCACGCCTCCACGTAGCACCTGAGGGCCGTGTTGCTGCCCCTCCCCTTCTTGAGGTCAACGATGGAGGCTGCAAGGCGTCTGCCGTTCCGTGCTGCAGCGCTGGCTATGGATGCGCGGCTCTGATCTTCGTTTCTGCCTGCTTGCGGATTTTGGAAGCCGGAGTCATTTCCCCAAGTGGATTTCGCCATACTTTCACGGTTTATATTATGGGGGTGCATTGAGGAGTTGCGGCCGACAGCAGGACGAAGCGGTGAGAGGATGCAGGTTTGAATTCTTCAGTTGGACTTTCAGCACGTCGAGGGAGGTACTGATGAAATTGTTTTCTGTGCAAAATAGATGTGACTGACTCTCTTTTGTCCGGGACTCTGCTTGCAAGTGGTTGGCTTTGAGGCAGGCTGTGGCAGGCATTGGCTAAGTATGCAGGACAGAAAGGAGAGATAAAAGGAAAGGGAAAAAATTGCACATGGAGTGTTAATGTCAATATAACTCACCCGCTTGCAGGCTTAGGGACTGAGCTGGAGCTGGAGTCGAGTCTGCTGACGCCAGACGGAGGAGTATGAAGACACTACAAATTCTAACTACGCCAAGTTAGTGCTGTTCGGGTGTCTTTGTCCGTGCGTTGCTCCTGAGGCTGTGGTGCTGCGCTTGACATATTGAGGGAGACGACGCCCGCAGCCTTTTTTTTTTTTTTTTTTTGTGAGCTGGAGCCTGATTGTTACTTTGCTCTGCCTCTGTCGGCGGATGGTTTCCTTGGACAAGTTGTATCGGTACTGTTCCCGTGAGGTGGGTTGAACGGCGCTGATTGAGCTTTGGCTGTTTCAAAGTCGACTGAGTAACTATTCCACATTTGTTCATTGTTGGGGGAAAATCGTTAATTAGGCGAGTGAGAGGAACAACTATTGACGCACGCACTATGGGAAAACTTTTAAATGCTCGTGTTAAAGCTAAGCAGCGCCGACAGCAGGCAAAAGAGGCAGCGGCAACAGCCAGGTTAATAGACGGTGCTGTCTCTAAGGAAGGTGATTTGGGACGTTCACCAGAGAGCTCAGAGGCTGAGGATACATTAGTAGAAAACTTAGTCCAGCTGAATATGGGGGATGAGATTAATGTTTTGCATTCTGGGGATCACTTTGAGACTCTTGACTCTACTCAACCTCCCTTATTGTGTCCTCCATCTAAACAATTTCCCCTGTTCACTAAAAAATCACTTCTCCCCTCAACTAATAATGCGACCTCCATTGGGTCTCTAAATCTGGAGTTAGGTCTGATTCCGCAGGCTGGCACAAATGGTAAACACCTCCTCAAGCCCTCCTCAAGCCCTCCTTCTATTGGTCTTCCTACATCTGAGTTAGGGGGGGAAGAAAAAAAGATAATACTGGATGCTGCGGATGCTGCGGATGTTAGAAAAGATGATGTAGGGAACACAGTAACACAGCCTTTTGAAGTCCCTGATAGGGGATGTGATAGGATGGGGACAGACCCCCTGGGCCCCCTGTTAGAGATGGATACAGAGACGGAGGGTGAAATGAAGATGTCCGTGAAGGACATGTTGAATCTAATTCTGGATGAGGTGAGAGATATTAAAAGGTCGCAAAATGCCGAACTTTCTGCGATTCATCAGAGACTGGATAAGATGGATAAAATCGAGGAACTAGTCTCCTCTTTTCCAGCTCGGTTACTTGAGGCGGAGGAGAGGATCTCTTCCTTAGAGGACCAAATTATTGTGGTAAAACAAGAGTCTAAAGATGTCTTCAAAACAACAAAGGCTCTTGAAATTAAATTGGACGAGTTGGAGAATTGTAATAGAAGGTCCAATTTACGCATTGTGGGGGTCCCCGAAGGAATTGAGGGGACAGAAATGCTCGGTTGGGTGACTAAGTTTCTTCATCAGGTGGTGATACCGGAGCATAAAGATGATCTCACCATCACTAGAGCTCACCGGGTACCTGTTCGCCCATTCCCGAATTCAACTCTCCCGCGAACTATTCTTTTGAATTTTGCCGATATTAGGGTGAAGGAGCGAATTCTTTCCAAGGCAATACAACAAAGGCAGTTCCCTGTGACTGATACAACAAAATGCCGAATTTTTTCCGACATGTCCGCAGCAGCAGCGAGACGTAGGAAGGAGTTCGTCAAAATTCTACATCTATTCAAAGCTAAGGGGGCCCAAGCAATGATTGTACAACAATCCAAACTCAGAGTTCTTATTAAAGGAAAATTTGATATGCTTTCAGATGTGGAGGAAGCACAGGCGTTGCTCCAGGGAATTCAAAATGGCTAGTCTGGTCGTATGATTTACATTTGAATGTTTTGTAACAACTTAGATCACGTGGTTTTTTTTTTTTTTTTTCATTTTTCCAGGTCTGCGAATCCTTAAGTGTTTGGAGGAGGGGGGGGGGGGGTCACGGTCTTGGGGTTAAGGGGTGTGAATTCAGGACACCTCAATGTCAAGGGGTAGGTTCCTGTGGTACGCGTGGGAAGAAGTAGGTAGTGTTAGGAGGGTGCCACAGGCTGTAGAGGGGGTGGGTGGGGTAAAAAAAGTTAAAAATTAAGTTCTTGGCAAAAAAAGAAAAAAAAATGCGTTGCTTTTATTTTTTGCTACTTGGTGAAATGTTGGAGATAAACGTGGTCTTTGTGCTGAATTATCTGGTGAATACTGATGATGGTATTGATTGTTTAAAGCTACATTAGACAAAGGGGAAAAATGCGTGTTCTGGGTTCTAAGTTTGGGCCCTCATTATGACTAAAATAAAGCTGAAAATTATTTCTTTTAATGTGAACGGTCTAAATAATAAAAAGAAGATGCGGGCAATAGAGACATGGATTCTGTCTGAAAATCCAGCAGTTATACTTTTGCAAGAAACTCATATTCCTATCTCAAAATCTGATCATTTTTCCATGTTTAAGGGGTGGGCCTCTTATCGGGGATTTTCCTTTTTCTCGGAGTCAGCGAGAGGAGTCGCACTCTTTCTTAGTAGGAGATTAGAGGCGGAGTTGATTCAATCTGATGCAGATACACAGGGTAGGTGGTGTTGGGCCACGTGTAAATTAAAGAATGGACCACTGCATATTACCTTCGTAAGCTTTTATGCCCCCTTGAATGATTGCCCTGCAATATATGACAAAATGTTTCAGTCCTTACTAATGGTTGGGGGAGATATTGTGATCGGAGGGGACTTTAATATTCTTATGAAACCAAACTTGGATTCCACCACTGGCGGGAAAAAGCAGTTGAAACCTAAATCATTTCAGATAATTATGAATAACGTAAGGATTTTCAATTTCGTTGATCCATGGCGTTCTTTAAATCCCTATAAAAGAGAATATACTTGCTGGTCGGGAAGGCATAAGTCATTTTCTCGTATCGATTTTTTTCTGGTTTCCTCAAAATTTAAAATTCAGCATTATCGGATGTTACATAATGGCTTCTCCGACCATGCGATGTTAGTGGCTGAGTTTGTGTTGGAAGAAAGCACGAATACTCAGAAGCGATGGGTTTTCAATAAGTCTTATCTCTCTGATGAAACATGGGTATCTTTTCTCAAAAAGGAGATTGGGGAATATATTGAACAAAATATGGGAACAGCCCCCATACATGTTGTATGGGACTCACTGAAGGCATTTATTCGGGGGGCAGGGGCGGCTCTAGGCTCATGGTGGCCCTGTGCAGGGAGCGCAGCTAGGGGGCCCCGGAAGAGGGGGTCCGGGCGGGGCGGAGCTCAGGAAGGTGTTTTAATAAAAACGTCCAGAAAAGGCGTTAGATGACCAGTAACATGGTAACAGAAAAACGACGTTTACTTTTTGAGTGCTCATCACTTGGATACTTTGTTTTAGAATCTGGGTCTCTGGAGGGACCCCTTTCAACAAGAAAAACACGTTGCGCGTCCGTAAGAGAGTTCGGCCACAAAGTAGGATCCCTCCAATCACATAAATCATATTCAGAACACGGGTCTGTAACATGGTCTTGCTCTTTGGCTTCCTTTTCAATACCAGCATCATCCGTCTGTAAACTCTGAACCTCCTTCAGAATGCCAGATGTTGATGGACCGATGAATGATGTTTCAGTTTCTCTGTCTGAGGGTCTTTTGTAATAATCCTCATCCTGAGTTGGTAATTGCTGCATGTTTGTATCAATTTGAGTCACCTTGTTCATTTTCATTGGTCTGCTCATGAGTATCATTCTGCTCATGGATATCATCATTTTTTTGTTCTTCTTTATGGTCGTCAGCGCCTGTTTTACCTAGTGCGTCAGCAGTACTCTGGCCAGAGGATTCTCCATCTTTAGGTTTCCCTTGGGTGATAAAGTTCAGGATTTCTCCTTCCTGTGACACTACGAAAGCCTGCTGAGCCACCTTTCTCTTTCGTTTCGAATAACCAGATTTGTGTACTCGAATTCTCTTCATTTTGCTTGCAATGCAGCGGGCGAGGCTAGCAGTGGGTAGGGAAAAAAAGAAGACAATCAGCAGTGGCGGCTGCTGAAAGATTTTGATGTGTCATTTTTATTTTCTTGCAAAAACAACAGTTGATGGACAGAATGCAGAACAATGTCATACATTCACCCCAGTACAGAGATCTGGTCCTAAATCCATCGTTTTTTTGCTCACCACACCACCCCAGTTCAGACATGGCCATATGCAAATCAGCCTTGACCCTGTGCCTCATGGGAACAGTCCAGCCCGAACTGCCAAGCCATGTCTTCCCTGGACTACACAATGAAGGACCAGCATACCTTAATGAACGAGTGAATTTCCACCAACCTACCAGGAAAATATGTTCCAGAACCATCTCCCTAGCAGCCACCCAATGCAGCCGCTGATAAAACAGTGGAGGCCGCTACTTCTCCCACCTGGCAGTGAAGACCTGAAAACCCTCCCCTGCACCTCAGAGCCTCACCATCGCTCCAGCAGTTCAGGAAGGACCACAAGACCTCGCTGTTCAACCAACAAGCAGCATGATCCAGCAGCATGAATCCCACACCGCCTCGAGACCCTTATGTGTGAAGCAGCTGAGCTTTACAAACCCTGACTGATTGATAGTAATTACCCTTCCCACTACATGTATGACACATTATGAGGACTAGCCACATATGGAAGGTTTTTTTGAAGAGTGTTATAAAACTATAGGGTAGATCATGTGACTTGGCATACAAGGTCTGTTTTATCAGTCCACTGAGAACAGTAGAGCCTGGAGAATAGTTCATGATCTATTTGGGAAGTGACCTTAGCAGGAAGAGAGTAAGCTACCTTGAAATCATGGCACACAGAGACCTGTCTCAGTACGTCACTAACTGATCCTGAAGACAGCCTACAGGTAACCAAAGACTCGTCCACTTTACCACATTGTCAAAAGACAAAATACAATATATTTAATTAAGGTTTCTTGTATAGTGCCATATTCCAGCAACCAGTTCTGCTCGCTTTACAGAGCACCTATTAAACAAGGATTAATTACAGTGAGTCCTAAGGCTATGAAAAGGCACTAGAGGTTCACTGAAGCAAAATTAATGTGCAAGGAACATCCAGTCAGGAGACAACTTTCAAGCAGACGTACGAATCACTAGCACAGCGTACCAACGACCCCATGGGCCGTGGCATAAGCAAGGAAAATGGCCCCTTTGGTTGCTGCTCAGGAAGTAAAATATAGCAATTATCAGGGTTCAATGGGCCCCTGAGGGTTTTGGGTCTCAGTACCACTGTACTTGCTGAACCAATGGTAACTATGCCCCTAGTATGGACAGAGAAGGCTGCTTCACCAATTGCAAACTGAGGACTAGTTAAACTAGTTTTCTCTGCTAGTCACATAACAAGCACTGGAATGTAATTAAAGAAATGATCAAGAAGCCAGTCTCCTACCAAGGTCTCTGCAAAAGGGCATTAGATTGAGTTAACATGGGTAGGCACTGCCATCCTATTCCAGGCGTCCATCCATAGGTGCTTGCATTTCATGTCTGCCTCAACACCATATAAGCAGACATATCCAAATGCCAAGTACATTCGAACACTCGATGTTTTAAAAGATTTGTGCAGGCAGATCCACTCATTAGATCACAAATATCAGCTTCATACTCTGTTTTTATGATTGTTGATAAGTAATTGTAATCATTTTAATGAATCCTTAACATTACGTCTAACACCTCGTACCCTGCTCTCCTCTTCTCCCCAATACGACCGTGCCTCCCAAGTTACACCTCCAAAAGTCACCATGCCTCCCCTCAGCCACAAGTAAACACCGCCCCTGCACTCCTGACTCACATTTCCCTCAACATACAGCGCCGATCTGTACCACTCCCTACCCCTGGCGCACAGTGACCACCTCTCCGACCCGCGCCCTCTCAGAGATGAATCGTGAGAGAGAGGCTCTCTCTCACGATTCATCATGCCCTCCCTTCCCATGACCACCAGAATACCTCCAGCTCGCCACCTCACATGGCTTACCTCCACCCAGACCCAAAGCACACACCATCTACAATAACATCCTCACCCAACCTTCCCCACGCCCCCGGCTCCTCACCCCCACGGGCTGGGATACATTCCTATGCCTGATCTGCCCTCCTCCCCAGGGCTCCCCACACCCTCGTCCAATGGCTCACCTTCCCTCGGGTTCACTCTGCAGTGGCACACGCTGACCTCCTCACTCCCCCTGCCCATGCCCTGACCCTCGGGCTGCTCACCTCGCAGCTGGCACCAAAGGTTGCACACTGGCATGCTATCCTCTGCAAGGCGGCCTTTCTTGCCCAGGGTCTCTAGGCGCGCCGGTGCATGGCCTCGGCCGGTCTCGGTGCTGCTCGCTGCACGCCGGGCACGGGTGCTGCCACCCCTCCTGCCGCCAGTGATGCATGGTGCTTCTGTAACCCCTTCGCTGCAGGACTCGCGGGCACTGCGCATGCGTGCGCATGCGAGCCTCCGGAGGTGCCAGATCTGGACTATTAAAACAAGCTCGATTCTCCTGGAAAAAAAGTTCTTAACAAGCACAAGACCTACCAGAAGAGCCCGAAACAAGGCCGACCCCACACAAAGACGAGACTGGGTTAGAAAGGAAAAGAGTATAAGAACAACCATTCAGCGTGCATCACATTAGATTTAGCACGCCTCAGTCGTTCATGCGCCAAATCCCTGCCAGGGGCCGCCACGAATATGTATTGTATCCGATTCCTCGTGGTGGCCCCTGGGGTTTGGTGGCCCTGTGCAGGTGCACAGCTTGCACATGCCTAAGGCCGCCCCTGCGGGGGGTAGTTATAGGAAGGGACGCAAAGGAATCAGCCATTTATAGGGATACAAAGAATCAATTGCAGCAAAACATACAGGTCTTAGTAAATCAAATGTATCACAATCCCTCTCTTAAGATACAAAATCAATTGAATGCCGCAAAACGGGAGTTTAATGCACATTACTACACTAGAAGTGAGGAAATCTTTTGCAGACAAGCTCAAAAAATTTACGAGCATAGTAATTTTACGGGTAAATTCTTGGCATGGCAGGTTAAAGAACGTGCTGCAGCTAATGTGATTCGATCTCTTAAATCTCCAATTAGTGGCGTGGATACCTCAGATCAGGGAGAGATTGGAACAATTATGCTGTCCCATTATGAGAACATCTATACCTCATATCACACTACGGGTCAGGGGAGATTAACGATTTTTTAGATAAATATGGTCTTCCTACTCTTTCTCAACTGGACCAAGAAGTAATGGCGTCATCATTTTCATCTGATGACTTAGAGTCTGTTGTTAAAAGCCTTCCTTATGGTAAGGCCTGTGGTCCAGATGGACTTCCCGCGGAATTTTTTGTTACGTTCTTTAGTTCCTTTTCTGCACTTCTTCTTTCACTAGTCAATTCTATGCTGGAAGGTGGTCCAATCCCCGCTTCCTTTTACGATGGAACGGTGGTCAGTTTCTTGCAAAAAGGGAAACAAGCCCTAGATCCCAACTCTTACCGGCCTATAACATTACTGAACTCAGATTACAAAATCATTACAAAATTACTTTCTATTCGTTTTAACCACGTTTCTTCGCAATTGATTCACGCAGACCAGAATGGCTTTATTGCTGGCCGTCAATTAATTACTAACACACATTATCTGATTGAGGCATTAGATTATTTTGAAACACGTAGAGTTCCGGCCTTAGTTCTCCTTTTAGATGCAGAAAAGGCTTTTGATGTGGTGGTTTGGGATACACTTTTTTTTATATTACAGCACTTTGGTATTCCTTCTCAAATCATTACCCTAATTAGAAATTTATATCAGGGGGCAAAAGCTCATATCCTTGTTAATTCAGCTATAGTAGGCTCGATTTCAGTGCAAAGAGGGACGAGGCAAGGATGTCCACTATCTCCTGCTCTCTTTGCTTTCTTTATTGAGCCTCTAGCAGTAGCAATTAGAAAAAGTAAGGATATTCTCCCACCTGTTGCTTGTATGGACAAAATTAAACTATACGCAGACGATAATATGTTGCTGCTGAAACCTGAGATATGTACGCAAACACTGGTTTTTTCGGTCTTTACAGAGTTTGAAGCACTGGGGGGGTATCGAATCAATAAGAAGAAAACTGAAATTTTAATCTGTGGTAGGAATAATCCTGATTTACACCCAGATATTCAGAGCTGTGTTAATAATAGACCCAAAAAGTATTTGGGTGTTCTTTTCACACCTCTAGTACGGGATTTGTACACACTGAATTTCGAGCCGCTGATTCAAAAAGTTCGTGATATGTTTTCACGTTGGAATCTATTGCCTTTATCCATTCTGGGCCGGGTAGCATTAATTAAAATGTCAGTACTTCCCTTATTTAACTTTTTGTTTTCTACTATCTCTTGTTCTCTCCCAGGCTCTTTTTTTTCAAAAGTAGAATCTTTATTTTCAGCTTTTGTCTGGGCGGGAAAAAAACCTCGAATAGCTATTAACGCCTTATATGCAGATAAAGAACAAGGAGGTCTTGGTCTGCCAAATTTGAAAGACTACTGCTACGCTTATTTTGCACAGTATCTCTTAAACACTCAATACCTAGAGTTGCTTTATTTATAAACTTTTTTTTCGACTTAATTTGTAAAGAGACCAAAATTCCTTCTCCTCTTTCGATACTTAAATCACCCAAATTAGTCAGATATAAGGTCCTGAGCTGGTTTTTAAAAAAACGTGAAGTCATGCTAAAAAGGTACTCTCTCCCTCTTCTGAGCTTAATAACTCCACTGAGGGGCGCTGTTCTGGGATTCGGGATTAATATCGGGTTAGAAATTATACATAATTGGGCCAGAGCTGGGTTTACAACTTTGTCGAGCTTTGTGAAAGATGGAGTATGGTTGACTATTGATGAGATGTTCACTTTAATTCGTGGAAACTTTCTTCTTATGGGTTCATATGCTCTATTGTATAAATCTTTGGCTCAACTCGATTTAGCACAAAATAGTCAACTGTCACATTTAACAAATGACCTTTTTTGGTCCCCACTTTTTAAAAATCCTGGAAAATGGAGGAAAAGTTTAGCACAAAGTAGGGAGGAGGATTTAAGCGCCAAAGCAATAAAAAAGTGGGAAAAGCAGGAAAACATTAAAATAACTGATAACTTTTGGAAAACCTTAAATAAATTTAATTTTACGGTTTTGAGAGGTGCCAATTGGCGACGAATGCTTTTCTTTAGTAAGTGGCTTTTATATTACACTCCTGCAATTTTGGCTAAAATGTATAGCACTTCGTCGTCTATTTGTTTTAGATGCACACAACCGGACCTGGCTAACTGGTCTCATATAATGGCTTCTTGCCCAAAGTTAAGTCATTTTGGAAAGGAATGTTCTCTTTGCTTTCTCTTCGTTTACATTTTACGATCACTAGATATGAAAATTTAATTATATTCGGATTGGACCTTGAGTTAAATTTGCCTGACTCTATGGCGAAACTTTTGTATATTTTGGTAGCAGTGGCCAGATCACTGATTCTTCAATATTGGAAGACAGAAACTGTCCCAACTGTGGATGAATGGTATAAAAAAATTAAGAAAGTCAGGAAATCCGAATTTATATTCGCACAG
The DNA here is from genome assembly GCF_964204655.1 of Triturus cristatus. NCBI lineage: Eukaryota > Metazoa > Chordata > Amphibia > Caudata > Salamandridae > Triturus > Triturus cristatus. The sequence continues at coordinate 127,450,917 of NC_140593.1, forward strand.
AGGATCGGGGCACTGCGTAAATTTACCCAAATTTGGGAATCTTATTTTGACGAAAGTTATCCTTTGAATGAGACAGATATATTTCGATATTCGTTATTATAATTTAAATTGCTGAACTCTTTTTATATATGGTTTGTGGGGGTCTCTTGCTCTTTCTTTTTTGTTGATGTACTATGTTTTGATCCAGCATTTTGTCTATGTGTGACAAACTGTTTTATTTGCTCTAATGGATTGCCAAGAACCCAATAAAAATAAAAAATAAAAAAATAAAAAAGTTTACTTCCTTGGTGTTCTATTGGGAATCCAGCAGCTTGCTGTTTTCTTGCAGATTCTCTTGTTTTTTGGTGTGAGATGTAGTGAATTTTGTTTTGTTAATTAAATAAGTATTTCTATTGGTTAGTTTGCTTTATAGGAACATATATTGCATAGCTTTTTTTTACTTCGATTTTTTTTTTAATTACCTTTTATGGTGGATGCTAATTATTGTTTCTGTTTTAACGTGCATATATTTTAAGGTTCAATTTCAATATTTAAAATTATTATTATATTTATTTTATTATGTTTGTATTATTATTTAAATAGTTTATTTAATATAAGGTAAATATGTTTAATGTGTTTAATGCAATTTTGTACATAATTATATTTTAATGATATATTTTGATGATATATATTTGTATGTTAAGCTTAATTTTATTGTTGCATTATGTCAATTCGATATTTTATAATTATGTGTAATATTTTCGCATATTTTTAGCGATATTAGTGTAGTAGATGTGTTTTTTATATTTTTGTTATTTTATGTAGTTATTTAAAAGTAACTACATTTCTGTTTACGATATTTGTGTTTTTGATATTATTCAAAATAGATATTTTTGATGGCAATATATTGATCATGAAAATTTGTGTTTTTGGTATTTAGGTAGGGGATGGCAAAAATGCTGTATGCAATTTTTTTTACTATATTTTTTGTGAGTTTTACAGAATACTATCCATTCACAGGGCTGTGTTGCAAATCTACTGCACACTTAGAGCCTGATTACGATGTCGGTCGGAGTTGCCACCGACCGACACAGTTTCGGTGAGGGAATCGCCCGACCATAGGTTCGCGGTTCCAAACACCGAATTACCATCCGACCGCACATAGGGCCGCATTTGATGCTGGGCAGAAACGTTCTGCCCGATATCATCTTGGAATCGGGATCCAACCGACTCGCGGTTGGAGGTGCCTCCCAACCGATTACGATGCTTCCGAACACCTATCAGAAGGACTCCCATTGACTTCTATGGGAGCCTGTGTTCCGACCAACAACACAGGCTCGTATGCAGAAAAGGGCTGTCCTCTGAAAACCTTGCACCCTGTGGGGTGCCTGCCACACAGTGCCTGGTCTTACAGGGGGGTACCTTGGGTACCCCTGTGGCCCCCAACGGGAGGCATCAGGATGAAGGGGAGTCTGCTAGGGGCCCCCAAAGTCAGTTTCCAACAACCTTTTTGTGTCGGACAGACCGAGTCAGAAAGGCTGTCAGTATCTAATATTGTAATCGGTCGTTCGGAAGCGCTGTCTGTAGAGCTGTACAAATCGCTTTCGACTGACTCAGATTCTCCGATTGTCGGTCGGGACCGATTCGGAATGACCGAACGGTTCCCCTTCCGACCGCGGCCATCGTAATCAGTCAGGCGGATTGGATACTGACCGACTCGGGCGGATGGGTTCCGACACAGTCCAGGGGAATCCGACAGTTGGTTGAAGGGTTTCCGACTGACCTCGTAATGTGGCCATAGTGCGGTCGGAAACTCCCATTTGTCAATGAGAGCTTGTGCGGTGGGCAGAAACCGCCTGCAGCACAAGCTCCCATAGAGAAATGGGAGTTTGTGAAAATCCCTGCACCATGTGGCAGGCACGGTGCAGGGATTTTCAGGGGGGCACTATAATAGGGGCCCCCAGAAGCGGAGGGCCAGATGGGCCCTGCCAGGGGCCCCCAATGTCGCTTTCCGACAGCCTTTCCATGTCGGAAAGGCCGAATGGAAAGCCTGTCGGAAACCGACATCATAATCTCGATGGCAGAAAGGGCGTCCTTAAGGGATTGTGAGGAGCTACTGACCAACCGATGGGCTCCATGAGTCCATCGGAAGGCGTTGGTTGGTCCTTCTGACTGTTGCCTCCGACCTCACTGATCCTAATGTGTTGGTCAGACCACAGCAGTAGATGCAGTTTGGAGCACAATCAACAAGCCGTCGGCTGCGGTCCGAACCGCATCATAATCAGGTCCTTAGTGTCAAAGCACACAACAAGCTTTATAAGCTTCCACTCAAATGGAAAGAGATCTAGACATTAATTAATTTAATTAAAGTTTAATTAAAGCCAGTGGGGCACCTGATGCACTGCAGCAGTCCATACCGTGCAAGTACTGCCTTTGACGTTCCCATTGCGGTGCCTATTTCATAGGCACCACCCTGGGAACGCCAAAGAAAACTCCTAATCTCGTGGGCGGTTCCAACATGGGTTTGGCGGGGTGGTAGTGGGGCGATCCCGCTCTCGCACCACCAAACTCGCAATAAGGCCCATAATGTATATAGTGAAAATGAGCAGAACACTTCACTTGCTACATAATTAGCTCATACGTACAACGCGGGTCATTCTAGGGCAGAATATAGGGCCAGCCATCAAAATAAAAGTGGCCCACTTTTGTGAATCAGATAGTTAAGAAAGTGGCCCACATTTGTAAATAGGGCAAGTTTGGCAGTAGTAACGACAAGCTGGTCAGGCATTTTGTCAGATATAGGAGAGTGCATGCATTTGTGCTTCCTGAAGGTAAAGTTTGTGCGAATATCAGATGTCAACAGTAAAAACCAGCCCACTAGATCATAAAACAGGCCCATATGCAGCCAAAAAGCAGCCCACTACTTCAATGGTAAGACCCCTTGGTTCACCTGCATCAAATTCCAAAATATATTTTAATTCCAGTCTGTGGAGTGCGGTTATTCTATCCCCTCCCTGTATGTGTGTAGGGATACTATCAACAGCAAAATAACTTAGGGTCTCATTAGGAATTTGGTGGATGGGTTCTCTGTCACAAACATGATGGATATACAGCCCACCCTATTACAAGGGCATTGTTTTGCACTGCGCTTGTAGTAAGGCAGGAGGAATATATGTCACTTTTGTGGCAGAGTGCTCTTCCACCAAACTCTGACTCAGTTCTTTAGTAATTTACCATTTTCTATATGGTAATCTCTGCTGAGTCTGGTAATCAGATAACGTGTGTCTATGTTTTTTCATTGTGTCTTTTCAGAAGGGGAAATGAGAGAGCGTTTTTTGTACAGTCAACTTTTTCCTGGGATTGTTGCCCCTTTATTCTATGAACTCTGCATTCAGGATTCAAAGAAAAGAGACTGTTCTTTAACTGTCAGGGAAGGTGTTTTTGTGCTTTCATTAAAGAATGAGAGAATCAAAAGTGCTACATTTTCACTGTGGTGTGAAGGACTGACAAGTATATCATATAAAAAATATGTTCTTTATGTTGTGATGTCCTTCTAAGAGTTATAAGTATAAAAATGTTGTGCAATTATTACTATTACCCAATCTAATGTAGAACTCATTTCGATGATATTGAAAACAGGTCAAAGGCTCAGTTACCCCAAACCCCAAGTTACAGTTCACATAGAAGTCTCAGCTGTGGGAGCTCAGCCCAGTGAGCTTTAGTAAAACACATGCAGCGGTTCAATGTCAAGATCTAATGAATAAAACACATATGAAAAGAAAAAAAGAGTTAAAATATGCTTTATGTTGATTGCCAAAATTCTCTTTGGTGTATACTCACAAAGCTGGGCTCATATAGACTGAAAAAGAGCTCCTCCCTCTTGAAGCTAAGAGAAGTTGAGGTTTCATCATATAGGACATTGTTTCCTATAACCCATGACATGCTGTGTGTGCTAATTCATTCCCGTATGCCTTATTTTAGGACTTGAGACCTGAATGACACTTACTCTCTGTAAGGGATACTTAACAAGGTGGTTGTTAAGTCCCTTCTATTTTTACCTGCTCTTTACTTTCCATCCTCCTCAAGACTTCTCTTAATTTCTGTTATTGTATTTTGCACATTGGTCACACCTCATTTCATAGATCACAACCCCTCCTTCCTTGCAATCAATGGCTGCACCCTAACAATACCTAATTTCCGGTAGCCCATGTATTTATCCAACCAACATTGGCTTGAAGGGTCAAAGTGGCCACTAATGATCGCACCTGACTCCTATTGATTTAATGTATCACAAAGACACCGGAGTAAATGCAAAGAGTGGTTTTACTGAGAGCACAGAATTAATCTCAGTAAAAGCCCTGGGTGTGAAATTTCGGTCGGCTCGCAAAGTCTGTGGAGTTTTTCCCACTCTGCGTACCACATGGAGTTCTGAAAAAATCCTCTCCAAGTTTTTTGCTCGCTTTCGCTTGCGAACATTAAGTTGGCGAGCGTGAGTGAGGAACATCTTACCACAGACCACCTTACGGCAAGATTTCTCAATGCAGGCGGTTGCGGATGCCCGCTACCGCTCTTGTTGAGAAACCTTCTGTTTGCGTTGAGGAAGCGGCCGCTGGAGTAGAACATCTACTCGAGCAGCAGGAAAAAGCAGGGTCTTCTTGCACTGTGCATGGTGCCGTTCGCGCTGATTTTCCAGCCCGGGACAAATACCCAGTGCTAAAAATCAGCGTGAACGGCAGGACCTAACGCACTCCGTCGCTTGCGGAACTCTGCGTAACAGGGTGGAGTTTTTTATGTCACTTTGCAGAATTCCGTGAACTCCACCCAGGCCTACTCAGTAAGCAAGCGTTTCCAGCCTCCCTGGGCCAGGCAGCGCTTCCCCAGGGGCTGGTCCGAAAATTGCCAGGGCTGTTCTGGGTTCCCATTCCGACCCTGTGTACTACACAACGTAAAGCGCTTCAGTGCATCCGCGTGGTAGTAAGCGTTATTTAAATCCAAGCGTTATTTAAATCCAATTACAATACCATGAAGGGACTCTACTGTCACCAAATAAGAGAATTTCCTGTCAAACGCGTGAAAAGTATCTCCAAATGAGAGGAACTAAACTGTATTATAGTGTAGTAGCAGAGATACAAACTCAGTGCAATAGCTCCACCTGCCGTTCGGTACTAAGAGCTACGTTTATGAGGGAAGAAATTATTTTACCGTGTGGCAATTTACCTTCTTTTCCAATAAAGGTTGCATGAATTCACGTTTTCTGAAAGAAGATGCACCAGCTCATTTTCAACATTATGACAGAGAACATTGTATGTTCCATGTGCCGGGGCTTTACAAGTCTCAGATATTCGCGTAAAGCACGTTTTAGTTGTCTGGGGTAAAAAAAATAAAAAAAACATATATATATATATAGAAAACAATCAGTGATAACGGAAATATGTATTGATGTACATATATTTTCCACACGTATTTTCGAAAATATCTGTAAAAACAATTTGGCAGCGGAATGGCTTCTGGTTCCTTACATTTATCCATTCCTGGGCCAGCCGGTCTACGCCTCCAGTTTTTTACGCTACTTTCACCTTGGTTGCCTTACTTCACTTCCACCAGGTTCCGTCTATCCCAAGCGCTCAGTTGTATATTGAAGTCGATTACATCATGATTTCCATGAGTAGCCACTACTTTTAAAAATATTTTTTATTGAGCTTTTAATGTTTTTCTTTAAACATCATAACACTGCCAGTATCAGGGCATTTCTTATTTCACAGTAAATGGCAACAATGGACAGCTAGATGGTACAACCCCTATAGAAGAAAAACAGGCGAGTGGTTCAAACAACAAGCACTGGTGTCTTAATATTGTGAGGGGTGTTGGGTCTCACCCCTTCTCTTCTATCCTATGCAAAGTCTCTCTAGTCCAGGTCACTACTTTTTTTTAATAACATTTCTCCTATGAGCCCTTTCTGCACCTTCCAAACCAGTCCAGCCCTGAGCCCATACAGTTCAGGACAAAAGTCTGGACATCTACATCTGTTCTTCTCAGGTTCTGTGAACAATGGGAAGGTTTTCATATCTTTCGGTGGTTGTATGACAAAATATCATGCACAAAAATATTAAGGCACATAAATATTGTGTCAAAAATAGCATTTACCTTAATATTGTTTTTTAATTCGATTGACACTTTGGTTAAAATATTATTATACTTAAATATAATATAATATAAATTAAATGGCTTTACTAATTTCTCTCTCTCTGTGTAGATTATATATCTATATATATATATATATATCCTTTATTAAAGCAACACTAATAAACATTTTTTTAAACACATTAAAAGAGTAACAGTAAACTACATTTAACAATAAAAACTATATACACCCCACTGACGTAAATAACTATTTTTAAAAATTAATATAAAAATAGTTTTAACAGTTTAAATGAAATATATGAAATAAACATAAAACTGTAATATATATACATATATCCAACTCATGCAAAGCAGACACCCGGGGGGGAATTCTGTTGAAGCTGTGCTTTTAATTGAAAACGATAGCGGGTGCACGGGACCTAGCTTTTCGGCTTGTCCCTGCAAGCCTTGTTCACGGATTGGCACCATTCTAGAAAATAATGCCAGTCACTAAGTGACTGTGTAGTCATGGAAGACATACAATATACAGTCTGTTTTCTGGTATTGATGAGTAGGAGAGCGTTGTCCTTTTATTTTTGCATAGATTTATCAATTTGATTTCTAATGCTTGAAAACTGGAAATGTTTATTTCACATAATATCATTATGTTGCATTCCATCAGCAATGAATACCCATTAGATACTAGCAGCGAAATGCCACTAATAATAATACCCAAGTGGGTTATTTTGAGTACTTTTCTCAAACAGAATCAATTTCACTTTCTAATGATATCAATCTCTATCAATTACTTTATGTACATAGAACATAAAAGGATAATTATTCTTGGTATCAACTTTCTACAAGTAGACAGACTATTCCCGCCCCCAATAGGCTTGTGAGCTTATTGGCCATAATGGAACATAGGCCCTAATCACGATGCCGGTCGGACGAGCGTCTGACCCGGGTGCGCAACGCCCATATAGCTCAAAGGGCTTCAGACCCCCCCTTGTGCTTGTGCTTGTGCCTGGAAAAGGGACGCAGCACAAGCCCCAATGCCAAAAGGCATGTTTTTAAACACCCCTGCACCCTGTGGCAATCAATCAATCAATCAAATAATTTGTAAAGCGCATTACCTACCCGCAAGGGTTTCAAGGCGCTGAGGGTGGGGAGTGGGGGGGTGCTGTTGCTACTGGTCAAACAGCCAGGTCTTGAGTCGTCTCCTGAAGGTTAGAAGGTCTTCGGTTTGTCGTAGGTTGAGGGGGAGGGTGTTCCAGGTCTTGGCGGCGCGGTGGGAGAAGGATCTGCCTCCGGCTGTGGTTCTACGGATGCGTGGGACAGTAGCCAGGGAGAGGTCTGCGGAGCGGAGTTTCCTGTTGGGTACGTAGAAGGAGAGTCGACTGTTGAGATAGGCTGGGCCGGTCTTGTGGAGTGCCTTGTGTGCGTGGATCAGGAGCTTGAAGGAGATTCTTTTGTCGACGGGGAGCCAGTGCAGGTTCCTCAGGTGGGGGGTGATGTGGTCGCGGCGCGGGACGTCGTGGATCAGGCGTGCAGAGGCATACTGGATTCTTTGCAGTCTGTTGATGAGCTTGGCCAGGGCTCCGGCGTAGAGGGCATTTCCGTAGCCGAGTCTGCTGCTGACTAGGGCCTGGGTGACTGTTTTCCTTGTGTCTGTCGGGATCCATCTGTAGATTTTACGGAGCATACGGAGGGTGTTGAAGCAGGTGGAGGAGACAGCGTTGACTTGTTTGGTCATGGTGAGTTTTGAGTCGAGGATGACTCCCAGGTTGCGTGCGTGGTTGGTAGGTGCGGGCCACCAGGAGTCGTCCCATGCTGAGGGGTTAGGCCCGAGGATGAGGATCTCCATCTTGTCTGTGTTCAGCTTAATGCAGCTATCCTCCATCCAGTCGGCGACAGCCTTCATTCCCTGGTGAAGGTTGGATTTGGCGGTGAGGGGGTCCTTGGTGAGGGAGAGGATCAGTTGCGTGTCGTCGGCGTAGGAGATTATGTTGAGGTCGCGATGTCAGGCGATGCGTGCGAGAGGCGCCATGTAGACATTGAACAGCGTCGGGCTGAGAGAGGATCCCTGCGGGATGCCACAGATGATCTCGGAGGCTTCGGATCAGAACAGGGGGAGGCGGACTCTCTGGGTTCTGCCGGAGAGGAAGGAGGAGATCCAGTCCAGGGCCTTGTCTCAGATCCTATATGGCAAATACATTGAGTGCAATAGACTATATTGTCAGATTTGCATGAAATATTCTTCCTGACCTGATAGCGCGTAGTGTAAAGGGAACTATATAGATTGTTCTGGTGGGCTTTACTTGTATGCCTTACAGTTCACACAAGGGTAAAAGCCCACAGGCTCTTCCCTTTCCCTGTTCTTTGGCTGGTTGTTTGTAAATGGTTTTTGACAATCATGTCTCTTATGTTTTTACTCACACGATATGTAATATTGTGAGTATGTCCGATCAAATCTTTTATAGTTGTCTAATTTTCTATGCTTGGCCAATTCTTCAAGAAAATATTTTTGACCTGTCTCTACTGCTTGTTATAGGTGGTGATAATTCAAAAGGTATTTTTCTCTTCTCTCTTCACCGCCTCTAAAACTTTATCCAGAGCTTCTCTCCATTTATATAGTAAGTCATCCCACTTACCAATTTGATCTTTTCTACAGCCATATGTAGTACCTTTGGTGGATATCCCCTAGCCTTAAATCTTACTGGCATGTCAATTTAGGTCTCAAGGAATTTGCCATCAGCACTACAAAATTGTTCAAGCCTTACAAGTTCTCTATATGGGTTATATTCCATTTCATTCCAGTTGGATAACTGCTTTGGGCATGCAAAACTGTATTTCCTGAGGGGAGGTGTGTGTGTGTGTGTGTGTGTGTGTGTGTGTGTATAGCATGTATAATAAGGTATCAATATAATGACAGTTCAAAATGTTATTCTTTACATTTATTAGTTAACACAATACAAGTCATGAAAGTAATATAATCAATGCAAAAAAAATACATTTTAAAAACGAACATTTGTGAAAAATAATATAAAGGAAAAAACAAATTATCAGAAAATGATTCAAAAAGAATTATAAAACACTGCTTAACAAACATTACATAAAATATTTACCTTTCAATGGCTAATTTGCATATCCTACTCCTTCCCAATAAACAATAGTGTAGGTGTTGGACTTTGCAATGATTAGATTTACTATTCCCACTCCAGTCTAAGCAACAGTATGGAGAGTGATGGACTCGGGAATGGTTTAATTTGCTATTCCCATTCCAGTCTAAGCAACGCTAAAGAAAGTGTTGAACTCTGGAGAGATCAAAATTTGCTATTCCAATTCCGCTCTAAGTAACAGTATGGAAAGCATTGGACTCCGAGGGCCGTCCTCACCTCCAGCAACCAAAACCACACCCACCAACAATAAAACAGGCCTCCACCCTGCCCGGCCCAACGGGAAAATGCCTTCTGCCATGTACGGTCAGTCTAGGCTCCAAGATTGAACACTGCTGGAGAGAAGGGCCCTTTTCTGGCAGAAGTTTCACCTGCTGTTGTTGCTGCTGTGTGGGAACCTGACCAGTGGAGTGGATCGCCGGCAGATGTACATCGTCTGCCTGCACGCGGCCACAGTCAGTGTGTGCTGCCCGCCATGTAGGTGTCAACCGCTGCCTTTATAAGTCACAATGGTCAGGTGAGAGCAGAAAGCACTAAGTGAGGTGTCCGGATTGAGGGGCGAATCCCCAACGCCTTTTCAGTGAACTCTTGGCACCCTTGACTGCACCATCCAGATGGCGGGTGTCAGGGGAGAATGTCTAAATATTTTATAAAACTGCACAGAAGCCTAAAAAGTGCTCCCCTTCCGACGATCCTCACAGCATTCACTCCGTCTACAATGTGGTGTGGGAAGTTAGAAGCATCCTTTATGGAGCAGACAAGTCTGTAGAGGCAGATAGCCTTAGCTCTGTCTATCGCTTGAATGAGATATCTTGGTATCCAATGCCCACTTCTGAGTATGGTAGTGAGTGAAGTTGCATAATGTGAGTTAAGTGAGACAAATTCAAACTAAGATGAAGCTAGTGGTTCCATAGGAGGGAAGATGTCTGGAGGACTGAGATGCTCTAGTTATGGAAGCTTCTCAGCATCGCCTAGTCTCCGAGGCCTCTTGCTTACCTTATGTTCATTCCCAAGAATCACTCCAGTGTCTACTAGAGAAGTAAGCCTGTGCTCTCAAACATGACAGGAAAGCAATACCTGGGGAAAAATGGTCTTATTTAGACAAGCTGCTCTGTATGGTGACACACGTTGTCTTAGGGCTGCTTCATGCACTGTGTACAGAGTAACGGGGTAAGGAAGCAATAAAATCCTTTACGTTGCAGGGGTGACCCCCTGCCTGCAATTCCACAGGCACTGTCCTGGGAGAATCCAGTGAGCCTCTGAAATGCTCTGTTCTGGTTTGAGGAGCTCCTTGAAGCACAGGCAATCTGGTTCTGTATCTGCCCTTAGAATGGTGCACAACACAGTGGTTCCAGTTTGATAACTAATGCTCCTGCGTGAGCCGTTTGGCTCATACAACCCTCAGTTTCCATGCTCTCCTCCGATCATCTCATCGAGTTTGCGGTAGCAGCGTGGAATAACTTCACAAGAATAAGGCTTTAGAGGGTAACCGTGTGACTCCACGTCAATAGGGCTGATCTTTTCCAGTCCTGGACTTTCCTTTTACTGATCATTGTTTTCAGGTGTGATAATCAATGGGTTTAAATCGAACTAACCCCAAATCATGAGTGCCACAAGGTGCTGATGAAATGCACACATGTTTCCCCCACCATGCGCTTCGGGTCTCATTTAGGTCATGAAGCGGTTTACAAGTGCTGCGATGATACAGTGCTTGGGTCTTGATCTAGTGTTTGGTGGTAATGGAAAATCCACTGATTTCTGGAGTAAGTGCTCGATCCAGAGTGGAATCTACCAGGGGAATCTCTTTTAATCTAGAAACTCTCATGGTTTCTAGACAAACTGCTAAATCTGGAGCAAAATCCATCACTTGAATCTTCTTCACCTGGTATGTAGTCAGTACTTAATTTGTAAATGAGAGAGTGCTGGTGTCCTAAGCTCCTACGCAGAAGTCTGCGGCTGGTGCAATTAAACTTAAGCCTCTTCAATTCACTCCCAGACACTCCCTGCTTCTTTATCCCACACTTGCAGGTTCCTGCTTTCTGCCTTTGTGATGTTTTTTCTGTCTTCCTCTTCATCCATCTTTCAGATTTGTATGTTGCTCCTTCTCTTTCTCTCAGGAAATATCTGATGCAGAGAAAAAAAGTGCTGGTCTCCAAAAATAAGTGCCAATGATCCCCATCGGCAACTACTGGCTCAAATTAAGCACTAGGTGTGGTATGGGGGGGGAGTAAATTCTGCAGATGCATTCACTGTGCATTCGACTAAACGATTCACTATGAGCAAACTGCTGCAGGCAAATTCAATTCAACAAAACCAAGAAGCTTTAGTGTCCACAGCTTTATATGGTCCTCACTACAAGGTAGACGGAGCAGTATCCACGGGTAGGGTCATCCTGATCATGAAAGGTCCCGTTTTGCAGCACCCAGTTGTCCTGAGTGGGGGAACACCTAGCCTGATTGTACTGCCCAGTAAAATCACATGAGGCTTCAACAGAAGCCAAGCCTCTGTCCCTGCCCGAGCATGTGTTACTAGCAAAAGGGGGGGGGCGAGGGAGTATGTAATGCGCCACTCTGCCAGATCACTATTTTCCATTCCTTCCTCTACCTTCCCAACCCCCCTCTCTTTGCCTCCAGCCCAGCACCTGCCCCCAGCTCATGTTTAGCACTTGCTCAGAGATGGCAATAAGTGTGAGTGTTAATATCCCAGGAACAGGGGAAATCACACAAAATTCTGAGTCTACACAGTTAGTTTTCATTCGAATGGGATTAACTCATAATTGCAAGTTACCAGTAGGGTGTTAAGAGCACAGTAATTTGGTCATTTTGTGCGTGCAGTTTGCACCCCACCAGTACAGTGAAACTCCAAATGAGAGCCTATAAGTGTTAAAAAAAAAACATAGCAATTAACATTTCATATACCCAGCTCTTCTGTAGGATTTGCTGCTCAAACTGTGCTCCCTGGATTAGCCCATGTTGTGCACAGAGGTGTTTGCAATTTAGCACCAGCACATTATGCTGCATAAATGAAGCTTTGAGTGCAGTTTACGCTTTCGAGTTGAGGGCTGTCATGCAGTGTTTGGCAGCAAGTTTGGATAGGTATGCATAAGTAACCTCCTGCCACCTACAGAGACGTTGCTGCTAATTGACAGGCGAACAAATGAATGCTGAGAGCGGCTAGCATAGCATGTCTGCATTGGTGATGCGCATTACTGCATCACTTTAAATGACCGAAACGTGTTAAACGTGTGGCAATCTGTTTACTGCAATGTTTTGGTCACTCCTAGATCCCTGCCTTATACCTCCTAACTTACACTGTCAGAGTTGATTGCTGGTGCATGCTGTTATCTCTGAGGCTCCATTTTACAGAGAAGCCTCCCCTCTCAGCATTCATTTGTTCTCTGTCAATTAGCAGCGGGTGGTAGAAGGGCACTCATGCATTTTAATGAGCTTGTGTGAGGCTTAAAGTCGGTTCTAATAAATGCAGGAAAATGTTATTGAGCTAGGAAAAATAATTTGTATTGTATACCTACCATGCAAAGGCATATAGCAATAAAACAATAATTCTAGGATTATATGAAAATGTACAATTAAAGACGATCCATTAAGCAATGCATGGGGTAAGGCAGAGTGAATGTAGTATTCACCACCATTTAAAAGGACGGGTACAGAAACCATAGCATATAAAAGCGAACCACACCTTAATTTACACAATCACATATGGGGGACTGGATTGAACCCCAAACTATGTAGCTACATCACTAGGGCCCGGATTTACTCAAGTTTTGCTTCAGTTCTCATGCAATGCAAAGCAACATTTGAGGACAGATTCATGAATGCGTTACCCCAGCACTAACACAACACAGAGTGGCAAAAGGGATTTACTTTCCAGTGTAAAATGTGGTTTGTGCTGGAAAGGTCCCCCTTAAACAGCTCAGATCCACTTTGCCCCTTTTCCAGGGGTGCTTTTGAAGGCGGATTACCATAAATGTCATAGGTTTAGGGCCAAAGCCCAATCTATTAAGGTAGCCTGATCAGTCTGTGTAGCCAAAACTATATCCTTGTGGAATTCATTTTTTTAATGATTATTTCATCCTTGTGCTTTGTCTACCCTGACCATACTCCTTGAGCAACCCCCTTTCCTGTGCCTCCTTTCCTTCTCCCGGTCACCTGCATCCTCCCCTCTTGTCTTTCTTTTTCCTGTGCATCTTACATATGGCTCACTGCGTCTCCCCTCTGCAACTCGCTTTTTCTCAATTTACCAATCTTCCAATCACTGAATGTTTCCACTCCCATCTTTACACATTATTCTCTTCTGCCTAACTCACGTCTCCCAAGCACCTGTCCCCTAATACCCAAATGACCCTTTCCTATACAGACTGGATTGTAATATTAATTATAGTCATCAAAAAAGGAGACCCGTGTACAGTTTTTCAGAGCATCAGGCAAACTGATGTTTTGCCCTTTGGGTGCTCCCTTTGCCATAGGAAACAGGCAATTTGTTGTAATCTGTCGCCCTCTTGTAGCCGTGTGTAAAAGCATCGTAAAGAATCTTCCTACAATGGCCTGAATGCATCATCAGCACTAGCCCACCCTGCTGCAAAGACACAGGTCTGCAAACAGAGTCCACAAAGTCACTTCACTCCAATCCCAGCCAGTAGCTTTATTCTGATACCAGACCTTGGACCACAGACAACAGTACAGATGACCCTCAATGCTCTTCTGTCAATTATCTTTCTGTATTTTGACCAGAAAATGCAGGAAATCGTGACCTGGATCAATCCAACTGTTTTAGTACTTGGACCCACACAACCTTAGTGCACCCCCAAACCTGATTTACTGCGTCCCCTGCCTTTGGTCTATATGCAGCTCTGCCAGTGTAGCGAGGTCCTTATAGGCAGCGCACATGTAATTCCACGCAGCTCTGCCAATGCCCCTCAACACTGATCTGAAGCTCTCTATCTTACTCCATGAATGAGTTCCTCACACAGCTTTGCCAGTGCAGGTCAATTCGCAGGTGATTTGCAATATTTAATAATGTAGGCATCTCAGTGTTAACAATATTAGTTTGTGCATCAAGGCGCAGGATTTGTTTTTAATAAAAGTGGCAGTGACAAACTGCAAATATAACTAGGAAACTCCATAAATTCTGCAGGGCAGAAGCCACAAATGTGCCTCACAATGTCCAGCAAAACATGGCTTTCTGATTGAAACTGCCCGACCACGTCACGTTTTCCGAGTTTTATTTTGAGCCACTGATGTCCTTAATCTGCTGCTCGTCTGTTATTGTGGTCTTCAATGCGGGGCCCTGCTAGGCTCGGGGCCCAGGTCTTCTAGCCGCCAGGGCCGGACAGGCCGTTCATTCCACCGGGCACTCCCCCGGCGGGCTGGAGGGGTTGCATTGCGTCAATGGAGCAAATGCCAGATGTACCGGGTTGCTTTAGGGCGGTGTTGATGTCAGACTAGTCCACATTCAAAAGACGAGGGGATTGGTGAGGGCCAAACATGTATAACTGCGAAACGCTGAATAAATAGCTGCGGCCGGCGTGGTTCCGTCGTGACTGAGCCGCGTCGTGAATTTCAATGGTTCGCTCCAGAAAGGAGGTGTCGCTGCTCTTCCTGCGCAGTGTGTGAGATTTCACACCCACGGTTGCTCCTGGGAGTGCGAGGGTTTTCTTTCCGTCAGAGGCGGGAGATGTTCGTTCCTTCGCGCCCTGCAGACGTGGTGTGGCACGCACCGCACCGTGCGGGACTGTGTCACGTGCCGCCGCGTGCCGGGGAACGCCAAGGCGCAGAGCACACAGCATGACTGCAGCCCGGCAGAGAGAGGAATTAAGCCTCCCTCTCCACAGGATGGGGGAGGCCTGCCCCTGCGACCAGGGCCGGCCCTTGGCATTGCCAGCTGGGCCCAGCATGCCAATATTCAGAGGAACGTAGGGTCAGGGTGACCAGGCATCCCGGTGTTGCCACGACAGTCCCGGTTTTTACCAGCTGTCGCGGCAGATATTGGTAAATTTAGGTCCTGTCCCGGTTTTTAGAGAGGGTCTAGTGAAAACGATGCCTTTTTACGTTTTCCAAAGCAGGGATAGTTAGAAAATGTGATTCAATTGACAGGCATGATACTGGCTTTAAAATTGCATTTCATTTACGCTCTTACTGCCTTTTCTGCATTTCCATGGCGATTAGCACTGTCATTCTGTGCGCTCGTTGAAGTAAAATTGTTGTCCTTCTAGTTTTGTGAAATGTCCCGGTTTTTGGCTTTAAACTTCTGGTCACACTACACAGGGAGCTGTGCACATTAAGGTAATGCCAACAGCAGCACCCCTGTCGCCTTGCTCCTTCCTTGTCGGGTTCCCGGCATGCTTGTTTCTGTCTTATATGCCAATTTAAGGTGGTTTTAATCATTCATTATCATTCTGTGGGCAATGTTTTTAACAGCCCATTGCCCCCTTCTTTGCCCTCCCTTCATAGCCTCAACCCTGCTGACAATCATAAACTAAACCATCGTCAGCGTGAGGCTGCTAAGCTTTCGGTCATTTAGGTGATCTGGGGGTGTTTGTGTTCCGGGGCCAGTCACTGCTCAGCCAGGTAAAGACCAAGAAACACAAAAGGGACCCCCTGTTCATTTTCATTTAGTTCACTACAAGACACACAATTGACGGACAGAATGCAGAACAAATCAAAACATTCTCCCCAGTCAAGAGATCTGGGTTACAAGCATCCTAGGATCAGTTTTGGGGTTTCACCCCTCTTCAGCCAGGATAGCTTGATTCCAGTGGCACAGTGAGCCCGGGACCTACGTCTGGGCATACCTGGCGCAATTAGGGCGAGAAAGCAAAAGACACACAATTGATGGACAGAATGCAGAACAAATCAAAACATTCGCCCCCAGTCAAGAGATCTGGGTTAAATCCATCATTCTTTTGCTCACCATGCCACCCCAGTTTAGACCTTGCCATATGCAAATTTTGAAACCCCGAAACCGGCCCTAGGATGCTTGATTCCGGTCCAGGGAAGACATGGCTTGGCAGTTCGGGCTGGACTGTTCCCATGAGGCAATGGTCAAGACTGATTTGCATATGGCCATGTCTGAACTAGGGTGGCGTGGTGAGCAAAATAACGATGGATTAAACCCAGATCTGTGACTGGGGGTGAATGTTTTGCCAATGTGCAACATCCCGTCCATCATCTTGTGTGTGTTGTCATTTAATTCACTAGCATCAGCAAGGGTGCTAAATTCCTCTCCACCCAGGGCACTATCTTAACAAAGGCCGGCTCTGCCTGCAACCCTGTGCTTGCTGTCAGCGCAACAAGCGTCTCCTGTACTTAAGAGGCAATAGCACAGGTGGCTTCTACTAGCTTCCAGGTAACGGCACTGTCCTAGCTGTCAAGTTTTCAGATGACATATTTGTGACATTATCATTGTGTATTTTTTCAGCTGGGTGACAAAGAAGAACTGCTGCTGAGCTCAAAAGAGCCCCCACAATTGCATGACAAAGTGTTCTAGTGCGGAATGCGGGAAGGTTGATCGAATTGCGTTAGTCTGACCCTGGGTGCGTGACACTTGGCAAGGCTGCACTGCCTTCCTTTTCAGTGGTAGCCCCCAGTTTTATAAATCAATCAATTAACCGATCAATTAATCAAGGTTCTTATACAGCGTGAATAATCACCCTTTGGGGTCGTAAAGCGCTGGGGGGAGGAGGGGTTCTGCAGTTCAGCTGAAGACCCAGGTATTGAGGTCTTCCCTGAATTGAGGCAGTGAAGGTGATTGCCTGAGACGTAGAGGTAAAGAGTTCCAGGTCTTCGCAGTGAGGTAGGAGAAGGATCTTCCTCCGGCAGAGGATTTGCTGGTCAGTGGGGTGGTGGCCAGGGCCAGTTGGAGGAGTGTAGATGTCTGGTGGGTGTGTAGAAGGAGAGGCGGTGGTTGAGGATATGCCGGTCCAGTGCAGCACCAAGGCCAGGAGTGCACAGCGCCTTTCGAGGCGGTTGACACCCACGTCCCTAACTATTGCATAGTTAGGCTGTGTCTGGGCTGCTCCAAACTACAGTGACTTACGAGGTAATGGCTACTTCTTAATACGTGGAGAAACAAGGAATCAACGCAAACAGCAGGTCTTTGAGTGGAAACAGCCGGACGTTTAGGATGCTGACATGGAATATCACCCAAGTGAGAAAGGTGTCAGAACTAAGATCTCCTCTCTCATCCATCTACACATTCTTCTCAGTGAATAAAGCAACCGCTCCAGAGGCTTTCCTGTAATGTCTGAAATGTACATATCATGTCAGTGACGGAAACCTCAACTACTCTTCTCTGATGGATCGGTTCTGTAGGGAATGAAAAGATTGTGCTGGCTGCCTTCTAGAGGGGGTAAGCTTGCGTTGCTACTGACATGCTGTTCTTGTTTTTGAGGAAGCAAAGTTTGCACTTTTGCTGACCAATTTGTGCACACATACATACCAATAGACCCAGTCCAGGCAGGAGACTCCTGATTTTTTAAACAAGAAATTACTTTCTTTTGGTTGTCTCCCGCCTGAAGCTGCCTCTACTTCAATAAATGTCAATGTAGAAAATATATTCTACCAATTATCTTTAAAAACAATTCCCACTTACTTCTTCTAAAATATTGGCATTTATATACACACCCTCTCATGGGGAAAGCTTGTTTTGCTGCTGCCCTAGCTGTAGCTCTGCTCTGAAGTAGGGAAGCTGGCACTGTTACCAGGCCTGTAGGCAGAGGTATATTTTAAGGGAGTACGGCCCCTACTAAAGATATAAATGATCTTGAATAGAGATGGGATCGCATTTCAAAATTGTATTTTTTTTTTTTTAATTATACTTAATGGCAAAATAGAATACAATGTATTTTTGATGATATAGATAATTGTCCCCGTCCTACTTCAAGTGTTAGGGAAATTATTAAGAAATTAAAGATTCTACTGGCTGTTACAATTTTTATTTTAAATCCAAGTAATCAATGTAACCGAAAAACATAGTTAGGTGTTTTTCAGTACATTCATGCTTCACAAATTCATATTCTTCAGTTTCCAATACTGGATAATAGCCGACACATGTTTCGTCATACAGTGACTTTTTCAAAACTACCCATTTCTACAAAAAAGAAAACTCTCTACTCAACACAAGCCCTTATGTTTGGGCCTTATATGTTTTCTGTAATTACTTATTGAGTGCTATGGTTTTCCTGTTTTTTCATGTTGGCACATTGGATCTCCAGATCCAACGTGTAACTCACACCTTTGGTAGTAAGGTGTGAGATAACCCTTAAAGCACCATCCCACATTTTTTGTGCTTGTCACTTATTACTTTATAACCACAGCATTTTGTACATTAATACGACATGCGATTTCTTGCCCACTACTACCCTCTTTATTACATTAGCTCTCAGTTTCTGATGTGTTTGTTTCAATCTGGTTGAATTAGTAAGAGAGCTCAGCGAATTAATCACTAACATCTGATATTTCCAATTAATATGAAGGTTAAAATCCCAGCAAGGTTGTCTTAGCCTTTCATCCTTCTAAAGTTTATAAAACTATTACCAATTTTCATTGGGTAATATTATTTGTATGTATCATTTTCGCTTCAGATCACTTAGTCCAATTGGCTATAGGAGCATTACTGGTATTATTAATTTTGTTTTCATATCCTTTTTAATAAAAAATGTCCCGGTTAATACATTTCTCTCTCACTTCAAAATGAAAGCAACTTGAGAAAGAATATTAGCCGACTCAAGTGCAGTGGTTCTTTTTTTTTATCAGAGGTCTCTCTAGTCCAAACACAACATATTTCTACAACAAGTCATACCAAGTACTTCCAAGAAAGGCCCTCTTGTGCAAGGGTGCGTGAGAGGAAGAACATAGCTTTTAGCTGGGGCTCACGCCATGACATTCATATCATTTTTTAAAATAAAAAACCCTTTGAATTCTGTGCATTGTAGATTGCTTTTCCCATTAAGAGTACTCGCGACTAGAGACCGCATGTACAGTGCTGGAGGGTAAAATGACCGGCCTTGCTGGAATAAAGCCTCATGGCTTGGGGCCATTTTGATGCCATGGGAGGAAAGGAGTGCTGGAGGGTAAAATGACCGGCCTTGCTGAAGTTAAGCCTCATGGCTTGGAGCCAGTTTGATGCCATGGGAGGAAAGGAGTAACAAGCATTTGCAATGCAATCAATCTTGCCTTTGTGAAAGAGCTATTGGCGTTGTAAATGACAATGTTTTTTATTTATGTTTTTTGTTTGCAGTGGAGTGATCATTTGACCTAGCTAAAGAGGTAGGAAGGAAAGGGGGTGGAAAAAAACAGTGGAAAGCAGAGGTGAATAAAACCGGAGGAAAATGAGAGAAAGAGACAGGAAGCGCAGGTTGGTAGAAGAAAGAGGGATAAGGTGGACTCAAGACTAGGTATCTTTGCATTTCATTCACATGTTGCAAGGGGACTGTATCAACTGCATGAGGTCACGGGTGTGTCATACCACTATAAAGTAGGTACAATTAGAACAGGCCATCCTTGTTTACCAGCGCATCCCTGTTACAAGCCAGACTCAGACAGAAAAAAAGGTATGAAAGGAGTGCCATGAGACGACTAGCTGGCATCAGATTTTTCCTGGGGTAAGAAGAAGCAGGTGGGTTAATAGATACCGGCAGCTACAGGTAGGAAGAAGTAGGGCAACAGGTGCAGGGAGAGTGAGAGAAGGAACAGAGGGAGTGCAAGAGAAAGAGCAGGAGCGCTCGGAAATAGAAGGACAGGCAGAGCAGGGATGAGAAAACAGAGGCAGGGGAGAGCAAGAAAGAGGAATTAGAAAGGGACGGGAGGCATCCGGGGACAGACAGCAAGGAAGGACAAGAAAGAGCAAGCAAAGACAGGGGTGGGCATGTAGAGGTTGAGAAAGTAAGTTGAGGCATGAGAGAACACAGACTAGGGCATTGCAAGGGGTGGCATTCCAATGAAGAATGGAGAGAAAAAAGGACAGGAGCGGGAAATGGGAAGCAGAGATATGCACCCAGCAACAGTGGAGGCAAGCAGGGCAGAGAAAGCAAGAAGGGACAGAGGACGGTCATAGGAAGCAAGAAGGGACAGAGGAGGAGTATAATCGCCGCCTAGGCGAAAACAAACTGAAACAGTACGGTGATAACTACAACCTTTCCCAGGCCTAAAGATGTGGGCTAGAAACACAATCAACAGGACATACTACTGCTTTATCTGTAATCAACATGCAAGCATAGTGCTCTAATATCACAACCTTGTGAAACATTTCACACGACCTGAGCAAATACATACAAGGCAGGTCAAATTAATTCTGAGATTAAGACAATCTCCTGTAAAGATGCTCCTCTATTACATAAAATCGAGATACGGTCTACTGACCGCCTAGGCCTGCCTAGTTATGCAAACTGTGCACCAATTATAGCCTGAAGTGAGAAAGTAGATCCCCTATCTCAAATAATGTCGCGGAAGGCCTTTACTAAAGCATGAGAGGAAAACTCTACTAATTTAAGTGAGAAGCATTGAACCCTAGATGTGGCAACATTCTACTTCCAGCATAGAAGCGGAATGCCAACTTTAACATGAGGAGAGGTGACTGAACACGAGAACCAGGCACTCCATTGTATTTCACTGCCCAAGTACCAGTCATGGAGTCCATGTGTCCTGCTTTGCCTGGGGCCCGTGGAACCTATGCTATAGGTGACTGAAAGTAAGAGGGTGCTCGTGCTCTGACCCACAACCGGTTCAAATTCTACTATACTGGTGTCATTTAATGTAGACGCACAGCCTGTGCTGTCAAGGTGGCAAGGTGTGTCTTGGTGTCTTGGTGTTTGTATCACTCTTCCTGGCAGGTATTCCCCCGCCAGTGCCTTGTAAATGTGCTGTGTGCATCTGAAAACACACCATTCCGTTGCCCACTGGGAGAAGTAAACACAAGTGGCAAAGAGAGCTGAATATAGACCGAGAGCGGGTATATTCAGCTGACCTCTCTTTGACTGAGGTAAATCCACTCAACACTCGGGTCTAGTGTACTGCCCAGGCCACTGGAGTAACAAAACTTGAGATGCCCCCCCTGCAAGGTAAGTGGAGGGCTCCCCTCCGGACTCAGTCAGAAGCCCTTTTGCCAGAGTACTGTACTGGGGGGGGGCACCTAGAGCATGCACCCCCCGCATCGCGGCGGGGGCCTGTGTTACGCCACTGGCCCAGGCCACCAGATCACATTAATTGATCAATGATTAAATGGAGGGAGGCTGGTTTGGGTGAGGAAATTGGGTGAGCCACCTCGGGCATGAATGCAGCAGCGACAGCGCGGTTTGATGCTGTACTCAAGGTATCTCATACACACGCATTGAGGGCAGCGGCAGGACTGAGGAGGAGAGGCGGCTGAGCCTGAGAACCTCTCGCCTCTGCCTGGCTCCGGAGGTTGCCATGGCATTTGATAAGGGAGAATGGGGTTTGCCTGCAGCTTAGGAGGGGGGGACCGTCCGCCGCTGGATCCTGCCTTCACCTGGCGTGCTGGGGTAGAGTGGGAAAAGCAGGGGTAGGGAAGTGGTAGGAGGTGGAGTATTGAAACAAGATACAACAATAAAAGAAGCATTCATTGTGTGTTTCAAGCTTATGTGCTACTTCAAGGTTTTGGCATAAAACAAAATACTCCACTGAGAACATAGTAAACAAGCATAGATGGGCGGGAGGAGGTGAAATGTGCACACATGCTTCCTTGCCCTTTTCCGACCGACAAATAAACGCACAGCTTCAACATGGCCGCTATGTTTACTTTGTTCAATACAGTGTTTGCCACAATGTGCTTATTACCAGATGAAACTCAAAAAGCACAGAAACACCACATTCTGAGTTGAGTTGCAAAAAACAAGTTTGCTTTTCAAGTTAGCGATGTGGAGTAACAAACAGAGCTGTCGACTTTGTGGCTGGGAACCGGGTTCGAGTCTCAGCGTAGGCTCTACAAAAAACATGCAAATCGTAATACATAAAATTAAACTCATAACAAATAAATTTAAACAATGGCAAATCACAAGGTCAAAAGTGCAAATAGGTCCATTATGGTTGACGATGGTGATCAGCAGCACCACACGGGCCAGGCTGCAGGGGAGAAAAAAGCCTGACAAGCAGGTAGGAGGAGGACGCTGCCCCCTGAAGAGAGGGCGTGAGCGTTCGCATATGTGTAGAGCTGCTCCAAATTAAAAGAAAAAACAGTGCCAACAGAGCCATAAATCACAGAAAGAGTAAGAGCATCTGTAACAGGGGCATGGGAGGTTACAAAAGTCCAAAAGGAGGGACACCTAAGCCTATTCACAAATCAAAAGCCAGCTTTTACAAAGGACAGTAAGAGGAGCCAATTGAAAAGAAGGGTGGTGCTTAAAGCCCATACTCTACGAACAGAATGCCTCGAAGAGACAGCACATGTGCTGCCTAGGCTAGACCTAAAAAAGAGAGGTTGCTTTATTACCCGTTGGATAGCAGGGTGACTGATGTGAGATTATCCTCCGCACCCATCTGCCCTACAGGACGTGCATGGTCTGTTTGGAGCAAAGATCCCCTCAAGCTGCTTTGCTCCAGAGCAGAGAAATTTTCTCATCTAGTTCATTCTTCAGAGTCCTGTTTAGAAGAGGCTGGAATACAGTGTAAAATATTCCACCTTTGGCATATAGAACTGAATTTAAAAAAAGAGGTCAATTGCGGCATGCAAGTTATGCTGTGCACGGTAATGATTCACTTCTCTTAGGCTGATTCTCAATATGTTTCTGCTTAGGCATGTTTAACGTACGCAATTCATACCTGTTATACTTGTGTTATGAAAGTAATCAAAACATGTTATGTAACACCTGTGAGTGCATTGTAAATATTGTGTTCAGCACACATTTGTATGGTTAGGAAACTAGCAAAATTCATATTTGTAATCACTTTACTCTAGCCCATGTAACTTTTCTGCACACCCTGTCGAAGATGGAGTGATTGCTAGGGGCGTCAACCGTTGACTTGATGATGCAAAAAGTTGTCAAACTTCACACAGTTTGCAAAGTTTTCTGAGATTCTTAACATCTCCTGCAGCAGACGATTGATGGAAAGAAAGTTTAGGGAGATATTTTTCTCACAATTATTTTTGTAGTAGAACCAATAAAGTAAAAATGCGTTTTTTTGCTGACATTTGTCCCACAACGTTCTTTACGATAAATTGTCATCAATCTATTTAATGTGTTTGCACTCATTATGAAGTTCATGAAGACTAGGAAAATTGAAAGAACATCAACAACCTTAATGAATATCAACCTTCGCGACTTTCCACACCCTTAGTAATAGATGCATTTTGCTGGAAGGTGTATGAACTACCCTTCCACCCATTTGTGAGCCACTGCTAGGTTCAAAACACGTGTAAGTGGTCACATGCTGGTGTAAGTATGATGATGGATCAAACCCAGATCAGTTGACTGGGGGTGAGTGCTTGCAATGTTCAACACTCCGTCCATCATCCCCTTTGGTTTTGTAAATAAATGTGTACCAGTTAAATGGCTGTACATACATTTACACTTGTTGCATGCTGTGAGGCTCAGTTATAAATTATGTAGGTGTGAGTTACACCGTTTCAATCAGCTCCCTAGGGCTTAGGGGAGAAGGGGAGAAGGGGATAACTTCTGGTAGGCTGGGGACAAGTGGCAGCTTTAAGGACTAGATGGTTTGAAGGATTCTGAGCCCATCCAGCCCTGACACAGTCACCCAGTCTTCTTATTGACACACAATTTGCTGCTGCAGACAACTAATGCTCATTTGTGCTGTGCGCACCTCAACATTTTTGAAGTATTTCACAAGCTGCAGTGTACAGCCTTCAGCTTTGTACCTAATATGTCAGGAAAATGGTTCTGTAAAATGTATGTGTTGGTATTTTTCTTTTTAAATCCTGTGTTGTTCTAGAGATGGTCAAATGTACTTGTTATGCTGTATTGATTGGTGCAATATGGAGCTGGTCATACCACATTTTCCAGGACTAATTTTAGCTACTGGTACAGCTCTTTAGACCCTAATCATTAAATTGATACATATCATACTATTAAACAGCTTTCATATTTTTCAAGGCTCAGATGTCAATATCACCATTTGGAACGAATATGCTTGACTATACAAACGCTGTCATCTTAAATCAAGAAAGAGGTAATTCTGCTCTCCTTGGATTATTTAGCTCACAATGCAAATCTTGTGTTTCACTTTAGCTTGCATTCTGTGCTCATTTTGACTTGAATGAAGCCTATACATGATCTGAGCAGCTCAATTAAAATGGCATTCTGCTGGCTATGCTTCCCATCATAAGAATTTAGGGGGGCTAAACAAGAGTATGTGCCAACCCGGCCTTTACAGGGCCCCGTTGCTGCGGCCCTGACTATTTCAGTCCACAGTGTACCTGTTCTATGAAGATGGGGGCTTTCACTGTTGTTGCCCCATCTTATGAACAAAATCAAAGTATGTATTGCACCCACATTCATACCATGCCCTAATAAGCGGGGAGTGATGCACAATATTCGATGGCAAATATCTATAGTCTATAGGAAGACGCCAGGCCCCACTGCGGCAATATTTAAACCTGAAACATGGCGACAGAAAAGAGAAGCAGGTTCCATTGCTCCTGTTCTCTGTCTTGTTGTTGGGCACCCACACACAATTGTAATATATGTCTGGTAGTTTAACAAAGGGAGAACATAAATGTTGACATAAGGGGCAGCATAACCTCCCCCAAACTATGGAACCCATGCCTAGGACACTGTAGAACCAGTAAATAGTAGCGCTCTCGGATGCTTCACCGGGCTACATATGGAACCTATGTGGTCTTCAGGAATGTCCTGAATTTGATGTAGTCACCTTTAAGTCTTAAGGGGGCAGGTAGAGAGTTCCCCAGTGAAGAACCATGGTGGTGAAGAGAATGTCCATCAGATTTTTGCATTTGACTCTAAGAAGGTGGCAAACCTCGATTTATGCACCTCAGGTTTCGTAAAGGTTTTTTGGAGCATAAAGGCTAGAGATGTAGTTAGGAGAGTGGCCGTGTAGAGCTTTGTGGACGATGCAAAGGGTTTAGAAGGAGACCCTTTTTTACAAGGAATCAGTATAAGGATTTGAAGGCCAGGGTGATGTGTTTGCGGCGTTTCAGTCCTAAAATCGAGCAGATGAGCTTTGTGCTGTGGCAATTTTGAAAAGGATTTATTAGGGAGACCCTATAAAGCAAGTGTAAGATTCCATTCACCTGAATGCCACAGCTTCTGTCGGAGCGAAGAGAGTCCCACCAATCCCCGTGGAACTAACCCTCAACACATGAGGATTCACAGGTGTTGGTGTCTAACCTCAGGGGCAGGGGGTTTGGGGTTGAAGGAGACAGGAAGGGAGACGAGGAATTGTGGTTTCCTCTGGCATATCTAGAGGGATTTGCTAAGTTTCAGGAATCGGGACAATCATCTGTTTAGGGTCTCGCTCGAGTATCATAGAGGGATCCTAGATGCTGGATTAACTCGAGGGCTACCTCTATTGAATCATAGAGGGATTTACGGTTTAGTTCTCTTGGCTGTAAGTCCTCTCCTATTTGATCAAAGGGAAAGAAGTGCCAAGTTCAGGGCGAAGAGTAGCAACAGTTTTCAGTACTTGTCCCTTTTTATCAAAGACCTAACGCTAAGCACCAAAAGTCTTAATTGCAGGCATACCATTTTTTAAGCAGTAGAAGTAATAAATTATCCTCAATAAATTTTTTCAAGAGGGGTATTACGCAGAGAGAACCTGCTTGGAATTCGTATGTTCCCCCTAGAACCTCAATGGGATGAGATGGTTTCCAAACTTTTGGGGACAGGCACAGACACGGGATCCCCAATTGCATCACAGAGGCTCATCACTTAGGGTACCCCACCCCACCCTCACTGACGTAAATGTGGAATAACACCGACACTCGGACAGTCACCGCCCTGGTGCCACGGATTCCTGCTACCACTGAGACTTCGAGGTGTCTGAGGCCCTCCAGCGAATTTAGATATGACGGCAGGTCTTACGCGACTCTTCCCTGCCCTTCCTTCGCTTTTGTGGTCCTTATTTTGTTGCACCCTATGTCCCAGGTTATGTTTGAACTGCACTGTTCCTACACTACTCGCATACTATCTGATGTATTGATTTAGCAGCACCACTTTGTCCTTCTTGAGATATTGCCACAGGCTTGGTTGTAATTAATGCACCCTGAATTTGAATTGTTATGTCATTCCTAGTCAAAGTGTACCTTGCTACTGGCAATTAATTCTCTCCCCTTTTTTCCCATCTGTTACATTGGTGAAGCTCTGACTATAATGTTTTACTGATCAATGTGCAAAAACGAACAAAAATGGTTAATAAAAACGATTTAAACAAAAATAAATGTTTTCAAGGGGTGGTTCAGGGTAGAAACCTTGTTGCTGTTTTAGGGCAGGCGCGTGGGATTCCAGAATGTTCCAATGCTCTTTCCTCTCTTTTGAAGGTGCCGCCGAATCACCATGATCAAGGAAGGCGATGGGCACGATGTCCCACAGATTGGAACCGAAGAGGATACGTCAATGGAGCCAAAGCGGGTACGTTTCAAGGACCCATCACTGGAGAGCCTTCAACCGGTACGTGACCAAGCCAAGCAAAGGCTGCCAGAGATGGGCACCGTATTCATACTATCGCTCCCAGAATTGCAGCTTGATTTCACAAGAACGTGAAATATCGTGAGATTTTGAGCCACACGTCCCCCCCCCCTTATTTCTTTATTTGGCAGACATAGAGGAGGCCTTTAAACCAAGCGGTGGGGGTCTATGCTTGCACAGTATTAGAGTGCAAGTGCAGGGAGTGGAGGTAAGGGCCAGGTGGGGTCAATAAAGGGAACCTAGTACTAAGGAAAAGATGTGGGAAGTGGAGGCCAGGGAGAGGAGGTCAATAACAGAAGCCCGATGCACATTTAGGGCACACCAGGAGGCATACGTAGAGTGCAGCAAGATTTACAGGCGGAGCAAGTCACGACAGCGCGTTGTGCAGTAATCCAAGCAGGACTGATCAATTACCAGTACCAAGGCAATTTTCTGGGAGAAGAGCAGGAATTTTAAGATACCTTCCAGCTGTCTTAGGTGGAAAACGCTGTTTTGTAAAGCGAGTCGATTTGTGACGAGAATATGAGTTCTCAGAGTGGGGGAGAGACTAGACCCTTTGGCAATGCACATGAGAAAGAAGACGTGTTCGAACTGTCCGAAAAGCATGATTTTAGTTTTGTCACCATTGAAGCACAACCAGATGTGTTGCATGAGATGAGATAGACACTAGGTAAGCTTAGTTAGTGAGTTCTGACCAGCCTTCATCATTAGGTGGAGCTGGGTGTTATCTGCATATATATGATACCCTATTTTATAGGCGTTCAAGATGGAAATCAGGGGTGCCAAGTAGATGTTGAATAAGATAGGAGAAAAGGAGGAGCCTTGGGATACTCCACATTTCATATAGTCTGTTTCTGAGAGGAAGGTTCCCATCTTTTATTGGTGCACGCCTTTGTACATGAGTGATGTAAACCAATTAACACCTTGTCCTTGGCGCCGGCAATGGAGGACAGCCTTTGATTTAGAAATTGATGGTCTATTGTGTCAAATGTGTCTGGCAAATCTGGGAATATCGAGACATGATGTGGCCTTGGTCATGCAGAGTCCTCCATAATGTTTAGTAGTGTGGTTTTGATGCTTCTTCGGGCCTGAAACAAGATTGTAGGCTTTGAAGGAGGACACTGGTTTCAAGATGATGAGAAAATTGTCATGTGACAACTGTATCAACTTCTTTTACGAGGCAGGGCAGGTTAGAGATTGGCCTGTAGTTCTCAATAACTTCAAGATCTGTAGTTGGCTACAAAAACGTCCCTGTAACAAAAAGGGCCCCAGGGGGCCCAAAACTGGCCCCCACCCGTGCGGCCCACCGGGGGATTGCCCGGTGTCCGCTACGGCCAGTCCGGCCCTGAAGCCAAGTGCCTGCGTATGAGGACAACACATCTTGAATTACAACAATGTATGTCACTACCCCCAGTGTACCAACCTGGGGCCATATTATGGAAAGGGCACACTGTCTCTGTTAGCACCATAGTGCACCTTTAAACAGGAGTACAATGAATGCGCTGCCCACAGGGCAGTTGCGAACTTGCGCTGCCCTGGGGGCAGAACATTCAGTCAAATACAGAGCGGCTGCTTCAAAGCCACTCCATGTTTCACAGTGTAAGCGATATACAGCCTGCACTTCATAGAAGGTAGAGATCCCCCTGCATGCGGGTTAGTGAGTGAATGCACTCACCTGCAGGGTGATGTCTAAGGGTAGTGTGTGGCTGCACTCACCTGCAGGGTGATGTCTGGGGGATCTATGGGACTCCCTTTCCTCCATCCAGAGGGCTGCCATCAGGAGGCGCAGACAGCGTGCCACCTTTTTGTGGCACACTGTGAGTGCACCTCCTAAGAGCCTGTTTTTGTCTATGCCCAGTATAATACACTGCTTGTGCAGAGGCAAACAGATTCTCTCAATTGCTTGGGGCCACGCCCAGTCCAGAGGGCTGCCTTCGGGAAGCGCACTGACAGTGCGCCACCTTTTTGTGGTGCAATGTGAGTGCACCGCCTTAGGGCCTGTTTGCATCTGTGCCTGCGACTATAGGACAGTGGTGACACAAAGGCAAAGAGATTCCCTTATTTGCATGATAGAGCTGCTGCTATTTGTGCACCAGTGCTATCACTATTACAGAAAAGGATGCACAAGGGTCTTCGGCTCCTTGAGTGATTCCATTGTGCCGCGGGGGTGCACAAAGCGAGTGCACTTGCCCTTCGCGCCCTCGGGCCGCAATGTATAATACACCCCCAGGATTCAAATCAGTGACAAATTTACACCCACAGATACCTAAAATGATCGCATTCGCTAACTAAGCTTTCTTACCAGAACAAGCAATGGCCACAGATAAGCTTAACTTGCATTTATTTATTTTTATATTTCATCTAAAATGCGTCCATTATATTATATATGCTGCTCCTGTAGTAAAAAGGTGAACAAAATAGTTACCGAATCTTTGTTCTTGTCAGCAACATCTCTGGCCCCACCCCCACGCTTAGTGACCCCACCGCCATTGTATTAAGCATCACAGTTCACATATTTTTATTATGTATTTCGTCTGCTGGATACAGTTGCGCATTAGGGACATGGACGTCATTGCCATCCAACAGCGTGATCTTTCAACACCGCATTCTAATGCAGAGCATCTTTTTTCTCCAGAGTGTCCCCGGTTACCAAGGAAACCCCTGCCAGCCTCTTGATTGCATTGTCGTTTCCCAGGTAACCAGGAAACCCTGCTCCCTTAGAAATTAATAGGAGGTAAAGCACCACCTACGCAGATGGGAGGAGGGCAGGGGATATCTAGTTCATCAAGGCAACGGGCTTTTCCATCTCTTCCCAAGAGGAAGGGGGGGGGGGGCACATGGGAAAAACAAAGAGAAATCCGCAATGGAACTGATTCGCCACATTTTTGTGCATCTATGTTCTGTGTGAGAGCACAAAGAAATGCCATCGGTGGGTGTAAATAGCAAATTTACGCCCTCCAATGAGGTCATAGAAAATCCTCTAGTGCAGCTCACTTTCTGCTATGGAGAACATGTAGAGTAACTAAGTGGTGGCAATGGGAAGGTAGTGGACACCTCTAAAACAAGCATTTACAATGCAATAGGTCTCACAATTTTTAAGAGTTAGAGCTGTTGGCGCTGGAATGGAAATGTTTTTACTTATGTGTTTTGGAGTGGAGTGCATGTATGTGATGGCAATTGTATGTTTTACAATGAATCTAAAAGGAATCGTGTTGATGGTCGGATCTGGTGTATGGGGCTTATGAGCCGCTATGTGTGCCATGTAAATATAATGCAAACACTAGTGAAAGAGATTGTGTGGTGCCATGCACATTCCAAAAGTGATAAAGAATGACCTGTAGTCATTATGCAAAAGTTAAAGCAAAAGGAACACATTGCGGGCTTTGCGTTCTATAAATGAACTGCCGTGACAGAACACTTGTATTTTGAATTCACCACACCTTAAAGGCTAATCGGTACATTGCATGCAAGTCTGCTATTGAGAAAACCATGCATGTGGCATGTGATCCACTATGTGAGCGAAGTGAATACCACATCTGTGGCATGGCAACATCCATCACAAAGCACAAAAGTATTGTGAGCTCCCTCCACATACAAAGAAACACTGGTGGTCTTTGTGTTGTAAAAGATTTGCAAAATCAAGTAGTAAATCCAGCAGCGGCTCCTCCGTAATGGCGGAGGAGCGTCACCCCATTGGCTCGGAGCCAGCAGCTGAAAAATAAAACGATATTCTATCATTGTTTTATTTTTCACCTGCTGGCTGAGCATTCGCAGGAGAACTGGTTGGTGCACTTCTAAGGGTGCATTTGTGTTTGGCCAGCCATCTTTTGCCGGTGAAACACACATGCGCACTTAGGTTTCTCCAACCCAGCTGTATTGAACAGCCGGGTTGGAAAAACAGCCCAGACTCCCTGAGCGGAGCGTCAAACTAGCCCGCTCAGGCCAATCCCCGCGCTGCTCTCATAGAATGAGAGCAGTGTGGGGATTGGACAGGGAGTCTGTAATGCTGTCCCAGTGTCTGCAGGGACCAGGAAGAAGAACACTGAGTTGCGATGCGGGAGGCGGTCGGCAGCTTCAGGTAGGTCTTCCTTTAAATTATTTTATTAAACTCCCCCCCACTTTCCCCCGCGCCCACCTCCCCCGCCACACTACTTTTTCTTTGTGGCAGCCGCCACTGAGCAAATCTGTTGAAGTCTTTTGTTTCTTATTTTCCAGCAACAAATGCTAAACCGTGTTCTGTAAATTGTACACAGAGATCACTTCTTTTGGGCAGCAAATTTAACTTTGGAGCAAATAAGACCCAAAATGCTTGAATTAAAAGGGCGATTTAAAAACTAATCTGTTTTCAAATGGGACCAACTTCTTTACGGATTTCCTGATTTAAAGACGTACTCTTTCAGTGGAGTTTAATGAAATATGGTCAAGGTGAGAATGTGCAGAGCATGTTATGTCAATCACTGCTTTATAACATGCCACTGTAAACATCGTTATGGGTTTTGCCATGTAGGGTCCATGCCATTTTGGAGGGTTGTCCTAGGTGGGACGTATCTGTTCCATAAATTGGAAATGAGAAGACCAACTCACAAGCAGAATTTCCAAAGAAGATGAGGAGAAAGAAGTATACTTTGACCACTTTTGACCTGACAGACGAAGAATAGTGTTTCGTGTGTCACCCAGCAGAACGGCTCTGACACGTGTTAGAGTGCTTTTGCCACCAGGACATATAAAGAGACGTCAACTTTGACTTGCTCCTAAACAAAGCCACATGACAGCCTCTTTACATCTTTAGGATATATAAGGGCAAATCAATCACACTGTATGGTGTTATGTGATTTCCTAAATGCCACATATATTCAGCATGCATACCTATAAAAGAGATTTTCTTTATTCGTTAGGAACAGGCCATAAAGACCAATGAATATGGGGGGACATACTCCCCAAAAATATTTCTCAATAAAAAATCATCGAGCAAACAATCCCAAAAAACAAATGAAAATTTAAAAGTTTCATGCCAATGAAGGAGTAGAATTAAAGGACCTAACCTGACTTGTGTTTGCATGCCTTATAAAGGGTCCCCCCAAGATTTCAAACAGCTTAAACTAGGGTCGGTGATCTGCTGTGGCAGATAAAAGAAAACAGAACAATCCAATTTAGAGCCTGGGAGGATTCACATGAGAAATCTGCAACAGTACAGTTCTATTGAAAAGAATTAAAATAAAGGGATGTAGGAGGGAGCTACTTTACCATTAATGAATTGCGAATGGTTGAACCAAAATTAGGCATTTTTGAGTCGTAGACATCTTTGTGGATTTCAGTAATTTTAAAATCGTTCAGGGTCCAAGAGATGGCAGTGACAAACTAGGGCAAACTCCGAAAGGGAGCTTGGGATTGTAAGAGAATCCTGGTACTTTGTCAGGAGTTAGCGATGCAGTGCTTGATCAAAGTGAACTTATCTGGAGAACGGCACCCAGCCTCGTAATTGTATGGTGGAAGCATGGCAGGAAATGCACCTCAAAGGGATTTGTAACTTATGAAAGATGTGAACAAGGGACCAGCTTCTTAAACACTGAGGGGCCGATTCCGATATGGGTCGGAAGGGCACCGAACACGATCCGGCCGGTACAACTATGAGCCGTACGCGTTTTTTCCGGCCGACTCGAACAGCTGTACGAGCGAGCAAGTACGATGCGAGCTACATGAAATTCACCGACCGAGTCGTTTCCGGGTCCGAACCGCTCCGTACGTCTCGGTCGTAAGCTAACCGTGGCGTGCAATGGACGCGATTCACGGCCGAGCCACTACGATGCACGCGTCGGACAGCCTGTGCGAGCCGGAGTGTCCAGCTCGCAAATTGTCCGGGTGGTTGCCTTTGGGGGTCAGCGTCGGACCCCTTGTCACCCACAGCCCTACGACTTGGACACAGGGGGAGACCCATGGGTCTCCCCAACACAGGCATGTACGGTGCAGATGGCATGACGCGTACTCACTGTAGGGGGCGCACTTGTCCGCGACGTACCCATTCAGTCAATGGGAGCCCATGTACGCGTCGTACGACCGGCTCCCATTGACTTCTATAGGAGTCCGACCGAACCGAGTCCGGCAGCATATGGCCGCATCGTACTCGCTCGGTCGGACTGCAGGACTCCGGCTCGGTCGGAAAACACTCTGGATCCGGCTCGGTCGGAGTGCTTTCCGACCCGGATCGGAATCGGCCTCTGAGTGTCGACACTTTTGCACTCCCGCTGCATCACTTTTTGTGACGCACTGGCAGCGTAGAAAATGCGCCATAATTACAAAGTGGCGTATCTAGATCACTTTGTAAACCCCTGTGCCCCATTATAGCTGCACCAGGTATAATATATGCAGGGTGGACGTTACCCACAAAAAACTTTGTAGAAGTGGTGCATTGAAATCTATGAGATTTCAGTGTGCCGCTTCTAGAACGCTACTGCGTAAAAATCTTTCGCCTGTCTCACATCAGGCTTAAGACTGACGCAGGCTCATTCACATGGGGCTTGCCCCATGTGAAAGGACACCTTCCTGGAGTTGTGTCTGTTTTAAGACACATCCCCACAATGCTCCACTTTTGTGCTTACAGATACGTCAGAAATACTGATGTATCTGTAACTCCTTGCGACATGGAGCACCGTACATTAAATACGGAGCATCCATCCTGTCGTAAGAAGGGCGCAGTGAAACCTGTCTCATCGCTGTTTTCTTTGCAACCGCGAGAGGAGGAGGGACATGTCCCTTTGTTGAGACAGTTACCTCTGACGAAGGGCTCGATGTGCCCAAAATGCATTGGGTTAATAAAATACTGCTTCGGATGAACTTTTTGCGTCTGTACTTGTTCTTGTAATAAGGTCCGGATGGACAATCTTGAACATGAGAAACCGTTGAAAATTGGCATGTTACCTTACGTGTGAAACCAAAAAGAGGAATCAGAGTGAAATATATGACGAAAACCTGGAATACAATTGTGTACAAAAGAGGAATTGCGCAAGTAGCATTACTCTGTGCCGTTGGAGTTGAGGCGGAGAGTCGTCCCTAAAATACAGCAGGCGTTGATTTCTTCACTAACATTGAGACGAATAGTCACTAAAAGGCTACCACCCCCCCCCCCCCCTTTGAAGTTAGTCTTTAACCACCCAGGACAGTGGCTCAAACAGTCTTTTTCAGCAACAAAGTGTCTTTCTTCCTAGGTCGCAGCTGATATCGGGATGTACCAGGAATCGTGTGGTCCGGGAAGACTTCCTCCGATCCTTCAGGTGACGTGGCTTGTCCTTTCTCGGTGACCAGGATATCGTTGTGATCTGCCAATACAGCTGGGCTCACTAGGTCTTGCAACACTTTTCGACAGTGTGTCATGTGGACCCAGTTTTTCTGGTTCGTCATTCGAACTGCAGTTCTGGTAGCCAATAGTACCTGCTCTGGTCCTCGCCACATCGGTGCTAGGGAGCTTGTCCTCTGGAAGGACTTGATTACCACGTAATCGCTAGGGTGTAAGCAGTGGCCCTTACCTTGCGACCTGTCTGGAAGAGTCTCCCGAACCTGTTGATAAATAGAAGACAAACTGTCAGTCAACTGAGACAAATAGTCATTCATCAATACATAGGGTACATCATGTATAGGGCGTGGTTTAGGAATCGCCCAAATATTCATTGGCCTTCTGAAAACCACCTCATATGGTGTGAGGCCAGATCGTGTATGTGGTATCGATCTAATAGATAGCAATAGATAGTAGTGCATCAGGCCATTTCAAAGATGTGGAAACTTATATCTTAATCAATTTCAATTTTAGGGTAGAATTGTAACGTTCCACTAGTCCTACTGATTGTGGACGAAAAGCAGCATGAAACTTCTGCTTAGTTCCCAATCCTTTCATGAGATACTTGCCCAATAAAATGGGGTCCGTTCTCACTCCACAAAACTCGACAAATGCCGAATCGGGGAAGGAACTCCTTAAGGAGCACCTTTGCTGTATTAAGAGCTGTATTATCTTTCGTAGTGTATGCCTCCACCCATTTACTAAAGGCACAAACCGCTACCAAGACATTCTTTAGGTTGTTACAATGCTCAAACTGGATGTAATCCATTTGCAGGACCTCAAAAGGTGCATTAGGTATTGCAAACCCTCCTGTTGGAGTTCGTGTTCCCTTTCCCGGATTATACTGGAGACAGATCAGACAGAACTGGATTATTTTCTTAACCATACCGACAATCTCTGGATAATCCCAAACTTGCATATGTTGCTTTGCTATTGAGGATGCTCCAACATGTGCCGGCCCATGTGCCATGTGAATCATAGGGTGTAAATAGGCTGTGGGTATCTTCCATTTTGTCATTTCTTTATTCCTCCAACAGCCCTCATCATCCAATGCTCCGTCCTTGGAACATTGGTCTAATTCATCAACAGAGGCAGACTGTTGCATGTCCAGCACCTCTTTCCTGGCATCCTGCCAACATTCAGCCTTTGATTTAACTGCATAAATAGATGTGGTACTTCGCTGCATTGCAGTCTCTCGAGCTGTGTAATCCGCAAAGGCATTGCCTGCTCCTATTTTATCGGTCACTTTCTTGTGTGCGCTACATTTAACAATTGCCACTTTTTTAGGATAGGCCAAGGCAGTAAGGAGGTTATGTACTAATTCCCCATGCACTATTTGTGTCCCATATGAAGTGACAAAGCCTCTTTCTTTCCATAGCTGCCCAAAGTTATGCCCCACGCCGAAGGCGTATTGACTATCAGTGTAAATGTTAACAAGCAAATCTGTACTAAGCTCACATGCTCTTGTCAGTGCTATCAACTCAGCTGCTTGAGCTGACTTCTGTGGGATGCGAGCTGTCTAAACTACTGTCTGAAGTGTTGTAATTGCATAAGCAGCAGACGTTGTGTCATCAGGCAACTTCAAGTAGGACCCATCGACCCACAATTCTCCCTCAACACTAGAAAGAGGTGTATCTTGTAGGTCAACACTACCTTTTGTGTGTTCCTCAGTAAGGGATATACAATCATGTCGCTCTTGTGGCTGACACTGAGTAGCTGGAAGTGGCAATAATGTAGCAGGATTCAGAGTAAAACTTCTTTTCAAAGTGATATGAGGGGCCAAAAGTGTCAATTCTTATCCTGTCAAGCGGGCAGTAGTCAGATGTTGTGTTTTTGTTTGATTTAACAAGGCATCGACTGAATGAGGTACTAACACAAACAAACTATGTGACAAGACTATTCCCTCACTCTGACGCATGGACACAGCCGCTGCCGCCACAGCTCGAAAACAACCAGGCAGCGCGCGGGCAACTGGATCAAGGACAGCTGAAAAATATGCACAAGGACGTTGTTTATCACCGTGTATCTGTGTTAAAACCGAGAGGGCACAACCTTCCCTCTCGTGTACATAGAGTGTGAAAGTCTTAGTGTAGTCTGGAGTTCCTAATACTGGTGCAGAACAAAGAGCTTGACGTAGCTGTTGGAAGGCATTCTAGCACTCAGTAGTCCATGGGAGAGGCTTCAGAGAGTCTTTAGTCAAAAGGACCAACAAGGGTTTAATAATATACGAGAAGCTAGGGATCCACTGCCTACAGAAGGAAGTAAGGCCAATCAATGCATGGACGTCTTTCTGAGTACGGGGCACAGGTGTATCTAAAATGGTCTGAATGCGAACTGGTGTGAGTGCATTATTAGGCAGGAGGTGACCTAAATAGGTAACCTGCTATCTACAAAATTGCAATTTCTTCCGAGAGACTTTGTGATGATGAGAGGCAAGAAATGATAATAATTACAGTGTTCCTTCTTTACACTGTTCAGGGGTATCGGCAGCCAACAACATGTCGTCAACATACTAAATAAGAGCCACCCCTTTCAGCACAGGAAAAGAATCAAGCTGCCTTTTCAATGCTTGACTATAAATGCTAGGACTCTCTGTATACCCTTGTGGAGCTCTACAGAATCTGAATGAGCTATTATTCAAAGTGAAGCCAAACAAATAACGACTGTCAGAATGAATAGGTATTGAGAAAAATGCATTTTTCAAATCTATGACACTACGTTTAGTGGCAGTAGGAGGAACCATAGTAAAAAGTGTTGTAATGTCAGAGACTACCGGGTATTGGGGCACCACAATTTTGTTAACCTCTCGCAGATCAATAATGAATCTGTAAATCTTAGTATCAGTGTCTCTTTTCAAAATAGGAAGGATAGGGCTATTCAAATGTTATAAGGGACTTCTTCCACAACCCCCACCTTGATCAAATCCCGAACAATGTGCGTCAATGCTTCTTCGCCTTCCTGAGATATTTTATATTGGGGCAATCGCGGCAATGAAGCACCGTCCTTCACTTGAATATGCACTGGTGGAATAACCATTTGTCCCACATCAGTATCTGATGTAGCCCATAAAGTACTAGCTAACAATTCCAGAGCAATATCTTCTTTAATGAGACAAGGCCTCTCAACCATTCGCTAGTTATCATTTAAGATAACACGCACACCTTCTGGGGAATAGCGTTTTGTAGCACGAAAATATTTAAGCATATCAATGCCCACGATATTATCAGGTGTGGTAGGGGAAAGCACAAATGGACATGCTGCAATGAATTTATCAAGACTAAATGCAATTGGCTGTGACAGTGAGCTAGATGTAGGTGTCCCATCGAATCCTATCGATGTTATCATTGCGCCAGACATGGGAGTCCTAGGAACCAATTTTTTAGACAGAGCACTACAAGTAGCTCCAGTATCAACCAGAAACCGATCAGTAGAGCCCAAGACATTTGCATCAACATAAGGACCTTTCTGATCTAATGAGACCTCAACCGGTTCCTTACCCCATCCTAGACATTCCTATGCATAATCAGAATCCCCAAGACCATCAGCCGAATAATCAGACATTTGATATTGATTTTGTCTATCAAAGGTATTAGAACAATTTGGTCCGTGTTTAACTGCCTCAAATCTGGTACGAGTTCCTATTCCTCCCCTTTGTCCTGAATTCCCTGGGCGTCCTCTCATACTTCCTCTACCCCGTTGATACTGCTGACCTCACAAAAGGGGGCACTCAGAACGCCAATGTCCAATCGCTTTACACTAAGCGCACTGATCAGAAGACAAAGTTGATCGAGAGAAAGGGGGTAAACCAGGGGTAAATACTACATGTCCGCCTCTACCACCACCTCTGAATGGTGGACCATATACTTGAGCCAACATAACTTTTGTCTTTAAATCCTGTACCTTCTTATCCTCTTTGCCTTTTGCTTCCAATTTCTGACGCTCACAATACTGGGCAATAGTCAAAAGGGAGACTGGGGAACACGTAGTCCACGAACTCTCACTGGTCTTTAGGCGACTAACTATTTCTGGCAACATGTTAGCGAAAAATTTGTCGACGAACAAATGCTTACCCATGTCATCTGTCAATGACTGTCCACTAAAGTCATGGAATGTCTCTTCAAATCGTGTAAAGAAATCAGATATTGACTCATCCGCTTTCTGTTTACAAGACGTTAACATTGTCAAATCTATTTTCTTAGGGGGTATAAGAGTTTTCGACTTAGTCACAATAGCTTTGGGAAGATCTAATATCTCCTGTTGTGGTTTCTGCGCAGGCTCTCTAGCCGCATCTATTGCTTCTAAATGCACCCAAGTATCACCATATTCTACATTATCATCTATTTTCCGAATTGTTCTCCACATATCAGGGGGCAAAATAAGTCCAAAAGACATATCAATATCTGGCAAGGTCATAGTACAGGAGCTAATGGCTCCTTCCACTTCTTCATAGAAAGCGGTCGGATTTTTTCGCGGGTCAGGCAAAGCAACCTTAAGAGACATAGCATCTGCTCTACTCCAAGGAGTATAGACCCAATTATAGACAAAATATCCCTTTGCATCATCTGAATCTTTATCAGCACCTGTTCCCGCCCCTTCGGAGTCGCAGCTTCACGCATCGGTTTTACTGTAACCACATTATCACTAGGGTCATTGTCTGTCCCCAAAACGTCTTCTTTTTGCACTGGGGTCTGAACTTTACTAGCTGATTTTTGCTCTGCTTTTAAATGTAGTATATCATGTCTTAATTTAACCACTCGCCTAATTAGATCAGGTATATTTGAAAAAAGGAAAGTTCCATCATTTTATTGTTTATAATCAAAATTGATATCAGTGGGCTCTAAGTTTTTAGAAACGTTTCTAAAACCAAGTATTACCTCCCAGGTAAACTTCTCCGCAAAATATAACTGGAAACAGGCATGCTACCAAGTTTTTGTAAAATATTACTTTTCCGAAATATTCAAAAGTAGAGAAAAATCTCCACATACCTGCCTTTATCTTTTGCAAAAAATAAATCAAACAAACAAAACCAGAATCTTGGCCATGCAAATCAGTGCCACCCCAGTGACCCTACCAAACAAGAGTCTCCAACTTCCACCTGTCAATCTCTTAGTCGACCTAATGGTCACTGCAAATATTACGCCAAAGGATACCTCAGTCGGGACCGGCCAACACCTGGAGGGTCAAATCGAGAAAACCGGAAGAATCACTTTGGCTGGGTCTACTCATGCAGGACGTCTCCTCAGCAATATTCCACTATTCCGTCAAGACCACTCCTTTGGATGGCCGCGTCTCCGATGAGGACCCACGTGTCGGGCACCAACTGTGGAAATGTGCCTTTTAGTATGCACACCGGTGCAGGGGTCACCCTTCTCTGTCCACGGGTCCATACACCAACAAAATAGAGATTGGCACTGAAGCTGGAATTCAAATAACAAGTTCATTAATCACTCATGAGTGGGACTACGTCCACACAGCTCTCTCAATTGCTGCCTGAGGTAGTACATTGAAGTTACAGAACACAGGCCTTATATACAGCTTTTTCTGCACTAGTAAGCATGTGGATACAAATAGAAGGTACAAGCATACACAGGAATAACCACCGACAAACATGGGCAGATGGGAGATCACTTAGTCAGCAAAGTGGGAGGGAGAACAGAACTGTTTACATCAGCAGAGAATGATTGACAGTTGAGTCTGAGACCAGGTGTTCTGGCAGCTACAAACTCTTAGCATACATATTGCTTTTAGCTGAGTCAGGAAGTCAACTAAAATAGACAGCACAGTGTAGTATCTTGGTTATTATGCTTTTCATGTCATCCATTGCTCCACCAGTGGAACCCTCTAGAGATGATGTAACATGGAATGTTGGGGTACGAAATGCACAGTTGGAGAAGGGCTGAGCGCCTGGCTGGCTGCTCCTGGTGGGCTGAATTACGGCTGTTTTACTGTTCTTGTAACCAACTTGAATAACACCTCTTGAAACATATCTACCTGTCTGGAGTAGATGTGCATCTAGGAAAAGAAGCTTTCGTTCTACATACAAGCTTCCCCTCACTGCTGCCTCTCTACACCAGGATCGTAAAGCTGCCACTTCTAATGTATATTGTGCCTTAGGATCCAAGCGACTGGTTCTGCAGACAGCAGCGCCGCTGGTGAGACTAACTATCGAGCCCTGGAAGAGTTGAAGCTGCTTGGTTGTATTCGGTTGTGAGTACGTGATTACATTGTTTTTCTTGTTATTATTTCATTGCCTGTTGTGTGCCCTTCACTTTGGCAGTTCAACCGTCCTCTCTGCAGTTTAAAGTAAAACAAACAGCGCGCGAGTCATTCCACGCGCAATCCTACCTTCTCGTCGGCCTTCAACCTCCTCGGGCCCTGCAGCGCTGAATTCGTCACATCAAGAGGCTTGAAGCTTTGACGTGCCGGGAGCCAAACGGCTTTCCATCCTGCTGCGTGAGGCCATTTTGTATCTTCAATCTCCTCTTGTTCAGTACTTTTGCCAGCCACGATTCTGTGCTCTGCCAACCACGTTCCCGTCTTAGCAATAAAGTTGTTTATTTCAAACATGAACCAACGGGAATGAGCGAACGTGACGTTACGACATGGACGACATGGACAGTGACTTATTTTATCATTTTTTTGCTCATGTGCAGCGTCCGAATTGAACTGTGGGGTGAGATTTTTGTTTTTGCGCAATTTTAATTCTTCTGTATTCTATGCCATAGTTACGCTGCCATCTAGTGGGCAAATTGGTTTCGAGACTTTTCATTTAATTTACAGCACGTCTCTGATCACGCATGGCATCAGTTACTTTGCGCGTTTTGAAAGACTGCATTTTGTTTTCAAAATGGTTTTGACCACGTTTGTCATGGGAAAGGCATGTTCTTTAACAATGATATTGGTCCATAAGATTCTTTGCTTACAGCTTAGCTTTTGTGTTCTTTACAGATGCTTAGTTTCCAGATCAGTGCACAACGTTCCTACCTCCACATGGGGTGTGTTCCATGGGTGTCGTCCCTTTTCTACAGTGCACAACATTTTTAGTATAGTGCGATGCACAATAATTTTACCTTCACACTGTGCACAGTGTTTTTACCTCTTCACGGGGTGTTTCATGTGGGTTGTATTCCCGCTACTCTAGTGCACAACGTTGACCTCCCCACGAGGTATTTGTCTTTTGTTACAGTGCACATTGTTTTTACCTCTTCACGGTGTGTTTTACGTGGGTTTTATTCCCGCTACTTGTGCACAATTTTTACCTCAATTTTCACACGTTGAGCGGACTGTTGTCCCGCACATACATGCACATTTCTTGACCTCTCCGCGAGGTGTGTTTTTGGGTTTTTCCCTTTTTCTTGTGCATATCGATAGACCTCTATTTGAGGTATATTTCATGGTCTTACACCTTCACTACTTAGTGCAATGTATTGACCTCTCTTTCGGTTACCTCTGCACATTCATATTTTACCCACATGGGTGTATAGTTTTGTTCTATTACATAACTATAGTGCATTGGTTCACGTTAGACTGGGCGTTTTTGTCTTAACTCTGTTTTCCTTTTCATGCACAACACTGTAGCCCAGTACTTTTCTATTTTTTTTTAACTCAAATGTTTATAAATATTATGGAGAAGAAAGAGTTGTATAAGTAATTCTCTTCTTCTCTGTCATCTTCTTTTTTCCTGATGCGGATTGCTGTCTCGCATACTTACCTGGCCAGTTGGTGCACAGAGAGTACTCATTGATGGTTTCTCTTTGTTTTCTTTATTTTTTTCTCTCATTTATAGCAAGGAGGATGGGAAACAGGTTATGTTTATCTGTTTCTTTAAGATTTTTGGTTCTCTATTTTGTTCTTCTAGCTTCTACATCTGATTCTATACTTCTCTGTTCTGTTTTCTTTCTGGAAGAAAGGAGGATATGTAGTATCTTGGTTATTATGCTTTTCATGTCATCCATTGCTCCACCAGTGGAACCCTCTAGAGATGATGTAACATGGAATGTTGGGGTACGAAATGCACAGTTGGAGAAGGGCTGAGCGCCTGGCTGGCTGCTCCTGGTAGGCTGAATTACTGCTGTTTTACTGTTCTTGTAACCAACTTGAATAACACCTCTTGAAACATATCTACCTGTCTGGAGTGATCACTACACACAGGCAGGGAAAAAGATGAGCAGCAGAGGATGGGAGAATTGCAAAGCCAACAAAATGGATGCCACAACCAAGATGGCTTTAGCTTATGCTAATGGAAATTATTTCAGATTTCCACAGACACACAGAAAACAGATCTAAACAAGCAGCGATCTCCGAGGGGTGGTGGGGATGGGCAAGCAGTGTTGTGGGAGAGGTGTGGGGCTGGAGGAAGACGGCACAGGGAAATTAAGTGATAGCACTGCAAGCGAAGCATAATTTAATTTAAATTAAACAACATAAAAAAGTGCTACGACCTCGGAGGGGTGGTGGGTGTGAAATACCAACCCTGACCTTCCTAAACAAACGTGGATCCCGACCAGTCCCTTGCCACATGCCCCTCTGCAAGCCTCCAACATGGATCCAGAGATACAGAGCCCTGCTGCAGCCTGCTCGCAAACTCGGAAACATGGGTAGTGACCAACAGGGGAAGAATTGCATGGTGCCATGCAAAAATAAAGGCGCGTGTGTTGAAGTGCGGTGCTTAGCTCTGTTCCTTAAATTTAAAATGAAAGTGGCGCAGTTCATGAACAAATAAAGGCTCACTTAAAGTGAAAGTGGCATAGTTCATAAACAACTGCTGCTTCTTACATTTGAATTGAAAGAGTGCCATGGAGAAAAATGTCAAGGGAAAGCAGCGCTGTTCATAAAAAAATAAAGTAAACAAAAAACATATCAACTGAAGTGCTTGTAACAAATGTTAATTCTCACCCCACACAGAAAAGAGAAAAACAAATAAACTAAAAATTCCATTATGGTTGGGGAAATGCAGTTGGAAAAGTCTGTAGCTGTCCTACTTGCAACACTAGCTACAAATTATAGCCAGGGAAATGCAGTCGGGGAAGTCCATAGCTGTCATGCCTGCAACACCAGCAACGTAGAAGTCATTACCAAAAGAGTGCTCACAAATTGTAAATAAAACATACAGGGTAAGATCACATGTAACAGGGGCAGTCCTCATTGGAGGTTACAACTGTAGAAAAGGAGGGACGAAGGAGGGACTACTAAACAAATTAACCAATCAAAAAATAGCATTTCAAATAGACAGTCAAAGGAGTCAATTAAATCATGGGAGGAAGATGGGCAGAGCTTAAAGCTCATATTCTGAATACAGCATGTCTCAAAGAGACAGCGCAAGCACTGCCTACCCAATCTGCGCACCTAGTGCTTAAAAGTCTGGCATTCATGCACATATTAGGTGTGAAACATCCCAAAACACACCTATCTTACATGGAGGTGTAGGAGTAGGGATGTTGCCTTTGCAGAGAAAAAACCACCAAAAATATTGATACGTTAATGAAATCAGCAGCAGTAAGTACGGAGACCCACAAAAACTTGGAAATCTTTGTTGCCTTTTTCCCATGCCTACCCTTTGGGTAGTAACTTCTGTAGCAGGGGTCAGTGCCAACCTTTTTAAGAGCAGGGACACAAATTACATGACCTCGGAAAAAATCGGATATAAGTGGGGTGCAGGTGGGAAGTGGTTTTAGGGAGAGAGGATTTCCCCAAATGGTCCCAGAATTTTACATTAAAATTCTTCAGGCAATATTATGACTCCGATTTAGTGTCATGGCCGCTGGAGCAATGGTTAGACCCCAAATAAAGATAATCGCTCTTCTGGCTGTGCGCTTGCTCAGTGTCATTATTAATGCAGCCAGGAGGCTTTACTAAATTTCTTTTTGATTTCCTGTTGGTGTGGGTGCCCTTTTCCTGGCAAATGTATATGTGTGGCACCAACAACAGTACATAAACATATGTCCCATCCATTTGACGTGTTATTTGCTAATCACATGCAGAGAGCCTCATACCGCTGAACATTTTTTGATGCACTGGAGAAACCATACCCATCTGAAAACTGCCATGGCAAACACATTGTCCATCTGACTCAATCTACCAGGAGAAGCAACAACACTCACATCTCTTGTGGTGGGAAGGGCACTTTAAGGGTCCTTAGGTGGCACGTGACTTTGTAGCAGTGGTCTCAGAGGTATATTCAGAAAACAATGTTCTGTAAGCTGATGTAAGTAATCATATAGGGGCAGCTTTACAAGCCCGTTGCGCCACCGGTGCGTCACTTTTTTGACACACCGGCGGCGCATTTTACTGCCCCATATTTACAAGGACAGGAAAAGCCCCTGTAAGTGGCTTTTCCTTTCCTTGTAAATATGGCCACATTACACGCAGCACTTTGCGTGAAAGGGGAGTTCCATTGGTGTTGCTGTGGGTGTTCCCACGCAACACCCACGGAAACTGACAAATTTCTAGATTTACGAGAAATCGTAAACCTGAAAATGTGTCTGAGTGCTACGCCTCCCCAGAGGCGAAGGGAGGCGCAACGAGGAGAAATGTATTCATTTCTCCTTGTTTTTTTACCTCTTTCTAAGCACACATA
The DNA here is from genome assembly GCF_964204655.1 of Triturus cristatus. NCBI lineage: Eukaryota > Metazoa > Chordata > Amphibia > Caudata > Salamandridae > Triturus > Triturus cristatus. Next base: position 127,495,727 of record NC_140593.1, read on the forward strand.
GAACGAGGAAATCACCTCTTACTATTGTTTATGTGCAGGAAGGTATCCCTTCCTGCACATAAACAATTATTTAAAAAATTGACGTTTTGCAAGTTCTATGTGTGCTAATGCAGCACACATAGAAGATGCAAAACTCCATTTCAGATTGTTTATGTGCAGGAAGGGAATCCTTCCTGCACATAAACAATCATCCCCATGACGCAGGCATCCTTGCACCATGGTGCATGGGTGCCTGCGTTGGCGCATAGCAACCCATTGTGCGCCAGGGGAGGGCTTAGGAATGCAACATATTATTGTAAATATATTGCATCCTTGTGCTTGAAAGTGCCGCAGCGTGGCGTAGCCAAAGGGCTTGCGGTGCCGCGCTGCGCCACTTACTTGTAAATGAGGTCCATAGTGTAGATAGCAACAAGCAACGCAGCATTAGGGCTGATTAATATCTCTATCAACAGTGGTTTTTATAGCAACCTGCCAATGATTATGTTCTATATCCCCCAGCCAGGATTTAAGCTTCTGACATTCAAGTTATGCTCAGATCTCCGCAACATGTGCCTGAACCCCAATGAGTTATCTTACTTTGACATAAAACTGGAGTAGAGAAAATACAAGGTGAAGCAGGGGCTGTTCACAAATTATTTGCACTTTGCTGAGGATGCTGAGCTAACAACTTAATAAACACATGTTCAGCTGTCCAGAAGGACAAAAGAACCGTCGAGGAATATGGGCGTTCAAAGAGATTGTGACAGCCTTGGGGGCTGCAGATCTGTGCTGGCAGTTGGTGGATACATATATAAGAGTAACAAATGTGCCTGGTACCTGCTCCCTATTTACACGTTGGTCTCTGTAGTGAGCCACACGGCCCCAACCAGAATTTGTAGCACACAACTCCCTGGGCCGGGAGCAGACCGAGGAGTATAAATAAAGGTGACGTCAGGGGCACGGGACCTGGTGGCACAGAAGAACCAAGAAGTGGTCGTGTCCTGTATGTCCTGCACGGTACGTGTTAGGCCTTCAATGCCCCATTACCCGTCTCTCATCCCGGGAATGCGTGCGGGGCAGAGGTTTTGAAAGCTGAGAGTCAAATAATAACATGGTGCCGAGGGAACGTGGGCTGTTACTATTCTGCCTTCCTGAGCTCTGTGTCTGTCTTTTCTCTGTTTGTGGATCAGTGCTCTGATGTCCCCGAGTGGTAACCTGCCACTCCTGACCCCATGCACTGTGGGACAGTACCGCCTGAGCTCCCACCCGCAGGCAGCCGAGCAGAGGAAGCCATTGCTTGGAGAGATGTGCAGGGTGCAGCAGGAAAGGGAGGGGCAGCCAGAACGGAAAGAGAATAGCAGCACACAGCGCCATCCCATCCACGCCTCCTGGATTTCAAATGTCACTATTATGTTCTGCTGATCAGCAACCAGTGCTTGAATTTGTAAAAAAATTAATTCTAAAAACATAAGTATCAGGGCCCTAGCCAGGCGGCCACTGCGGTCCGCACCACCCATTACCCCTGTCAGCGTTGGCAATGACAGAACCAAGACAGCTACTTACCACCACACTCACGCAAGTGTGAGAATTTAGGCTATTCCAGGCCCCCAAAGCTATGAGAATGGCTAGGGCGGCAGGTAGTAGTCATTTTTAAAGTATATTGAATTAATAGTCAACTGTTGTTGTGCTCATCTCTAAATTAGACAAACAGCACCACCATGTGGCCGACTGTCATAAGTGCACCAGTTGACAATTAAGTGCCAATGCTGCGCACCAGGAACCACGGAGTCAAATGAAGACCTTACAGAAACAAGTTCCGGAACTGAGCCCTGGCAAACTCTGCCATAAATTAAGCACTGCCAAGCAGTGAACTGAACTGCTAGAAGTCTGATGGACTGGTGTTTTATTCAGCTTCTCTTCCATACCTTCCATTACCTTCTTGTTCGTCTTCCTCGTCTTAGTCCTTACAAGTTGCAGAAGCTGCTCTGCCCACATAGTTTCTTCTACCTAACCCAATTATAATTAACAAACTACTCCACTAACCATACAGTAATTCACTCCCCTGACATAAAATGAATGACCTTTTTGACCATTGTCCAAATCTTTCTGTCAATTGGTCAACAGACAGCATAAGACATTCCTAGAGGACTCTAAAATCTTAGATCCCTCCAAATCGGGATTGAGATCCGGCCACAGCACTGACAGTACAGTGGCAGTCACCGACACTATCCCCTGCCTTTAGATTCAGGCTCTCCTGCCATGCCATTGCTGCTCGATCTTTCAGCAGCCTTCGACACCGACTCCCATGACATTCTGCTGTGTAGACTGCTTGAGATTGGTATCAGGGGCACTGACCTACTATGGCTTGCGGACTTCTTAGTCAGCTGCTCTCAAATGATCATGCTGGGTTCGTTCAAGTCCCGCTCCATCTCGATAGCCAATGGGGTGCCCCAGGGCTTGTCATTGGGCCAGACGTTGTTTAACATCAATGTAGGCTGCCTTGCCCAGATTGGATGACACCCAGCTGATCATTTCATTTGGCCAGGATTATGATAGCGCAAAGCCCTGATTCATGGATTGTATGTGATAGATCGCAGCCTGGATGATGGCAAACTGCCTCCAACTTAACAGCGAAAAACCCGAGGTAGTGCTGTTCGGCAAAGCGGGGGACCTCTGGACCCCTGACTTCTGACCCTCGGAACTGGGAGCGGCTCCCTCCCCCAGGCTCATGGTGAAAAATGTGGGTGTTAAACTAAACCAGGCCCTATCCAGGAAGGACCGGATTACTGCTACTTGCGGGGCATGCTTCGCAACCATGTGGTTACTTAGGAAAGTCTTCCCTTGGTCACCATCCTTTGCAAGGCAGACTCTGGTGCAGGCCCTTGTTATATTCCACCTTGACTAAGGCGATGCCTTGCTCATTGCTGCAAATGCCTAGTCTGTAATCGTCCAGCTGGCTTCCCATCGGCACCCACATTGAGAGCTTTACACTGGCTTCCAGTCAGGAAGCATCTTGTGTTTAAGATCTGTTGCCTCACCCAGAAGGCTCTGATGGGTGGAGCCCCCATATACCTCAAGGACAAACTGCAGTACTGCAGCCCGCAAGAATGCTTAGATCAAGCCAATCAAGCACTCCTGACAGTTCCCCGCATTTGTTCAGCCAGATGCGGTGGAAGAGCGTTTTCCTTTAATGCTCCATCTACTTGGATCAGTTTCCGTATCACCTCCGTTACTGCTCCGACTTATCCAAAGTAAAAAAAGTCCTGAAGACATGGAGGTTGTTGCGGCGTCCCCATGCTGGCGTAGTGCCGAAATCTACCTACAGGTATGATTCGTGCACTATATCAAGTGGTAATAACAATAACAATGGGTCAGAAGAGTAGCCTACCCAAATGTATGCAATTCAGGAGTGTAGCTTCCATTAGTGCAGCAGTTGCAGTGGCACCGGGGGGCCCACTGAACCCTGCTTATTGCTGTATTTTACAATTTAAGCAGTGGCTAGGGTGCCCATTTCCTTCCTTGCACTAGGGCCCATGACACACCTGCTAGGCCACTGATGCAAGTAACTTAATATATATTCTTTGAATATTTATCTGCCTGCCACAGTGTTTTTTCCTATGCCCACATGTAATACAAGATGGATGAGTCTAAAAGCAGCTGTGCAGGGTCATCTCTCACTGCCTAATACCGCATGAGAATGGCCTGCAACAGTGGCTTACTTGTGGTTTACCGAAGGACAACTGCGCCCCTGCATCATGGGATTGAAGCATTGTAGTGCCGGTTTGACTGTCCCAAGGCCTGCACCCCTGCATCATGGGATTGAAGCACTGTAGTGCCGGTTTGACTGTCCCAAGGCCTGCACCCCTGCATCATGGGATTGAAGCACTGTAGTGCCGGTTTGACTGTCCCAAGGCCTGCACCCCTGCATCATGGGATTGAAGCACTGTAGTGCCGGTTTGACTGTCCCAAGGCCTGCACCCCTGCATCATGGGATTGAAGCACTGTAGTGCCGGTTTGACTGTCCCAAGGCCTGCACCCCTGCATCATGGGATTGAAGCACTGTAGTGCCGGTTTGACTGTCCCAAGGCCTGCACCCCTGCATCATGGGATTGAAGCACTGTAGTGCCGGTTTGACTGTCCCAAGGCCTGCACCCCTGCATCATGGGATTGAAGCACTGTAGTGCCGGTTTGACTGTCCCAAGGCCTGCGCCCCTGCATCATGGGATTGAAGCACTGTAGTGCCGGTTTGACTGTCCCAAGGCCTGAACCCCTGCATCATGGGATTGACGCATTGTAGTGCCGGTTCGACTGTCCCAAGGCCTGCACCCCTGCCTCATGGGATTGAAGCACTGTAGTGCTGGTTTGACTGTCGCAAGGCCTGCACCCCTGCATCATGGGATTGAAGCACTGTAGTGCCGGTTTGACTGTCCCAAGGCCTGCACCCCTGCATCATGGGATTGAAGCATTGTAGTGCCGGTTTGACTGTTCCAAGGCCTGCACCCCTGCATCATGGGATTGAAGCACTGTAGTGCCGGTTTGACTGTCCCAAGGCCTGCACCCCTGCATCATGGGATTGAAGCACTGTAGTGCCGGTTTGACTGTCCCAAGGCCTGCACCCCTGCATCATGGGATTGAAGCATTGTAGTGCCGGTTTGACTGTCCCAAGGCCTGCACCCCTGCATCATGGGATTGAAGCACTGTAGTGCCGGTTCCACTGTCCCAAGGCCTGCACCCCTGCATCATGGGATTGAAGCACTGTAGTGCCGGTTTGACTGTCCCAAGGCCTGCACCCCTGCATCATGGGATTGAAGCATTGTAGTGCCGGTTTGACTGTCCCAAGGCCTGCACACCTGCATCATGGGATTGAAGCACTGTAGTGCCGGTTTGACTGTCCCAAGGCCTGCACCCCTGCATCATGGGATTGAAGCACTGTAGTGCCGGTTTGACTGTCCCAAGGCCTGCACCCCTGCATCATGGGATTGAAGCATTGTAGTGCCGGTTTGACTGTCCCAAGGCCTGCACCCCTGCATCATGGGATTGAAGCACTGTAGTGCCGGTTTGACTGTCCCGAGGCCTGCACCCCTGCATCATGGGATTGAAGCACTGTAGTGCCGGTTTGACTGTCCCGAGGCCTGCACCCCTGCATCATGGGATTGAAGCATTGTAGTGCCGGTTCGACTGTCCCAAGGCCTGCACCCCTGCATCATGGGATTGAAGCACTGTAGTGCCGGTTTGACTGTCCCAAGGCCTGCACCCCTGCATCATGGGATTGAAGCACTGTAGTGCCGGTTTGACTGTCCCAAGGCCTGCACCCCTGCATCATGGGATTGAAGCACTGTAGTGCCGGTTTGACTGTCCCAAGGCCTGCGCCCCTGCATCATGGGATTGAAGCACTGTAGTGCCGGTTTGACTGTCCCAAGGCCTGCACCCCTGCATCATGGCATTGAAGCACTGTAGTGCCGGTTTGACTGTCCCAAGGCCTGCACCCCTGCATCATGGGATTGAAGCACTGTAGTGCCGGTTTGACTGTCCCAAGGCCTGCACCCCTGCATCATGGGATTGAAGCACTGTAGTGCCGGTTTGACTGTCCCAAGGCCTCCACCCCTGCATCATGGGATTGAAGCACTGTAGTACCGGTTCGACTGTCCCAAGGCCTGCACCCCTGCATCATGGGATTGAAGCACTGTAGTGCCGGTTTGACTGTCCCAAGGCCTGCACCCCTGCATCATGGGATTGAAGCACTGTAGTTCCGGTTTGACTGTCCCAAGGCCTGCGCCCCTGCATCATGGGATTGAAGCACTGTAGTGCCGGTTTGACTGTCCCAAGGCCTGCACCCCTGCATCATGGGATTGAAGCACTGTAGTGCCGGTTTGACTGTCCCAAGGCCTGCACCCCTGCATCATGGGATTGAAGCACTGTAGTGCCGGTTTGACTGTCCCAAGGCCTGCACCCCTGCATCATGGGATTGAAGCACTATAGTGCCGGTTCGACTGTCCCAAGGCCTGCACACCTGCCATCTACCTAAACTTGTTGTTCGTAGTCTTGTAAAACTAATACAGATCGCGTAAACTCGTTGCTATAGAAACAAGTTCATGAGCAGGAAGCGCAGTATCAAACTCGGCCACTAGTAGACAGAGTCCAGAGATGGAGGTGAAAAAGTGCTCTTCTAAGCGTAAGCATGCTAAGGGAGGAGTCTCTTGAGCAGGATGTGGGGGGCATTTCTGCCAGTATGCCCTCAGACGGGACATCATTGAGAATTTTTTTAAAAAATGATAAGCAATGCAATAGCTGCAGTCTTACCAGCATATGCCACCTCAACAGAAAACCTAAAGGTAGCCATAAACATTATCTTGATGATCCAGATGAAGATCATGAGGAAAGGGGGCGTGACCTTCAGGAAGGTTTGCTGGCAAAATCTGACTGTTCCTGTGGCGCTGGTGAATGAGGAGGAGGAGGACTTTCCCCAACAGAATCACAGTAAACACCTTGAGCTCTTCCTCTTCACAACACTATCTGAACATTGCTATCACAGGAGCGCAAAGAGATAAAGATGCCCAACTCCCCGAGATGTTAGTCGCAAAGATGCACAATGCAAGGGTTCAATGTCGAGTTCCCTTCCATGGTTAAAGTGCGCTCCCTGATGACTGGAGTCTCTTTGCGAGGCTCCATAAATTCAGAAGACACCTCTTTATCAGATCCGGTAGATTTGGAGGTTTTACAAGGTCTCTAATTCCTTAATACACATCAATAGCTAGGAAATGTATGTGGTTCAGTCATTTTTAAGGGATTTCCAAGCCTTAGCAGACTGCATGCAGCAACAAAGGGACACAACACTTATGTTATCAACCATGGAGCAGCAAGTGAGATTTCTGTCAGATATCTCACTTGACTCTATGTGCCCTCGAGAAGTGGCCTCGGGATCTTCTATTACTGCTCAATGTCAGTTGTGAATGCCCTCCTAGAGTGCTGACAACTCTCAGATGGCTTTATTAATGCACCTTCTCCTTTGTGAGACCAATTTGTTTGGGCCTTGTCTGGATGATATGATAAAGAACTCGGCTGAGGATCATATGCGTATGACTCCAGTTCGTCCTGTCTTTGGAGGACCGGGGGTTGGTGCTCTGTGGACTCAGGTGTCTACTGCAGGGGCCTATGTTCGACCTCATGGTCAGAGGTTCAAATCCCAGCGGGTCCACTCAGCCTTTCATCCATCTGAGGTCAATAAAATGAGTACCATTGAGTTGGGTAACAACAAACATCTGTTATTCAGCGCCAAGATACCCGTAGGGGTGAACGTGCGTTTTACAAATACACATGTTATGTTATGTTATGCGAGAAGAGCATTTGGCCCATCACATGCTTCAAGCACTCTGAGTCACCCCAGGGGTCATGTCCGGGGGACCCAGAATCAGAAAGGTCCTCTACTTCAATCAGTTGGGGCTACTCCCCCTAATACAAAGTCACGACAATCAGCCAGAAGAGTCCTCTGTAGAAGATCCCGTGGGGGACAAAAATCCTTAGATCTGGAATAACAAGTTCTCAGCTGTATGAGTATAACAGGGATTGTACGACAGGAAAACAAGATACAGCTTGTAGGTTAGCTCTCAGGCAATTTTCAGATCCCACCTACTCCTCGATGTGTTCTCCTTAGAGTGGCTCATCTTCAAGGAGTTCAAGATTTATTAGGGAAAGTAGAAATGTCATCAGTCACAGAGCAAAGTCAAGCATGCTCCTTAATTCTGGCTCTAATAGAAAAGCAGTCTGGTGAGTTCCGGATTGTGTTGGATTTAAAGAACTTGAATAGATTTGTCTTATATTTTCCACTGAAAATGTTCACTCTACATAGCTTTCTTCCATTAATTTCTTTCGGATACTTTTTACTTCCTTGGATATAAAGGACACTTAAGTGCAGATACAAGTACACACTGATTCTGACAGATTCCTTGGAGTTTTGAGTACCAGGAAACCATTACTAGTTCATGGTGCTATAATTTGGCCTGCAAATGGTATTTGCCAATGTTTTGGCTCCAGGAGTAGACTTTTTTCCATTCTGAAGGAATTAAGCTATTCCCTTATCTCCACGATTGACTAACTTCTTCATCCTCTTTTTCTGAGTGAACAGAGACTGTCGGGAGAGTATATCAAGGGACTTATGGATGGGTAATCAAGAGAAAGAAATCAAATCTAGTACCACTGCAATGTCTTCAATTCATTTGAGCATCTTTCAATACCAGTTTAGGGCTAGTTTTTCTACCACAACAAAGAAATTAGAAGTGATTGCAACATTTAATAACATTATTAGAGGAAGTGCAGGTCTCAGTTTGGTTAAAGCGCAGTGGGAGATATAGTTATCCTTCACTGCAGCCCTCTTCAGCCACTGGTGAAGCATGTCCTGGATCACTGGACACTGATTTCCAGGTACTACTAAGCACTCATTCCCGTGACTTGTTACATTTATCAGCCCCTGCACTAGTGGCTTAATCCTTTACATTTATACAAAGGGGTTTCTCTTTCCCTCTTCCCACAGCTATTACCAGCAGCAATGGTTGGGGGGAAATTTTGGGATAATTCAGAAACAATGGTTTATGGTCCCAGGGAAAGAGGCAGAATTCTTCCAACTGGAAGGAGTTGGCAGGGTTATGCCGAACTCTGGTGCATTTACCAGCTCAGGTTCAAGGCTAGGTGGTATGAATAAGATCAGACAATCAGTTAGCATGCTCCTATATACATTTATTTATTTATTTTATTTGACGAGTTTTATATAGCGCTGGCTAGACCCGGAGGTATCAGAGCACTTTACATGATGATCTGTGGGTTACAAATTACATATGTTACAAAAAGCATAGTAAAGCATAAGAAAAAAAGAGGCAGTTATGGTAGTTCTCAGCGGGAGGGGAGGGGGCACAGCATGGCGACGGGGAGAACATTGCCCAATGTCCGGCAGGGTAGGTGACGGCCAAGTGGGTGAACCAGGGCAGATCTCCTCTATAGCTGTCAAAGCAGCTCCACCGGTCATCGGCCATAATTGCTCGGTCTCCAATGTCACGGTAAGGAAAATGGTAAATCGTAAAATGTCGAGATCAAACGGGGTAGTTGGTGAGATGAGAAAAAGCAGTCAAAACTAAACCAAGGTGTGGGAGGGGGTCCACAAAGGTGGGTAGCTTCCAGGGGATTGAGGTCTAGAAGGCAGTTCCAAGCTAAGGGGCTTTCGGTAGGAGTTAATCCTCTGTCGTCCATCTTGAGGACGTCCAATAATGAGAAATGTTGCGGGGAGCACCACTGTGAGTGTCCCGTTCCAGGCGCCAAGGTCACGGGTGGGGCCCAGGTGCCCCCGCAGACCAGCCTGACGGGGCATCTCACGCGGCCCAGCGGGCCCTCCCAGATCAGGGCATGCGCCGTCTCCCCACATCATTCGACTCCCCCAAGGGAGCCCAGGTAGCCACTGGTCCACCAGGGTGCGTCGCCACATCTCCTCGGAACAGCTCTGGTCAGGCGCCCCACCAGCAGAATCACACTCCTCACCTCCGTCTAAGAGCCGAGCTCTTCTCAGCATGGCAATCGCTGATGTTGATCGTAAAGCGGGCGCCCAGTCCCTCGCAGCGCAAATCCGGGTCACGGGACTCAGCTCAGAGGTCCCCGCTGCGTAGCCACCGGCCCGACTCCTCACAGCTCGAGGCTCGCTTGTTGTTGCATCCAGGGGTCCCCGCTATGCAGCCACCAGCCAGGCTCCTCGCAGCTCGAGGCTCACTTGATGTCACGTGCCAGACCACCTCTCCGCTTTGATAATGCGAGGATGAGCCCCTTCAGTTAGTGGTCGCCATCTTGGATCCGCCTGCATATCACCGAGCCGGGTAGAGTTAAGCCAAAAAGCTTCAACACATGGGGTCTACTGAGGTTTTCCCCCAGATCAGTACATTCCCCGGGCGTTCCGACGCTCGGAATTATGCACGAACCTTCGTGCCCCAGGCGCAGGACCAGCAGCGTCAGGGTCACCGTGGACGGAGCTCCTCCTCCAGGCAGGGTCGTCAAAAAAAACGGTTACTGTCAGCCCTAGCTCACAAGAGGGGCATGGATGACTCTCTTTCACCTCTCAAGGAACGGAGACTAATTTCTTTCGCCTGCGAGCTGTACATCTTCCAGGGAAGGAGAATGAACCTGTTGACCACCGGCACAGAATCCTCTGAAGTCAGTAACCATGCCCCCAGCTCCCATGGTATTTCAAGATATTGTGGCTCAGTTTGGGCATCTCTGGATGGACCTGTTTGTGTTGGTGGCCAACACACAACTACCGAAGTTCTGCTCTCTTGTTCCATTCCAGAGAGCGTGGGGCTTGGATTCTCTAGCAATAATATGGCTTCAGGAGTTACTGAAGGCTTTTCCGCCATTCCCATTAATATGGAAGCTCCTGTGGAAAATATAAAAGGAAAAAGCCAGGGTTTTAATGGTAGCTCCCTGCTGGCCCAACAGCCTACGTACCCATTCTTGATTCCAGTATCACAACTTCTCCATAGATATTTCCAATATCACCATCACAATTGACGACACCAGTTCTGTCTCTTCTAGCAGTCGAACACCCACATCTGAGGTTCTGGTGCTTAAAAGGTGAGCTTTAACCACTGGCTCTCTTGCACTGTGAGTGATGGCATTTTATTTTGTCAGATCACATAAACATTCGCCTAAACAGAAGAATACTTCATTGCCAAGGCTGGTGGGCAAATACATTACTTGGCTTTCCATTCCTTGTCCTTTTTAATGTTTTTGTCATACTTATGTGTTTAAACTATGCTCTACAGTACTTCAAAGCATATAGGAGTTTTTCTTTGTGCCAATAAAAATGATATTTTTCTGTGACGTGCATTAAAAATAAAAAGTGTTTCTAATCAATACCTGATCTAAGAACACCTGCCTAATAGGAAGCGTACATTATGTTGTAATAAATATTTTTTTTAATTATTGCATGCATGTGGGTGCCACACTTACGCAGGAACATGTCTTTTTCGTTTTAAGGCATATAGTTGAAATAGAAAATGTTAAAAAATAACCCTCACACAAGCTTGCCAAGCTCACACCTACTGCCTTTTCCAATGCTTGTTACCTATCTTTCTGTACCTCTTCTGCCATTGTGGAACACATTGTAAAGCTGAACATCTATAAATTACATTTTTATATTTTTAATATTGATCCCGCCGGGTCCTTTTTACAGTCTTTTGAGGCAGAAAATGATTATATGGCATGTACCCATGCAGAGGACCTTGTTATATGTGTAAAGATGTAAAAAGTGTTGTGTCTGCTCAAGCCTTTCTTTCCTTGAGGAGTGCACTGGTCTGTTGTGTGATTATCCGGATCTGGTGTGCAAGTGTCTCTCCTGAAGTGGATCTGTGGCGTGAAACTGTGAACGTTTGCACAGTTGATCTATGGGGGAATGTATGTTTGTGAACACACCACTGATATGACACCAGTCATGGACTAGTTGTAACTGCAGCACCCGGCTGGATTCATTATGGACTCGGCTGCTGCATCCGCAGGTTCATTGCTGTGGTCCAGTCTGGGAGCATCTCAAGGTGTGGTAAAATAGAATTAGGATCTGCAAGGGGTCAAGGTGGACAATGGCAATGGCTTGAGTTAGTCCTACAGTTGTGTAGAGTGGTCCAAGCTTAAGTTGTCTACAGAAATGAGCTGGAGTGTAACTCTGGGGGCTACCGGCTAAAAGAAGTTGGCTACTACAGAAGGAGTGTTGTTTTTATGGAGCTCAAGATAATAGCCAGGTGTGCATTTACATATAAGTAAAACACCAGCAGATTGTGTGGCCTATTATGTAATTGACCTGCTGTGTTTGTGATTAGCTGGATGAATGTTAAGTTACAGAGGGGTCTATTGATACCCAGACACTTCAGTGTAGCAGGTACGGTGATAAGTCAGTATGTGTGGGAATTCGAACAAAATGTGGAAGAAAAAATATCGGGTGGACAAAATATTGTGCCAAGAATATCGAGGACAAAAAACTTGTAAAGGCAAGTTTCAATGGGAAAGTAAAGTTTTGTTATGCTTAACTTAACATATATGTACCTTGATAATACATATACCTTGAAGGTACATAGAAGTGGATTTAAGATACTAAATCTATACTTACCTATTTGCACTTACCTTCTTGATATTTTGGTCAACAATATTTCTGTCACAATATTCTGTCCACAATGTAAGAAATTGGATTACTGGTCGGGGAGTGGGGGCTACTCAAGCAGCAACCACAATCCTTGTCAAGGAGAAGTCACGAGTGAAGCCCAACTTATTCTGCTCTCAACCTTCCAGTAGCTTGGAGCAGACCAATCAGGCTTAACTTAGAGGCAATGTGTAAAGTATTTATGCAGCACTTCATAGAGTAATAAAGGGAAAACACAACACAAGAAAAATCTCACACCAAGATAGAAAAATAGAGTACATTTTAATAAATAAATCAAAAAATCCAATCAGTTGAATCGGATATATGCAATTTTAAAGATGTAAGTGAAAATTGTGCCAAAAAGTACAAAGCACCGACTGTAGTTAATCCGTTACCCCAGGCTGGGACAAAGTCACATGTTTAGGCCAACTACGATGGAGTGTGGGCTGGCAACAGGGACCCAGTTAGGTCCACTAAACAAGATTACCTTAAATCATGGTTGCGTAGAGATGTGGGGTCCCGTATCAAGGACGCGTCACGCAGCAAGGTCCGAGTGAGGAGATGCGTTGCATAGCTGCAGTTTCGGGGAGTTGTGAAGTGCAAGGCAATGTCCTTGTGCAGAGATGCGTCACACCGTGGTGGTTCCGATGGGCTGAGTTGGGGGAGCTAATATCCTTGGATGGAGATGCCCTTGATCTAATGGGCTGTGATGGGCATCTTGCATTGAGGAAGTCGACGCAGCAGAGGCGATGCACTGTTTCTGATTGCGATGCATCAGGCAGCAAAGGTGATGCACTGATTCTGCGGGAGATGCGCCGCCGAGGAGATGCGTCAGTTCTGCTGAATCCACAGATGGGTTGGCAGAGCACCTTCAGGCCCACTTCCAAGGTTCCAGGACTGGGGTGGCACCACTTAGGAAGGCAGATCTCACTGATGGTAGAGTCCAAGTGCTGGGTTCAAGGTTGTTGAAAGCCTGTTCTTTCCCTGAGGATTCTGATCAGGAGGCCAGTCAACAAGCCCTTGGAGTGATTCTGGAGTCTAGGGTTTAGAGTTGCAGGTTCAGTCCTTCTCACCCAGGCAAGAAGGCACCAGGTCAGCACAGTGAGGCAGCACTCCAGCAGAATGGCAGTACTTTCAGCAGTATGTAACCATGCAAAATGCCAGAGGAGATTTACCGACCAACATAGGGCATCTCCCCAACGATGAAATAGTAACACAAAAAGGCCACCCTGGGTCAAGACACAAGAAGAAAAAAAGAGAGGAGTGTAAGGGGGGATTCCCTTTTATAGGACAATTTCCCTCACCCACCCATGGGTGGAATGCTTCATCATCGGGAACCTCCACGCACTGCGAGCCTGGTCGCAGTACGGGCTACAACCTCTTCACTGAGAGGGAGGAGCTCAGATATGTTTTAGTTGTATGTATCAAGAGGTATACTAAAACCTGTGATGAGCCGGGTGTGGAGAAGGAGTGTGAGAAAGAATGTGCTAGTGAAGTTAGAACGGACTACCTGGTGTGTTGACAAACAATTTTACTGGTACACCCAGGGGTCAGGGTTAACACCAATTCAAATACCATGCCCAGAGAATTCAACCTAGCATGGTTGTATGTGATCATGGGGTCGACATGTTTCAGCCATAGTGCCCTCCGTAGAGGTGCTGTAGCTTTCTTCAGGACCGAATGAGAGATGTAAGGAAAGGTGACACCAGACCAAATCAGGTTGGTATTCGAAGGATGCAATGACTGGCGGGTTGGACGTCAGTCATGGTTAGCTGATGTTCAGCAGTGTTCCTATAAATCAAAAGTTGCATTTAATGACAAGCATGAAAAACAACATAGTTACACTCCTTAATAAACATGCCAAATCAATACAATCTATGATTTAAATACAATGGCTACGTTCAAACAATTATGAAAATTATGAAAAAACATTAGGGCTTACCTGTCATTTGAGGGAAGCTAATGGCAACTCATCCTCGGCTCGAGGAGGGTTCCACAAAACCTAAAAGAAGTTAAAGGAAGTGGTAGGTGGGGCTGTAAATCACAGTCATAAGTGCATACAAACTATAAAATAGTTGACTCAATGACATCAGTATAAAAACCAGCGTAATTGTGTTGGCTACTGGCAACAAGCATGTTGAGTGCACAATTTACAGCACGTATTGTGGAGGTAACATGCATACTGGAGACACCAAACAACGTAGTGCACCATTGCAAAAAGCAGAGCAGCAGGCTGGCAGACACTCTGCATGAAAGATGCCAAGGAGCGTAAGGTGCAATGCAATAGGGGCTCCGCAGGGAGCATGTGGGAAGGAAGAGAGAAGGAACCTCTCTGATGTGGACCTCAAGAAAGGCTGCAAGGATGGAGCGCTTGTCGCGGAGGCAGCAGGTCTGACATGACAAACAATGGGGAAAAAGAAGTTCCAGAATACGGAGCATGCCACGTGTAAAGAAGCGTAGACCAAATGAGAGAATGAAACGGCACTGAGAACGGCCACAGGGGGAAATGTCCTACCCGACTGCAAGAATCACAGACAGGAGAAGGGGCGGCTTCATGCGCGATGCGGGGCACAAAGGCACAAAAAATAAACACACCCAAAGGCGGCTCCGGGGTGGAGGAATAGGACACATAACTCGCAACGCTGCTGGCGTGGCGTGGTCTGTGGGTCTGACGCCGTTAGCGGGCAACCGACTCTGCCAAGCTGTGGAAAGCTGGAAAGTCCGGCAAAGTTACCGGTGAAGTAGAGCCACGAGCAGCTCAGAACCAGTGCGAAATGGGGCACCGAGACCGGGAAGTGAAAGGAAATAGGACACAACGTGTGGCGCGGTCCAAGCGTTTGGAGCCGGTAACGAGCGACCGGCAAAACAATGGCGTGCAGAGCTGAAGTGTTCGGCTGCGGGCAGAGATCAGTTCAGGCCTGGTGCGGTGCAGAGCGCATGGGACAGGAAAAGAAAACAAGGAAAAACAGCAGTGACGATGGCAGCTCTGGTGCAGGGGAATGGACACCACGCTATGGCGGGGTCAGTGATCTACATGCCAGCAGCGGGAAGCCGGCTAGTGAGGGGGGATAACTTACCTCTGCTCAGGTGGCAGCTGCACTAGATAGCAGAGCTGGTGGGTCAGCCTGAGAGTGAGCAGGAAAGAAATATTCGAGGAGGGCGGGAACTCCGCCCCCTGAGAAACGAGTAAAGAGGAAGGACTAGAAAGGTGTAGACGGCGGCCATCTTGGAGGGGTGAACCCGAGTGAAAAGTGAACACCCTAAGAAGGTAGACCCCTGGGGAGGAAGGCCAGGATGACGTGAAAGGATCCCAAAATGATGGGTCCACAAATAGAAAGGACCCAGGAGGGTTCTCCAAGGGTAGTGTGAGCCAGCTTGAACAGAGGGGGCCCCTGTCCGGGGTAAAAACAACCAGAAATCATTGTTGGACCATGGGGTGGGTCTAGGAAGTGAGGCTAAACCAGGGAATTTCATCATTAAGACCGTGGGTGGTGGTATGCAACCTGAAACCCAACGTTGCTTTCTCCTAAAGTCAACAGTGGCAGTGAACAAATAGGCAGTCATGTCTGTAAACATCCTTACACAAACAAAGGCATCCAATCACCATATGCAGAACAGCATCGTGACCTATGCCACTTTGACAGGATGCTCATCCTTGGGCAGCCTTCCATCTTTCCTTATACCCATTGTGTTTTTATCTTCCCCCTTTCTCTCCTCAAAACCAGCATGACGTTAAATTTTGTAACGATCGTTGCTCTGCCTAACTTTTGATGAGGTGTGACTGGAACCCGAATTGGGTAAGTTCCATTGCGCCATTTCCTATCGCCGGTCAGGCGATTTCAGGTCTACGCCCTGTGTGGTCCCCAAAGGTGAGCAGAGGGGCCAGCTGGACATCAGACATTGTTTTCTTCCTCATCTTATTTTTCTATGTTTATTGAATGCATTAGAAACGGATCTACTGTAATGTAACTGTAATTGATGTAACGCTGTAACACATCTTAATTCTCATGTAAAGCGCTCTGTTACCTCCGGGTCTAGCCTGGATTTCCCTGTCTCCTCGCTGTGTCTCCTACCCCCTCCCCCACCTCTTCCCTCCTTCATTCTTTGCTTGCGTCCCCTATTCCTTTCCTCTATCCCCTGAATCTATTTCCCTCTGCCTGCTTTGTTTATCCTTGTGCCTATGGTCCGCTCAATCTACCTCCCCGTCGCCCTTTTACATTATCCCCTTACCCTTCTACATGCCTTGAACCAATGGATGTAACTCGTAATTGACGTACCTTCCGTAACAATGTGTAACTTGTAACCTATCAAACTCTCCTCATGTAAAGCACTCTGATACGTCCGGGTCTGGCCAGCGCTAGATAAAACTCAAGTAAATAAAAAATAAAAAAGCATGTATCATACATGTGTACATCAGAGGGGCACATTCCCAAGCACACATCCCCATACTATTATCACTTGATGTGACTTTGGAGTGGTGAAAGGGTCTTAGTTCCACCAAGAAGCCAGTGTAAATCCACAGCCATTTAATCTAGAGTCACTTACACACTTCACATGGTGTGAAAGGTTAGGGTAATGGGTGTTGTTTTGGCTGTCCACCCTGCAACACCCATAGAAAGACACGCTGCCACATCTGTCTACCCGAACCTTCATGACCCACTTCTAAGATTTCAACACCGTGCAGTAGAGGTCCAGCAGGAGATGGCTGGTCAGGTGCGGGTGGGGTTTGACAGCCTGGCGACCAAACGAGATGGGGTCCGTGGGTGCCTCAGTCCCATTAGGGACCACCTATAGTCCATCACAGGCACACACAGTCCGCTCCATGCTCTCCAGCATTCCATGGATCTGAAATACTGACTCAGAGACAAGAACAACTGTCAAGTCAAAGTGGCTCTAGCGATGTCACCAAGGAGTTGCATCAAGTGAGAATGATCATGGAGAATATGAAGCGGATGCAGGCCTCATACTTTGGCAGCCATGGCTGCATATCACAGAGACGTTGCTGGAGTCTTGCAAGCCCTGCAGCTAATCATCACTGCAGTGCTTCCTCAACCTTTGGCACAGATGAATACTGCTGTACCTTCAACATCCACATCTCACCCCCATTAAGTGTCACAGCCTCACAGTGCTCCAGCCAACCCTCCATCGCCACACGAGATGCACATGACACATCAGAGGAGGAAGATGTGGATGAATCAACAATCTTGTGAAGAGGTAGCATTCATTTCTATCAAATGTACTGTTTCTGCTTGGAACTGTGCCTACCATCATGCCCCGGAACATCAGCTTCCACTGTCCCATGAATGACTCTGCTACACTCACCTTGGACTTTGAGATGGATTGCCAATTATTGTGTTGTTCCTAATGACACTGCAATCAGCCTGCTGACTGAACTCTGCCTCATCATCAATATGTCTCTGTACATGTTCCCCCTGGGCATTCACAGTATGGGGTGTTGTTGCACTACCTCAGTTACTGCACATGTAAATAAAATGTATTGAGTCACTAAGATGTGTGTTACCTGTGACCAATTATATTTAAATGTGACAACAATGCATGTTCAGGGTAGCCATTATTACTAATCAAGGAACATTTGTGAAAGGGAATATGATTACTCGGTATCCATGATAGGCATTGTAAGGGGCTGACATCTGTGATTTAAACAATGCTCTGATCTGAACAATATATGTTGTACTGATAGATGTACGTTGCACAGGGAGCTGCTAATGAATTTGCGTTTTTGCACATTAATGGGAAATCGTTTTTAAAAGCAGAGGCTTTCTTTTAAAAAAACGGGGAGCTGCTAATTGTATTGAGTTTTGCACATTAACTGAAATAATCGTTTTAAAAGAGAGGTTTTTTAAAATTGCTTTTTGTGTTCTCAGTGTGCCACTTACCTCTAGACTTCGAGTGTGCCCTGATTTTAGGTAGCGGTGTCCGTCTGTCAGAGCGGACCCGCCATTTTGTGAGGTGTGCGGTCTAGTCTTTTTGGGCCCACAGCTACAAAGGGACACGCTGGCGTGGGCGCGCAGCGTGAAAGAGAAAATTTATGTTGTACTGATAGATGTACGTTGCACGGGGAGCTGCTAATGAATTTGCGTTTTTGCACATTAATGGAAAATCGTTTTTAAAAGCAGAGGCTTTCTATTAAAAAAATGGGGAGCTGCTAATTGTATTGCGTTTTGCACATTAACTAAAATAATCGTTTTAAAAGAGAGGTTTTTTTAAATTGCTTTTTGTGTCCTCAGTGTGCCACTTACCTCTAGACTTCGAGTGTGCCCTGATTTTTGGTAGCGGTGTCCGTCTGTCAGAGCGGACCCACCAATTTGTGAGGCGTGCGGTCCAGTCTTTTTAGGCCCACAGCTACAAAGGGACAAGCTGGCGTGGGCGCGCAGCTGACGCGCGCAGCGGGCGCTCCAAAGGCGCGCCAAAGGCAAGCCCATCTGCGCCCGTCCGCGCACTGAACGCGCACAGCGCCAGCCAGGCTGCCCGTCTTAGACCGCAGCAGGCTACTGAAGGAGGCTGCTGTATCTGCTATACAGGTACTGAATTACGCAAGATAGGTGCGCTGGGAAAGGGGAGGGGGAGATGTGAAATTGAGGAGACTGCGGGCCCTATTTCAAATTTTGTAACACAAGAGCACCTCCTTTGTGGGCTACTTAATGTAAGATCTCTGCCTAAGCATTGTGTGGAGATTCAGTTGATGTTGGAGCTCCACGAATTGGCTATCCTATTCATGACAGAAACATGGACACATTTAGAAAGTGATTTAGAATTAGGATTGGCATGTCCGCCGGGGTATAAAGTCTGTCATAAACCTAGACTGAGTGGGAGGGGAGGAGGAGTAGGTGTGATCTTTAAAGAATAATGGAATCTGGTTACTATTGATATTGATGTGATAGAGGGGTTTGAAATGCTTGGATTTGCCGTAAAGGATTCTAATGATCATGTAATGACTGGGATTATTTGTTATAGGCCTCCAGGGGCTATTAGTGTGCAGCAACAGCAGTCACTGATTGAGACTATCAGCAATATGGCGGTTACACACGTTAGGTTGGTGGTTTTGGGTGATTTCAATCTTTGGCTTAATGGATCATTAGACTCGGGTTTTAATAATTTACTTCAGTCTTGTGAAGGTTTTAACCTACATCAGCGGGTCTCTGAGCCAACTCACAAGGGAGAACACACCCTGGATTTAATTTTCTCAGAGGATCACATACTAAGAATCTTGGATATTTTGCAGGTGGTCTGGTCCGACCATTACTTGATTAAATTCCAGGCATATAACCCGAAGTGTGGCAGTCACGTAACCAGAGAAACAAAAAACTATGTTAGCAGAGATTGGAAGGCCTTTCTAAGAATGGGTAGTACTCCTCCGGTGTTTGTTCTGGATGGTTGCTTTGTGACGGACAGTCATGTGGAGGAGAACTATGCGACTCTTTGTACACAGATCACATCCACATTGGACCGGGTTGCTCCACTGAAAAATTGTAGGAGAGCGGGTAGACCCTCTGCAGATTGGAGCATATAAATTCTCCCTACTTCCATGGACAGAGTAATTCCACAGTCATACGCACATACACTCATCATACGCTAGGGCCCATCACACTAACATTCATTCTATTACTCTATCCACGCTGAATATACGAGAGGAATCCTAAACAATCTGCATCTAATCTGAGGTCAATGTGACCTAATTGATCAGTCTTGAGTCATGATTTAAACATTAAGAACACATTTGGAAATTCAATAAATGACAAAGAAATAATCACCCGACACTGTGATTCAAACAAAAGGTTATTTTATCTAAATTAGTTCAAATGAAAGTCAACCAATAACGAAATCATTATTCTCATAGTTACCTATTCTAGCTAAATGTCATATTTGGGTCAGGACAGGTCTCTCAGTAAAGTCTCCCGAGTCGCCGTCCTCTCAATCAGCGTCGATCCTCTCGAGCATAAGTTCGGGAAGAAGTGGCCTTAGACCCTCCCTAGTCTAACAGTATTTATACTAAAACTTACACATTGAAAGTTACAAACAAACTCCAAACGTCCGTTGAGTCGTTGAGCAGAGCGAGCCGGAAAGGATGTTGACTCGCAACATTTAGAAAAACCTCCGCTCTCGAAAATCTCAAAAATAAAAACACGGAAGAAGGAAGCACAAACTAAAAAATGTAACATCCATGAATGCTCTTCCTCGGAATCATAGTGAAGCCACCGCAAGTTTATCAGAGTTCATTGTGGCTTTTATTCTCTCCCAAGGATGACTGGTGACAACTGGCGCCAAGCCCGGAGCTGCTGTCCTCACGGAAACTTTTAATACAGACAGAGGCCGAGGTCAGGTGGTTTTCAACCATATCCAGCGAGGCCTCTCTTCGTATTTCATCTACTCAAATGCAGGCCGTAAATATCGGCCATCTTTGACTAGGCCAGAATGGACCATCTTAATTAAAAGAAACACAAAACAACGTTACTACATCGTAATGATTATACAGTGTTAATTCCCACTAAAAACCCTTATGTGTATGTAATTAACTAGCCATCTGCAACATAAAGAAGCATTAAGAGCATATTATTTCGAAGCGCAAACACATAACAAGTAGCACTTTAGCCACACATATTTAATTAATTTGCTCACCAACTTAGTTCACGTATTAATAAAGCAACATAAATGCAATCCCGCGTGTAATTCTTTCATTAGTAAAGTTGATTAGTCAGAAACTTCAACAAAATTGATATTTAATAATTAATTATCAGTAATTTTAATTATGACATTTAAAACATAAACTGGAGTTCAAATTTCAATAGAAAACCCTGCTCCAGCAATCCCCCCTTTGGTGATATATTATCACCACAAAAACCAACCCAAAAAAAAATGTAGTCCCCATTTCTTAGGAGAAATTCAAATGTCTTTTTGAACAACATGCTACACACCAGTCTCTCTTTCATCCTCTTTTCTCGATTCTAGGTACACACTCTCCCTAAATTTTTCTAATTCTATTTCTTGTGGGTCTCTCTTTGACCTCTTTTGTTTCTTTTCAGTATTTACTTTTATATTTTTCTTTTTCCCTCCCCTGTTTTTACAACACAAACATCCTAATCTGAGTATCAATAAAGCAACAATCACACATGTCAAAGGAAACAATATCTTACCAATTATGGTACTACCTATTTTAGCAATAAAGTTCTTAACAGTAATCATCTTATTAGCCATTTTAGTCCAGATACTTTCAGCTTCCAGTGGTACTAATTCTTCATGCAAATCAGTAATATTTTTGATATAGACCTTTAGATCTTTGCTTTCGTCAGGAATGTAAGTGCAACAATGTTGAACTTTCAGCATTCCACAGACTCCACCCTCTTTGGCCAATAGAATATCAAGGGCAAGTCGATTTTGCATAGACATGGCGCGTAAGGCAACCATCTCCGTATTTACCAATAGAAATCCTCCAGCGGTGCTTGTCGATGAGCGATCCACCACTGTTGACAGCTTCCGAATTCCATATGCATTTAATGAAATTCCCACTGCTGGAATCAAAGCTCCAAAAATATCTCCTACAATTTCTGACCAAGTTTCTCTTCTAAAGCGTGTTAGTAGATTAATCTGTTCTGCATCATCTATCTTATCTATATGGAAAATTTTTGGAAAGACCAGGCCAACATAACACGTGCCATACCAATGGTCAGGCAACCTGTAATAAGCCTTATTCCCACAAATATAATACACTCCCGGGAAAACCGGATCTTCTCCTCCCTTGAATCCCCATCCTGTTGCAATAAAGTATGTATCATGACACTCACTAGTCCCAACGAAATAATTATCATATTGAGATTTCCTCCTGGTAATGCATAGCTTACCCTTCTGTGATGCATCTAAAGCCAAAGTTGGACAGGCCCCATTCTTCAACTCCTTTCCCATCTCAATATCCCATATTGTCTCACTCATTTTATATTCCCCTGCCTTTTCATGCATGCTCACTCTTCTTTTCTCTACCATGTCTAGGAAAGCCTTTTCTTCTTCTTTCAAACTGCAAGTTAAATTGTTTCAAAAAATTTAATCTAATGTTAATTCTTCTGTTTCAATAAAAATCTCACCAAAAATGTTAGCTTCTTTAGCAGGGTTCAGTTTCTTATTCATAGGCAATTGCCCAAAAATGTTATCCTTATTAGACATCTCATAATCTATTTTCCCTAACAAATAAAAAACACTACTTAACACACTACATGAAATCCCATACGTAGCTGGAAGATGGTGATAAGTAACTCCCTCTGAAACAGATGCAGGCAATTGCATACAGACGTAGCAATCCCTTACTTCCATTGTCTTTACGTATTCGTACAACAACTTTGAAAAAACATTACTAGAAAAATCATTAATTGACCTATCCTTATGTATGTATATGTTACTAATTCTAGTTGGAACTACTTTCTGTGAACTCTTCTCTATGTTAGTATTATTCTCAGTATGTATTCCAAAAGTGTCTATTGTAACTCTAAAAGTAACTAGTAAAGCAAGTACACTCCATAGTAGCATTAATAATCCTGTACAGCAGCAGCACATTCTACACCGTCTTTTCAAGAAGGTACATCTACTTTGATAATTTTCTGTGTTAGCCATCTTATTACTCTGGCAGTGTCTTTTGACTTAGCCTCTACTACTCCACTACTGAATTTCTAGAACTCTAGATTATTTCAAACAGCTAATTTTAGATTTTCTTCTTTTCACTCTTCTCCAAGTGACTCCTTCAGTTCACTCAATTTGGATTTTCATCACTTTTCACAAGATAACTTTCAGGATTCCAACAGTTTTCTCCTCCTCAACCACTCCCCGTAAGGTCCCCTCTGGATTTCCTTGACTTTCTGCCTCTTCTTCTTCAGACAGTGCCACGTACGTCCATTCCGGTGACCTATACTTCTGGTTGGGCTTTCTGATTCTCTTGATTTCCTCTGATTCTTTGATTCCTTTTGTTTTTCACCTTTTACTTGATTCTGACTCGACACCTCGTTCACCTGTTCAGCTTTCGATGAATTTGCTCGTGTCAGTCTGTACCTCAGCCTCTTTATCTTGTTAGGCCAAAGATCTCCTTTTACGCTCCTTTTCGGTCTCACTTCTTTATTATTTCTTTCTCCAATCCAAGTTCTCTTTCTCAGAACTCGACCCTCTGGTTTCCCATTCTCACTCTCATCCGATTCTGTCTCATTTGCCTCTGGTTCATCAACAATTTTCTTTTGCTCCACAGACTTCTTCTCCACTGATTGAGATTTCCCTACTACTGTCCCTCCTCGGGTCTCCGACACGCAATCTTCTTGCTGTCTACTTGTCCCTTCACCTAGCTTATCAGAAATGTTCCCTATACCTCCTCGGGAGTCTTCCGCAATCTGTCCCTCTCTATCTTCTTCTGACCCTACTTCTTCAGGAGTAATCTCAAGTGGATTCCCAATCTCTTCATCTGACTCAGGTGTAGTCTCTGTGGAATTGTTCTTTCCTTCTCTTTCTTTTTCACCGCTTGTTGAAACTTCAGGCATTTTTCCAGAATCTGAACTTTCTCCTGAGGTCCTCAATGTTCCTCTTGAAGCCTCTCTTGGTAAGGAAAAAGAATCACCTGACTCTCTTTCTCCTTCCCCCCTTTCAGGATTCTTTTGTCTTCTCACCGGTTCAGTCTCTGCATCATCACTGGAATCTGATTCTTCAGAATACTCTTTACCAGTCCCATCCTTTGGATTCGGAACCCTCAGAGTATGACTTGCATGAACCCAGTTTTTCACACCAGCACACTTTACAGCAGTTGTCGTAGTCAGAATGACTTGTCTTGGCCTTCCCCACCTTGGAACCAAGCAATTTCTTCTTCTGTGCACTTTTATTCTCACCCAGTCCCCTGGACTTAGATCATGGGCTTGCTTCTTTTCAAGTGTGGTGGCGTCTTCTCCAACCTGGTGAAACACAGAATGAACTACGTCAGCCAGGCCTTTACAGTAATCCAAAATCATGTCATCAGTTATTGTCATCAACTTGTTGACAGGCACGAAAGCATGTCTCATTGCTCGTCCCATCAGTATTTCATGTGGACTCAACCCTGTAGTTCTATCTGGAGTAGACCTAATACTCATTAGCACTAGAGGCAAGACATCAGGCCATTTCATTCCAGTGGCTAAACACATCTTACCAATTCTATTTTTGATTGTGCCGTTCATCTGCTCAACAACACCAGAAGCCTCTGGCCTGTATGCACAATGTAGCTTTTGCTGTATGCTCAATGCTTCACAAATTAAACCCATGAGCTCATTGTAGAAGTGTCCACCTCTGTCTGACTCAATTGTCACTGGGAACCCGTACCTAGGAATCAACTCTCTTAACAGTAACTTGGCCACTGTTATTCCATCATTCCTCCTAGTCGGATAGGCTTCCACCCACCTTGAGAACAAACAGACTACCACTAGAACATACCTCAATCTATTCACTTGGGGCATTTCAATGAAATCAATTTGCATTCTGGTAAAAGGACCTCCTTCTCTGCCTATTGTTCCTAGGTTCACCACTGTTTTCTTTCCAGTATTAAACTGCTGACAAATCAAACATCTTTGACAGATGCTTTCTGCAATCAGCCTGAACTTTGCATTGTACCAGGTTTGTTTAAAGGACCTAATCATAGCGTCCCTCCCCAGATGTCCCTGGCCATGATACATTCTTGCCATTGTTGATAGCATCGAATTAGGCATGACTGGTCTTCCATCTCTATAGATCCAAACATGATCTTTCTCTCTTGGGGCACATCCTGCCTTGATCCAATCTCTCATTTCCTCATCTCCTGCTTCATCCTGTAACTGTTTCACTTCATCCCATGTTTCCAGGACATTAGTAAACATCTCAGAACAAAAAGACATTTCCCTTTCTCTTCCCCGGTTAATCGAATGATTGTTCTTTGCACAATACTGTGCTATGTCATTTGCAAAGCGATTACCAAGAGTAACAAAATCATCTCCTTGTCCATGAGCAGCACATTTTACAACTGCTAGTTCTTTAGGCAGCTGTATCGCCTCAAGCAACTTCCCAATCACTTCAGCATTCTTTATTGGAGTTCCACTCGATGTCAAGAAACCTCTCTGCAGCCAAAGTTGGCCAAAATCATGAACCACTCCAAATCCATACTGACTATCAGTCATCACAGTCACTCTCAAATTCTTCCCAATCTTGCAAGCTTTCGTCAATGCCACCAATTCAGCCACTTGAGCAGATCTAACTCCCTTCAAAGGCGAAGCTTCCATAACTTCTGAAACCTTGCACACCGCATATGCTGCACTTAGCACACCATCATCAGTTCTCAGACATGATCCATCCACAAACAACACATGATCACTCTCAGGTAGTGGCAGATCTCTTATGTCTGGTCTGGGTTTTGTGCAGTAGTCAAGCACATCCAAACAATCATGATCAACATCATCTCCCACATTCACATTTTCAGCATCCGGTAACAGTGTTGCTGGATTCACATTCACACATCTCTCAAGGGTTACATTTGATGCTCCCAGAATGATTTTCTCATATTTAGTCAGCCGACTATGTGACATATATTGAGTCCTGCTTCTTGTCAAAAGAATTGCCACATCATGAGGTACGAACACCCTTACAGGATATCCCATTATTATACCCTCACTCTGTTCCAAGCTTCTGCATGTAGCAGCTACTGCTTTCAGACAACCTGGCAAACCCACAGCTACGGGGTCAAGTGTTGATGAGAAGTACGCAATTGGCCTTCTCAGTCGTCCATGTTTCTGGATTAACACTGAAAGTGCACATCCATTTCTCTCACTGCAATACAACTCAAACTCCTTCTCATAGTCTGGCATTCCCAAAGCAGGAGCTTCACACATTCTGCTCTTCAATTCTTCAAATGCTGCCATTTGTTCTGCATTTAATTCCAATGGGTCTCTCACTTCACTTTTAGTCAATTTAATCAGTGGCTTTGCTATCAGGGAGAAATACTTATCCACTGACGACAATAGCCCACCATCCCCAGAAACATCCTCACTTCTCTCTGGGTCATTGGGGCTCTCATTCCTCTGATAATTTTGATCCTGTCATTAGTCACCTTTCTCAGACCTTTTTCAATATTGTGTCCAAGATAATGCACCTCTTTCTTGCAAAATTACAATTTGGCTGGAGATACCTTTAACCCTCCATCTGCCAGATGATTCATTAATGCTATGGTATCTACTTCACAAGCTTCACGTGTCTTCGATGCTACAAGTAGGTCATCGATATACTGCACTAGTACTGAGCTTTCAGGCATGATCAAACTCTCCAATGATTTCTTCAACAACTGATTGAATATTGAAGGACTCTCTGTATACCCCTGTGGGATACGGCACCATGCCAAAATACGCTGTCCAAACCGAAATGCAAAAATCGGCTGGCTGTCATGATGCAATGAAATTGAAAAGAAAGCATGACACAAATCAATTACTGTATACCATTCAGCATCATGAGGAATCTGATACAAAATCACTGATGGATTTGGCACAATGGGACAACATGCTACCACAATTTTGTTAATCTTTCTCAAATCTTGTACAATCCTGAACTTCCCATTAGGTTTCTTCAGCCCCATTATCGGTGAATTACATGGGCTACTCAGTAACTCTCTCAAAACACCCTGTTGAATCATCTTGTCAATTATAGGGGTTATTCCTTCAATTATTTCTGGTGTCAATCTGTATTGTGGGATATTAGGATAAATAATTCCTTCTTTCACTGTAATCTTAACTGGATCTACATTATTCATCAATCCCACATCTTCTCCAGTAAAATCCCAAACCGCTGCTTTTACTGTGTGTCTTAACTCTTGAGGCAAATCATCTGGATTAAACACAGCATATGTTCCAACAATCTCACTTTGTCTATTATCTAGAGTCATCCTGTACAAAACATCCTCATCTGGTGTCTCAAAAGCTATTCCATCCGGAGTACAGAAAATTGTGCAATTCATTTTACACAATAAGTCCCTACCTAACAAATTCACTGGACTAGTGTCACAGACTACAAATCTGTGCATATCTGAAAATTTCCCTATTCTTACCCTTACTGGTTCGGTAAAACGAGTCTTAATCTGTGTATTAGCTACACCAACCACTTGGATTGCTTCGTCCGAGAGAGGAAGATTTCTTATATCTGCTGACCTGACAGTTGATCTCGTCGCTCCTGTGTCTACAAAAAAAGTAACACTTTCTCCATTTATTTTCCCATCTACAAATGGTCCTGCCTGGTCTATTTCTAGAGTTGCACCAAGTATGCACTCTTCCTCCTCTCTTCGGCACCGTCAATAGTCCCCTTCAGACTCACTCCCCTCATTCTTTAGCCAGTACTGTTGTACCGGGTTTGAACGTCTCGGTTTGTTTACCTGCTCATCATTGTAGAATCCTGAGTCCTGGTTATATTTCTGGGACCCTCTATTCTGCGGCAAGGGCGGTTTTGGCTCTTGACTCTGCTGTCTGACAACCTTCTGTTGTTGCTGCTGATGATTACACCCCTCGTTCTGCACCTGTTGATTCAATGATTTATTCTCATTACTTACTAATGGTGGATTTGTACACTCGGATCTCCAGTGCCCCAATTGTCCACGGTTGTGACATGGGAACTTTTTTTTGGCCTCTTCTAGATTCCCCTTTCCTTTTCCTGTACCGTATCTGGGCCTATTTCCTGGATTATTTGCTTGTTCCACCATCTGTGCTTCTTGCCTTTCTGCAACCTTCACCTGTGCCCACATTGCTTTCTCTTTCAGCTTTCTTTGTTTTGCCTCAATCTCATCACTGAAGTACTTTGCATGTCTCAAGATCTCATCAATCTTTTTACTCTGCCAATCAACTGTGTGCTCTCGAATCCTTTCACTGATTTCAGGTCTCAAGCCATATACAAACCTGTATACAAAATGACTCATATCCTTATCACCCAGGTGTTCATCTCCACTGAACTGTTTAAAAGCCAGTATCAGCCTTTCATAAAAAGCATGAACTGATTCTTTTGCTTCCTGATGTGTTCGATCTATCTTAACCCAGTCTGTCTCATTAGGGGGTACCTTATTCTTCAGGAACACAATAACCTGCTCATACTTCTTCATTACCTCCGGGTCTGGAGCTCCGGTATTCAGATCTCTTGGGTATTCCTTAGCAGGCCAATCTACAACTATTTTACACTCTGCCCACAAGTCTGCTGGAACAATTATATCAAACAGACTATTCAGGTCAATCCACAGCACTTTTGACAATTTCACAAACCTGTCTACCTGCCTATACCACTCGACGGGCTTTTCTCTCAGTCGAGGGAAATCATTCGTAAATGACAAAATATCCTGTCTAGTCCATGGGACATGTACGTATCCTCCTCCAGGAATCTCTCTCATAGGATAAGCATCCACTGTTTTTTCTTTTTCTCTCAAGGGAAATGCTGAGTAAGTCCTGTCCACTGAATCTTCTCTTTTCTTATACCATCTAGCCTTCCACTTTTCTACATCACCCCATTTTCGCAATAAGGAAATCATTTCTTTAATCTGCCCTGTTCTGCCAACATCATTTAGATTCTCAATGTCCTTGTCAGAAAAATCCACCCTGTAAGGCTTCTGCAAAGCTTTTACCTTATCCATGTCAACTCCTAGTTCACTCGCTATTCCTTTTAACCTGTCATGTGTACTCTTAGCCCTCCAGGTGATACTCTTGCACATGAATAACAACTCTCCATCATGATGATTTTTCAACATTTCTGTAGGAATTGTTCCCGCAATAAGCTCCTCCAATTCTATGCGCAACCTTGCTACATCAATTGCCTGAGAATCTTTATCCTTCTTTTGAAGAAACTTCAACCAATCATTCAAATCCTCAGCTGTTATTTCTGTAGACCTTTTCACTTCACCCACTTGCTCTGCCATCCTCTGTGGTTCCAAAATTGATCCTCATAAACAACCAGTATTCAATCCTGAATTAAGCTGTACATCTAATCCTCCACTACAGGTGTCATGTCTTAATTGTCTCAAATGATTTTCTCCCGTCCTCATTCCTGATTCCTCCAAAGAACCAACCAAATCATTTCCTACATAGGGAACTGTCAAACCATTTTCACCCATTCTTTGTTTATCAAAAATAGGCATAACCGGACCTATGGTTACAGGCACTGTAACAGCTTCTAGATTTTTTGTTAGCTCTCTAATTTTCTCAGTCAACTCAGATGTGGTTCTGGCTAATTCTCTTGTTTTCTCATCCCAGATTTGATTCTCTTTCTCTCGTTCTCTCTCTTTCCGTGAAAGAGCTACCACTTTTCAGATCAGGTGTCACAATTTCTGTTTTAACAATTCGCAAAGTATCTCTTATGGGAGTAGCAACTGGTGTTCTCTCTTCTGGTTCTGGTCTATATGGAGGTGGTCTTTTGTAAATCATGTCATCCAAGACTTCATCCTCATAATCATTAGCCCTATACCTTCTCACCTCTGTATCAGGCACCTTTTCCATACCCTTCCTCCCTTCCTTCTCTTCAACAGTTCTCATAGGATATAGTCCCTCTGACATACTAGCATCTCGCCATCTCCTCATTCGATCATGATGAGTTTCACGATCATATTTCCTCCCAAAAATATACCTATAATTACCTCCACTCCTCTGCTTTTCTCGCTCATGCACCTCATCTTCCCATTCTACCAGCGCCTCAAACTGTGTCGGCCTTGGTCTAGGCTCCAGACACATCATCTTTTCCCGTAAATTTCTCAACACGGCCATATTAAATGAACCATGTTCCGGGAACGCTAAAACACCATCTTCTTTAGTGTACTTAGCCCAATTGTCTAACCATATACAGGTATGATACCCATATTTCGCAACCATGAAGGATGCAGGAGTTCTTGTCGGAGGTAGCAATTCACCTTCTCTAGTTTTTATGTCCTTATCCTTGTCGAACCATTTTTTAATTTTACCGAACAAGGATTTCTTTTTCTTTTCCTCCGTTTGGTAATACATTTTCGCGTTTACTGCAACCTTTTTAGTCCCTTCCGCAACTGTACGATCTTTTGTCCAATAGCAGCGCGACCCACACTAACGCACCAATCCTGGAGCGTCTACGTCACCCTGTACTCCTTCCAATCCCTGCGCGGCTCACACCAACGCACCAATCACAGCACGAGCACTGTTCTAATCCACTGCCCAATCACAGTGCGGTCTGTCTGACGTCAGTAGTCGCTGCAGTCGCTTCTGCTCTTGTCTCCTGTCACTCGTCTACTCCTCCTTTACAAAACCTTCTCAATAGACTCTGTTCCACATTCTACAAAATCTATTAGTTACAACATACAAACATCTCCATTGTCTGCTTCGCTAACCACAGAATAGTAAAGAAAGGTCTTTCTTACATGAATCCCGCTTCTCTCTAGAACAGCGCTTACCTCTGCTCCACTACGGAATTATTACTTTCGTTGACACAGTAGCACATCCCTCTACTCTGCCCTTCTATCATGCATCCATTAACTGCTTCCTCCAGGAATGCTCCAAATAGTCTCACAATCAACTAAATGCTCATACATTCACGCACTTTCACACCAGAAAATGTAGCACATTTACACAGAATCCTGCCTTTCCCGAGAACAGCGAACAGTCTGTCCCACTACAGAATTATAACACACGTTAACCAAGCAGCGCTGACCTCTGCCCAGTCCTTCAAACAACCTTAGAGAATACCTATTACTTCTCCAGCAGTAAGCTTTAACGGCAAACCTTACGGATCCCTGGGACTTAAGACCAGAGTTTCACAGATAACCTTCGCTACCATACGCACTCCTTTTATACTGAAAATATGTCTCTAATAGTAACACACGACGATGTCACTGATTCCGAACCCAGACAATGTGACGCGCAACTTCAATTGTCACACGTTTTTCCCTGCATACGTACAGGGCCAACAATCCCGTCTTTCCCGAGAGCAGCACTCACTTCCCTCTGCCCTACTACGGAACCGTCACCAGCTCCCCACGTTCCAGAAGCCGTACACACTACATATAACTCAATACGACGACTTCAACATGTAGTATTAGTGGATGTATGACGTTACAACGCACACTTTTACAACGCATGCACTTACAACGCATTCTTTACAACGCATAATCCATTACAACGCATGACTTTACAACGCAGTACACTACAACGCATTTTTAAAAAATACCTTTACAACGCATTACCATTACAACGCATACTACCTTTACAACGCATACCATTACAACGCATAATATTAAATTATATTTAAGGTAAGTATTAGATAGTATAGGGGTAAAAATTACTATTCTAACTCCAGGGGGTGCAACAGTAAGGTAAGTGTTGGATAGTGTAGGGGTAAAAATTACTATTCTAACTCCAGGGGGTGCAACAGTAGGGTAAGTGTTGGATAGTGTAGGGGTAAAAATTACTATTCTAACTCCAGGGGGTGCAACAGTAGGGTAAGTGTTGGATAGTGTAGGGGTAAAAATTACTATTCTAACTCCAGGGGGTGCATCAGTAGGGTAAGTGTTGGATAGTATAGGGGTAAAAATTACTATTCTAACTCCAGGGGGTGCATCAGTAGGGTAAGTGTTGGATAGTATAGGGGTAAAAATTACTATTCTAACTCCAGGGGGTGCATCAGTAGGGTAAGTGTTGGATAGTATAGGGGTAAAAATTACTATTCTAACTCCAGGGGGTGCATCAGTAGGGTAAGTGTTGGATAGTATAGGGGTAAAAATTACTATTCTAACTCCAGGGGGTGCATCAGTAGGGTAAGTGTTGGATAGTATAGGGGTAAAAATTACTATTCTAACTCCAGGGGGTGCATCAGTAGGGTAAGTGTTGGATAGTATAGGGGTAAAAATTACTATTCTAACTCCAGGGGGTGCATCAGTAGGGTAAGTGTTGGATAGTATAGGGGTAAAAATTACTATTCTAACTCCAGGGGGTGCATCAGTAGGGTAAGTGTTGGATAGTATAGGGGTAAAAATTACTATTCTAACTCCAGGGGGTGCATCAGTAGGGTAAGTGTTGGATAGTATAGGGGTAAAAATTACTATTCTAACTCCAGGGGGTGCAACATTAGGGTAAGTGTTGGATAGTGTAGGGGTAAAAATTACTATTCTAACTCCAGGGGGTGCATCAGTAGGGTAAGTGTTGGATAGTATAGTGTAATATTATGCGTTGTAATGGTATGCGTTGTAATGGTAGTATGCGTTGTAATGGAATGCGTTGTAAAGGTAGTTTTTAAAAATGCGTTGTAGTGTCATGCGTTGTAATGTCATGCGTTGTAATGGATTATGCGTTGTAAAAAATGCGTTGTAATGGTAGTGCGTTGTAAAAGTTGCGTTGTAAAGGTTGTTCCCCAGTATTAGTACATATATCAACATTAATCAATAAATCAATGAATCCAAAAGCCTATGTACAAGCAATCTATCAGATCAAGACAATAATCAAACCATCATACTGCTACCAGGAAACTGCTGCAGATTGGAGCATATAAATTCTCCCTACTTCCATGGACAGAGTAATTCCACAGTCATACGCACATACACTCATCATACGCTAGGGCCCATCACACTAACATTCATTCTATTACTCTATCCACGCTGAATATACAAGAGAAATCCTAAACAATCTGCATGTAATCTGAGGTCAATGCGACCTAATTGATCAGTCTTGAGTCATGATTTAAACATTAAGAACACATTTGGAAATTCAATAAATGACAAAGAAATAATCACCCGACACTGTGATTCAAACAAAAGGTTATTTTATCTAAATTAGTTCAAATGAAAGTCAACCAATAGCGAAATCATTATTCTCATAGTTACCTATTCTAGCTAAATGTCATATTTGGGTCAGGACAGGTCTCTCAGTAAAGTCTCCCGAGTCGCCGTCCTCTCAATCAGCGTCGATCCTCTCGAGCATAAGTTCGGGAAGAAGTGGCCTTAGACCCTCCCTAGTCTAACAGTATTTATACTAAAACTTACACATTGAAAGTTACAAACAAACTCCAAACGTCCGTTGAGTCGTTGAGCAGAGCGAGCCGGAAAGGATGTTGACTCGCAAAATTTAGAAAAACCTCCGCTCTCGAAAATCTCAAAAATAAAAACACGGAAGAAGGAAGCACAAACTAAAAAATGTAACATCCATGAATGCTCTTCCTCGGAATCATAGTGAAGCCACCGCAAGTTTATCAGAGTTCATTGTGGTTTTTATTCTCTCCCAAGGATGACTGGTGACAACTGGCGCCAAGCCCGGAGCTGCTGTCCTCACGGAAACTTTTAATACAGACAGAGACCGAGGTCAGGTGGTTTTCAACCATATCCAGCGAGGCCTCTCTTCGTATTTCATCTACTCAAATGCAGGCCGTAAATATCGGCCATCTTTGACTAGGCCAGAATGGACCATCTTAATTAAAAGAAACACAAAACAACGTTACTACATCGTAATGATTATACAGTGTTAATTCCCACTAAAAACCCTTATGTGTATGTAATTAACTAGCCATCTGCAACATAAAGAAGCATTAAGAGCATATTATTTCAAAGCGCAAACACATAACAGGTAGCACTTTAGCCACACATATTTAATTAATTTGCTCACCAACTTAGTTCACGTATTAATAAAGCAACATAAATGCAATCCCGCGTGTAATTCTTTCATTAGTAAAGTTGATTAGTCAGAAACTTCAACAAAATTAATATTTAATAATTAATTATCAGTAATTTTAATTATGACATTTAAAACATAAACTGGAGTTCAAATTTCAATAGAAAACCCTGCTCCAGCACTCTGCCCCATGGTTTAATGATAGAATAAAAGATTTGAAACTTGAATGTAAACAGGCAGAGAGGAAGTGGAGAAGGATGTATGAAGATAAGGATAAGTCTGCATGGAAAACTACTATCACTAGCTATAAAAAGGAAATAAATATAGCAAAAGCTGAATACTTCTCCAATTCTATCCTAAATGCTCCTAATAATACTAGAAGTATTTTCAAAATAGTGAATAACCTGATTAGGCCTGATTGCGTCAAGAATCAGATACCTCCTACCCAAGACCTCTGCGATGACCTTGCTAGGTTTTTCAATGATAAAATTAAAACTATCATTGAGGGCCTTGGTAGGGATACTGTGGAAGAGGAAGGAGTAGGCCCAGAGCTATATGAGCAGCGGAGGAGGGTCTCTTCCGGCTTCAGGATAGATCTAAAGGTTGGAGGAGAAGAGACAGAGAGCACGAATACCCTGGTGGAATTTGAGATGCCTACTGTGGAGGAATTCGGTCATGTGGCTTTAGGTATATCCTCGGGTTCACCGTTGGACCATTTGCCTCATAAAATTTGGAAGGAGTTGGGAGCAGAATTGTTCACTGTACTCCACCTTATTTGCAATCAATCTCTTCGTTCTGGAGTAGTACCGAGTAGCTGGAAGCAGGCACTGGTAACACCTCTTTTAAAAAATGCAACTTTGGACCCTGCCTGTCCTAAAAGCTACAGGCCAATTTCCCTGCTGCCTTATCCAGCAAAAATTGTAGAGCGCATAGTCAGTAGATCATTATCCAAATATCTGGAAACTAACAGGATCTTAGAAGATGTGCAATTCGGGTTTCGTCCTGCACATGGCACAGAGACTGCCCTGGTGACAGTTATGGATGAGCTTCGTATGCGGGCAGATAGAGGTCAAGCGGCGGTTCTTATCCTGCTTGACCTCTCTGCCACGTTCGACACGGTCAACCATGTCATTCTTCTGACGAGATTGAGGGAGGTGGGAATATCAGGTATCGCCTTGAAGTGGTTTCAATCTTTCCTCTCTGATAGGAGTCAGGCAGTGGTGATTCCTCCCTATCAATCTGATTTTATTAACACTTCGCATGGCGTTCCTCAGGGCTCCGCGATCAGCCCGATTTTATTTAATATATACATGAAACCTTTGATCCCCGTCATAAGGGCACATAATATTAACATTGTTAATTATGCGGACGACACTCAACTGATTCTCTCCTTGGAGGGAGAACAGTCCACATCTCTTGAAGTGTTTCATAAGTGCATGCGAGATATAGCTTACTGGTTAAAGGAAAACTCATTGCAATTCAATGCTAATAAAACCGAAGTTCTCTATTGCCTAGCAGGGAAGGCAACCCCCATGCTGCCCCCGAACTTTTGGCCATCAAATTTGGCGCGTCCACCGTTGCCTGTTGACAAGGTTCGAAATCTGGGTATCATGTTTAATAATAAGCTGACGCTCAGGTTAACAAAACCGTGGGGAGCTGTTTTGCTATTATTAGAGTCCTTCGTAAAATGTTCCCGCTCTTGCCAA
This sequence comes from Triturus cristatus, assembly GCF_964204655.1. Taxonomy (NCBI): domain Eukaryota; kingdom Metazoa; phylum Chordata; class Amphibia; order Caudata; family Salamandridae; genus Triturus; species Triturus cristatus. Next base: position 127,531,186 of record NC_140593.1, read on the forward strand.
TTCATGCACGAGTATTGGTAGCCCAAAGCACTATATAAAACAGATTAGATTATTGTAATGCTTTACTGCTGGACTCCCCGAGATACCTAATAGATAGGCTCCAGAGGATCCAACCAATTGCAGCTAAATTGGCATTGGGGAAGTCAAGACGGTTCTCGACCTCCTTGGCCTTGGCAGAACTGCACTGGCTTCCGATATTGCAGAGAATCCAGTTTAAGTCCCTCTGCATAGCTTTTAAGGCCTTGCATGGATTTGGACCAGAACTTATGCAGAGGAAATTTGCTTGGTATGCCCCTGAGAGAAGCCTTCGCTCTTCGTCAGCTAGACTAGTGAAGGTGCCAAGATTAAAAAAAAAAAATCCGGTGGCAGAGCTTTTAGTATCTCTGCCGCCCAATTATGGAATAAGCTCCCACTGGAAATGAGACATCTGGTTGATCTCCTGCCTTTTAGGAAGAGATTAAAAACCTGGCTCTTTCCTAGTGCATGACATGGTTATTCTGGCATCTCCCTGAAACAATAGTCTCTCTGTGCACTTATATGACAGCGCCAGGATGCCTGATAGGTAATAGTGCGCTTTATAAATGCTAAAAATAAATAAATAAATACATCTGTAAGTCAACACTATCTCAGTGCATCCTGTGTAAATCTGTCCTAGTAAAATAATAACATATGGATACATTTTTATCAGACCAATCAATAACTCTTTTCCCAACTGAGCTTTGTTACCCTAAACATCAATCAGTTTGTTTAAAACACATTTCAAATGCGGTTTGTTGGTAGCCTGTCCCTTGAAGATGCTATAATCACATTTGTAGGCAATCTAATTGATTGCGGGGGGGATGCATCTGTCGTAATCCACTACCAATCCAACAGGATATGTCCACACAGCAAAAATTAATGTGAGCACAAAGTATCAACCATTGGCAACTTATTTTTTAAAACACTCTTAAAAGACGTAACTAAGTATACTTACTGATCCTAAACTACACTAACATATCATGTACTAATATTAAACTAAACACAACTAACTAGCTTACCTAAGACTATACACATAACAACATATATTAAACATCAACCCACCACCCCCTTACGGCACAAAGACACCTTAACCTATAAATCAACTAACTCAACATACATACTAAACAATTATATATATTTTTGTATTTTTCTTTACATTTTTTATTAACAAGTCCAAAAACACATCAAAACCCTCCCCCAAAAGAAAAAGAAACTTAAACAAAAGCACTGAAAAGAGAATATCTACACCTAATACTATATTATCTCTACACTTAATCAACACGTAACAACAGCTAACTAATAAATCTATTAACAGGATGGTAAATAGGAGAGGGGAAACGTGAGACTGGACAGGGTGGGAAACAGAACAACCATTGTCCTTCAATAGGGGAGCCCCAGGGCCCCCTTTATGTCCATGAGGTGGCCCTTTATTTCAGCATTATCCCGTTCGAGTCAGGCCACACGAACGTTCAAAGTGAACATCTGCCTCCTCTCCCTCTTTGTGAGGACAGACCTTTCCCTGTGTCTTGCAGCTCTGGAGGATGTCCCCGGATGTGCACTCTGTGAGTGAGGTAGACTTAGAGTGGAAGATGTAGGTGCCGCACGTGGAGCAGCTCCTGATGGACCTGGGACAGCTAACCTTTTCCTTTGTGTTGGCCGAGGAATTTCTGATGATCCAGAGATTTGCTGGGGCTGGCTCTGGTGTGTTGATGCAGGCAGGGTCGCGTGTTTTTCCCAGATTTCTTTGTACTGCCTGTGATGGACTTCCACCTGCCAGAAGCCCTTTCCTCCCGGTACCTCCTAGCCATTGCATTGTAGCGCTTAGCCACACACCTGATGTGTTGGTAAAGTTCCTTCCGCTGCAGTAACAGACGTTCCTCCTCCGGGGACATGTTATCTTTAAAATTAAAATGATACATTTTTCCTGAGTCCAGGAACATGATGGCATAATGCATATTTGCCACACCTATTAATAATGAGCTAAAGGTTATGTGATCATCATCAAAAACAACATGCAACTAGACACATAACCTGTGAATTAATGAACACATCATAACCGGAATCAGAATAAGATGCTCATGACAACAGGGTTATTCCTGTGCTTGTACAAGGCAGGCACAGAGTGCATTGACAACAGTTGTTGGATTTCTGTTTGCAATTTGGCCGTGCGAAAAAAAATAATAATCGAGGCCAACAGAGGGAGTAGAGTAAGTATGAAGTATAACAGGACCATAGCAGACCCTGCCATTATAACCACACAAAGACAGTAGGCTGCACAGTCTGCAATCAAGTCAGGTGACTAATCACAACAGTGTTTGTCATGTAGTACATTTGAGAAAAGGGAACATCATCGTATTAGTGAGCCGTTGGAGGTGTCAGCACAGCTACACAACCAGATTGGATCATGTACACATGTACTTGCCAATTTGTTGAACAATGCTTACATTTTGACATGCATGCAAGATAAGAGGGCATATGTGGCATGAAGCTTTGTGTACAAGTATCAACCAGTTCTGCACATTTCTGTGCTATGACCCTATGGGACAGCAAAGCTGCTGCATGTGAACAACACATTTGTCTGCACTTCTTTTCAGACAGTGGCAGTGTGAACGCATTTATGGGAGTGCAAAGGAAAGCACCCTCACCCAAAAATCTATGTTGTCTGATTTGAGCACATGTTAGTCAATGTTACGCAAGGATCACTATCATGCACCTGATTCATCAGTGGACTATTGTGTATTTCATGTGTGACACATTCAGATGACCAACTAGTAACATGTGAATTGGCAGAACTGTTGAGTATGTCACTGTAAAGAGCATATTATAGGCATAAATTACACACAGTCTGAACATCAAAAACTCCACAATTTTGAAGGTGCCCCTGTGTGAATGGTTCTGTGTGATGATGAGTGGGCTTAGCAGTGTAACAATGTCAAACACTCATCAATTGCAGTGTGAAAGGATGTCTGATGCATGATTTGAGATTGTCCTATGCTGAATTTCTCATACATGCTTCGGCACTGAGTCTGCAATAGTCTGTACAAGACTATTTTGTGACTATAACATTTCCTAGGGCTACAGAGGCTTGCTTATTTGCCTCAGCATGGGAACGATTCACAGGATTCCTCATCAAATACACTGGTATTTGCTGTGACAGATTCATGTACCAACAATATATGTTACATTGGAGAAGTGTTCTTTATAAACTTGTTGATGTTTCATCATGTCATTCAGCCCTCAGTGTCATTGTGGTTATGTGACCTGCTCTCTGAACAACTAACTGACAATGTAAACTGGAACTGCTATTAGACAGAACAATTACCAACATGCACATCAGTGCTGTGTGTCAACGTGTACCAGGTCTGTTCATACACATCTACACCATTACTCAAATGTATCTTCTCATGTGTGTACACTCTGGGATGTACCTACAATGGCTGGAGTGATGTACAAAGTTTGTATTGATGGGCTCAAAATTCAGTTGCTCACTATCTACCATATTCATCAGTGAAACAATTCCATGCAAAGGGAAATTAATAAACATGTTGTAGCAGTGGACATGCAACATGCACACAAGCTGACCTGTACACATGACACCATGTGAAGGAGCCTGGATCATTGTGAGTTTTTGATCACATCATGCTCAATAAATCACATATGTGTCTGACCTTTATTACTAAATGACATTAAATTGAATGTGTCATGAGTACACACAGACACAGCTTGGGTAAAATCACTGGGGGATATGTACAACGAAGTGGCAGAGAGAGGCGTTAGCCATCATGGCTTTACGCTTTTCTCTGCCACTTATGAAATGCAAGGCTGCACCATATTGCAAGTGTGTCTGTGTGCAGGGGAGGAGTGTTCATGTACAGGATGGGGACCTTCCTGTACATGAATAATCCATGGCCTTTTGCTTTTTTCATGTGTGCTACACAAGGCAGCACACATGGAAAAATCAAATCCTCGTTTAGCCAACTTAAGACCAGATTTTACCAGGTCTTGATTTCGGTGCAGCCTCCTATGTACGCCACCTTTGTACATAAGGGGCAGCGTAAAAAACAATGAGTTTTGCGGTGCAACGCCTACCGCAACACCCACTGCCCACCCTTTGCACGCTAATCACAGCGTGAAAGGGGGCCTTATTTACAAGGCAGTGTTAATCCACATTAAGTGGCTTAACGCTGCCTTGTAAATAAGGCAAAGCCCCCATTGCTACCACAAAGTTGATAAAAGTGGCATTGTGGTGGCCATAGGGACTTGTACATATGCCCCACTCTTTTGTGGTGACACAGTTGATGCCATGGGGGCAAATATCATATGGTGATGGTTGTACAATCTTGTTAGTTTACAATGTCGGAATGCCACATCACTTTACATAATGATAATCGACAACAGATGTTAAATGTTCAGTGGAACAAATTTGTCATCATATACAACAGTCTCCAATTTAAATTTGCTGCTGTAGATCTGGAACACCTGCACAATCATGTCAGGGCACATAGATGTTTGTGATGCTGTGTGATTGGCTCTATGACATCACCCACATCATGCACTCTGTGCTTGCACATACTTAGGGTGTTGGGAATAATATGAGGCATTGCAAGATCAAGTCACACATGGCAATTCTGTTCTCCAGCACCACATGATGCTGATGTGCATTACCCTTGACTTCATGCAACATCATCACACCAGAGGTGAGTTTCATGTGATGCACATCCACACTGTGCACTACAACATACAGGGCCTGTGGCATTGCTTGCATATGTCAACACATATAATCCAAAGTTAGGGGCGATACACCCACCTGGGACGTGTGGGTCCATGAATGCATCCACATCTGCTTGTGTGAACAAGGGTCTTCCTGCTGTTGAAAAATTGTGGAAAGTACAATTAATGTAATTGACATCACATTTTGCAAACCACACATACATCATTGATGGTTTCATGATACAATTTCAGTCATTGGAATAGCCAGGTGTGTTGCCACATGACGTACATTTTGCAATCTGCTGAGCCTGTCTTACTCACAACACATGTCAATTTAAAACTGGTGGCCTAATGGACATCCATGCCACGGTCTGAGTGACATAGCATACTACGATCTGTCCCACTGCTTCATGAATGCAAAATCTGCTATCCCACCTCAATAGACGTGACGTTTGAGGGTCAAATCAGTTTTTCAACTATGCACACGTATGTCACAGGCTTTGACATGTTGGTGACCCACATTGTGTATCTCACAGAGATTGCAGGCCAGTTGATCATGTGAAGTGTACAAAAAAATTATGTAGGGGTGGCACAGTAAGTCATGACAGGCAAGCTATGTTGCCAAATGGCAATTTCTATGATATGTGTATATATCTTGTGCTCAACATAATTGGTGTCCTGTGCATTCATCCTCTGATGTGATACAATATTGGCCGTGTACTTACCACCTTGCATCCCAACGATGATTCCAAGGTGATCTATTAGGTCTCCCTCACGGCCAACCCAGTCCTGCCACCAGTGCTTCCACTACTGGACAGTCCTGTCCACACCAAACATGTTAAGCATCTTCTCCCGGATGTGCTCCCATCTCACCTACCAGGCTTTTACATCGTACCCCTGTAGGATGCGTGGCCCAGCCTCAACAAACATGGGCAGGTAAAATTTAACGAGCCAGAGGAAGGCCCATAAGGCCCCCTCCGACATCCTGCCCTCCCTACCCTGACCCAACATCCCCAAGTACAATATTTCCCCCAGGCATACAAAACAAAACTCAGTCAACCCCCATTAACTACTTAACTATACAAAGATACCCCAGAGACGTACACCCGACAAAACAATCAGACAGTCGCAATTAACACGTAGGGACAGAAAAACAAGACTTAACAAGGGCAGTCTGGACAGTACACTACACACAGAAATCTCTCAAACATACCAAGACCAGCAGACACCTTCCAAAACCTCCACAACTCACAAAAGACAGTAACAGTGTGGCTGAAGGAGAAAGTGAAAGTGTACCGTACTGCTCCATGTGCCAGGATGCAGACTGACATCATTTCCTGTCAGTTTGTAGCCCGTTTACTTGTTTTGCGAAGAAATTTCACACGCCTAGGGTTGAGCGGGAAGATTTCATGTGTATATATGTATTTAGCGAGTATTTTTCATCCCGGAACTGGAAAATATTGCCGAAATTGTGGATTTGCGTAATTGGTTTTATCGCTTATTGATACATGATCAAATTATGTACCATTTCATGAGATTTATCTGGACTAACAGCACAATATGCATTTGTGATGTGATCTGTGTGTTGTACTTTTGTGTGGTGTATTTTTACTGTACATGTATGAGTGGTCCTGAGCCATTAGGAGGCACCATTTACTCAGATTGGTGTCTGTTCATGACTGGACATGTGTGTACGTAGACCCAAGCCAGAGTGTCACACATTAGGGTTGGCATTGGTGGTATGTGTCACTACATGTGAGCCTCTAACATCAGACATTTCTGTGATATTTGTGCAAGTATGGTGGTCTTGCTACACAAATGTACTTGACCAACAGACAGTCACTACTTGTCTATGTCATTTGCAAAGCAGCATACAATGCACAGCTATGGCTGCACATTCACATTTGAGTGTAAGAATAGGTGGAGACACAGAGGGGGACATTGATGACAGTCTGTACTACGGCATTTCATTTTCACAAGATATGTCTATGCATTTCATGCAGTGCTTTGCATTACATGGTCTCTGGTCGGTGTGCAATGACCATCTCCATTGTCAACATTACCTAAAATGCTAGGCAAGACGTTACGTGGTGTGAGTATGTTCTTGTGCAGGCAACATCGCAAGAAAAGTCCTACATGTCAGCAATGAGCTAATATTTTCTGGTATGTTGAAATATTGTTTGAATGGACAGATACCATTGTAAGTTAGTTTTGGTGTTGTGTCTTCACATATTATTAGTACACTATGGACTACAATACCCTACAGACACAGCTCAGATAATGCCTACTTAAATGTGGGTAACACATAGCATAATGGAACTGAAACTTCAGATTTATGCATAGCTCTACATGACACACTGAGCCAGTTAGAAGCATGTTGGAGACCCAGCTTCACATGGCATTGTTACTTTGGAATGGCAAGGCTGCACTTTGCATGTCACAGTCCTTGCAAAAGCAAAAGTAAGAATGCCTGTTAGCACAAGCAGTCCACATGGCCTGATGATCATGCTGTGCCTTTGTATTAGACCCTGGCCTCTACACACAGATACTGCTGAGTTACAGCAGAGTGATAGGGATGACAATGCCTGCATTGTGCGCGATATGGTGGTCCCATTTTCTTGAACTTATTGCATGAACAATGAACATTACCTGATGCCAAGTCTTGTCATGTGAGTGTTTTAACATCAGTGATATGGGAAGTATGCATGTTGCAACTTGTTGTGCTCATAATTGAAGGCTGCTACTGGTAACGTACAAATGTTAGTGTGTATTGCGGGACACACACCATGAGTACACTGATGTTACTGGGTAGACATCCTATCTCTTTGACTGCCCTCTCAACCTATTTAAGCAAGAATATGTTGCGCAGCCCATGAATGAATGAATGAATGAATGAATGAATGAATTTAAGTTTTGTAGAGCGTGAACTTAGCCCAGGGGCAACAAAGCGCTGTCGAGGATTGAGGCATATCTGCTCTACAAGACCTGTGATGCAGAGGACATGTGATTAGGCAATTTAGAGTGTCCACTTGCTTCCCCTGCATCAGTATTTTTAATTGCATAGTTCGCATTCCATGCTGTACCCTGTATTTCATTAGCTGTGATCACCAAGGATTATGCTTGCTGAGCCAGAGTGTTATATATTGACACCTGCTGTAGTATTGAGTTTTAGTAATGGTTGTGAGTGAAAGAGAGGAGGATCAGGGGTTGTTTTTGCAGAATATCCAGGAAAAAAACTGCTTGTACGTAACAGTTCTACATGAACGATATGGGACGTGATCTGCTTGCAAATGTTGCCATTCAAGTGGAAAACATGTGTTGCATCCTATCGTCCACACATGTTAGTGAGCACTTATTTGTATGTTGTATTTACATGGATGATTAATGTTCTGTCCACTGCTTTATGTGACAGTTGTGTGGCACTTTTTTTTACCTTTCACTTGACAGATATATGAACTTGTGACGTAATAGAACAAGCATACCGGACTTTTGTGTAGTTATATTTACTTTGACAAAGTGACAAACATTTTTTTTGTAAGAAATATACATGTGATGTGAGCGAGAAGACTGGGTAACATACTTTGGCTCTCTCTATGAGTCCAGGGATGCTATAGCTGAGGAGGCACCCCAGGGCCCAGTCCTAGGGACTGTGAATGAGGGCGGTGGTCTATCTTTTTCCCTAGAAGAAACACAAGCTGCAATTTGCTTGTGTATCTCGGCCCGTGCGCCTGGACCAGACAAGATTCCTAATGACCTTAATAAAGAGGACATAACTCTCTGGGGGCTCTATATTAACCTCCTTACGAATTCAATTCTCAATGGTACTAACATCCCTCCATCATGGAAGAGCGCAGAGGTTGTCCCTATTTATAAACAAGGGGATAGAACGAGGCCATCTAACTATAGGATGATTAGCCTAATAGACTCCCTGCAGAAGATCTTTTGTAAGCAAATACTGGGCCGTATCTAGGATTGGGCCCTTGAGTCCAAAATTCTGAGTGATCTTCAAGCAGGTTTTCGAGCAAAAACAAACACCCTTGACCAAACCTTTCGCTTATTTATTTATTTACTGGAAATAAGTGCAAGTCAAAGGAGGCAAGCTTTATGTGGCCTTTGTCGATTTGCGGTCTGCCTTTGACCTTGTCCTGCGTGCTAGTCTTTGGAGGGTTTTAAAGGAGCAGGGCATCCCAAGCAATCTTTTAGACATTTTAATCAGACTTCACACATCTAAAACAGCACAAATGAGATGGGGTCCGAAAAACAAAGTAACAGACCCCTTTTCAGTTCAGTCTGGAGTGAGACAGGGTTGTGTTTTAGCCCCCACACTTTTTATTCTTTTTATTAATGATGTTATAAAATTTTTAGATAGAGATGGCTGCGATGCACCGAAAATTGGCAAAAGGAGAGTGCCTGCCGTCCTTTTTGCTGACGTTACTTTATTGATTTCCAAATCACCACAGGGTTTGCAGCAGCTTTTAAATGATTTTATTAAATTTTGTGATGGGCGAGGGCTGTTGCTAAATGAAACTAAAACCAAGTATATGATTTTTAGAAAAGGAGTGGTAAACCCCACCAAAAGACCTGTAATAGCTGGCAGTACTAACCTAGCTGGGATATGTAACTGAAGCCCACCTTCTAATTGTTTGGATGTTTGAAAACTCAATAAAAATGTTTTTAAAAATAAAATAGCTGGCACTAATATGGATCGAGTTGAAGCCTTTGATTATCTAGGCATTCGCCTGACACCAACATTAAACTGGTCAGCACATATTGAAGAAGTTAAAATGCAACTCACACACCAGACTGCCAACTGTACGAAAAATTCACAGGAAAACCCAGTCAAAACAACTTGCACCGGCTCTAGAGATCTATATCATGAAAATCCTAGGTGGGGTACTATATGGAGCTGAGTTGTGGGGCAGCGGGATGACAGATTGCTTGTCCACAATTGAGAATCGTTTTATCAGATCTTTGGTAGATGTACCTGCAAGCACCCCGCTGCTGCCATTATACCTGGATCTTGCACAAAGGCAGCTAGCACACAAGTTAAGTTATAAACTTCTCATCTTTTGGCATAGGTTGTGGACCGTGTACGAACTTCTGTCTTATAGGGAGCCACTTCTTGATCTATTGAAGTTATCATCGATGACCTCGATTCCCTGGTTCAGATCACTTATAGTGTTATTGTTGAAACTTGGAATGGAGGGTTATTGGAATGACCCACAGAGCCTGGCAGATGCATCCCGAAAGAGCTTGAAAGAAAAATTCTGGGAAGTAACATCATTGCACATCTTGGCTAAAGTAGAGGACCAACTGACCTCTGAAATTTTTAATTTGAAATCGACTCCCTGCTTTGAGGAAACATTAGAGGAAATTGTCCCTCCTTTGGCCCGAAAATTATTCTTCCAATTTCGGTATAAGACATTACCTACAAAACTTTTTAGTAAAAGCTGGCGAAAAGATGTCCCTAGCGAAGACCTTTTTCCAGCATGTAATGTTCCCCAAGAATCCATTGTCCATCTTTTAATTTTATTGCCCTAACTACAAACTCCTTAGGAAAAAATGGAAATTACCACTTTGCAAGTTAGTTGGCAGGGGTCACTATCTGGAAGTCCTAAGAATCTTGTACACTGATACTCGTAGACTAGTGGTTTTTAGTCTTTCCAGATTTTGGTACGCGTTATGGATAAAACGTTTGAAATGCACTTTATAGCACATTGCATTTTCTATATCAACTTGACTTCAAATATAGCTTTAGAAAGACAACATGTATTTTGCTAACTATTCTAGGATCTACTCTATTTTTAACTTGCTTGATTTTATCTCAAAATCTTTTTATTCGATGTTTGTTTTTATGTATAATCTTTTTTGTTCTATTGTATTCTGTGCAGTGTTCTTTTAAGATCCATTGTGATCGAAATAAAGAAATATGATGATGACATGTGATGTGATATTTGTTTCCTGTGATTATGTAAAACAATTACAGATTATTTGATCTCTTTTTTCTGTTCCAGCAGCAAAAGGTGTGGTGTGTCTAGCATCTGCCTCTTCGTCGTGGCCATTAAATGAGTTGTCCTGCTCCTCCTGGTCTTCATCCAATGGCATGTTTGTGCGTATACAAATATTGTGCAGAATGCAACAGGCCAATATGATCTTGCAAACAAGTTCAGGACTGTACAGGAATCTGCCCCCGATACATCTAGGCACTGGAACCTGGATTTGAGGACTCCAAATATCCATTCAACTATGGCCCTTGTGCGTCCCAGTGCAACATTGTAGTCTCTCTGGGCCTGTGTGTGTGTCACTCTTACGGGTGTCATCAGCTATGGCGTGAGTGCATATCCTTGATCACCTGAAACAGATTATAAAGATATTTGTCCATTAATATATGTGCCTGCTGTGTATGCAGTGTGCCTTTTTACATGTGTCTGCATTGTGCTACTTTGTACTTTCTAATATGTCATGTAGAGTTTCCAACATTTTTCCAGCGTCTTTGAAATTAACTTGCCTATACTTGACAGACTACACTTCACCATGTTGTCATTGTCCAGGTCCTGTGTATTGCCTCCATGTTGTGACTGTCAGGATATATGGGTCAATGAAAAAGAACATAATAGTTTCTTTTCAGGCCTGTTGCACAAGCAGAATGTCTCCTGTGCACATATTGTGGAGGGTGCACCATTGGCACATGTGCCTGTTTAAGCATTCACCTTGACTTTTTGATGAATACTATGTTGGGACATCATCTGGGGACCTCATTGGGTGTCATTGTGCTGAGGGTAACTGAGAGTGAAAATCTTTGCCTGCTACACGTTGGACTCATTGTGGGCTCTTTACATCCATCTTGCCACAAAGGTAGGTCAGTGTCTAGGTGACAGTGGCACTGCTACCTGGTGCACTGGACTTACTGGGATATTTGAAGACAACATACATATGCATTGATGTCCTTGTGCATGAGTTGACTCAGACTCTGCATGTATGCATGTTGTGGTATGACACATCAATTTACCCTTGTGTGTGTCACCTACTGCATGGTGCATGGCTGACTGTTTTTGCATGTCAGCTAATTGTGCACTTTCACAAGAGAGAGCAGGGTAATCTGTCATCTTGCTGTACATATGGTACATTGGTAGGTTTCAATATGTATGTGGTACAGCAGAAGCAGATATTCTGTGTCATATACTGCATTGATTAATTTAAATTGTGTCTGATGCGTTCTGCTGAATCTATGTTACAGGAATGCCATAGTGCTTTGTGTGAGATTTTCATGGCTCTTCCCTTGTTGGGCTGTCTTCCAAATGTCTTGATTAATTTGCACTTTGAGGTTGTGTATATTGTTTGGGCCTGTTCCAACGCATGTCGTATTACATTGGCTACCTGTGCATTGTCTCATATTTGAGCTACGTGCTTGTGTACCCGAGTTGTGTGGTGTGTTCAGTTTGTACTTACCAATGAACAGTCCATTTCCATATGCATCGTCCCAGGAGTCCGGTCATGGGTAGATCCCACGCATGAGAGCATCAATTAGATGGTTACTCGCATCTGCCACTGCTGTAGATGGCCGTAGAGATCCTGGCTGAAGTTCTAGCCCTCTCTCCCAGAGGTTCGCAAGAAGGACAAATCATATGCTTGTCCCCCCACCTTTGGATTGACTCGAATCCATTTATTAGAGACGGTACTACTTAGGCTATCCCAATGACCGTCACCTACACTTAAGAGTAGATCAGGTTTTTTTCCCCCGGTCCTGAAGAAATGCCACACATCCACAAGGAGTATTTTAGGCATGAAACATTTTGACCTTTTAATTCACTCACTTTTATGATAACATACATTGAGCTGTAATTGGTTGAATTCCTCCTGCCAGCCGAGACTCTTCCAGTCTTTTTACCCATAGCATAGTGTCTGGTCAATAAAGGTTCCCTGGAGCACTGATAGCTATTTTTAATACACATTTTGCACCCACTCTACTCATCACTTTATGCCCCTCCATCCCAACACATACCCAACCTGGTAGGTCGCTCTCCCTCCGCACAGCACCACCTGTGTGTCTGCCCCAGCTGCCGCTGCTGAGGAAGTTTGAGGCCCTTCACCACCCGCAGGCTACCACCTGCGCCTCATCCCTGGTGGCCGGTGGTAGGCCGTAGGTAGGTTTGTTCTCACTGTATTGCCTGTATTACCTTTTTCCGTCATTGTTGTGTCTGTAACTGCTGTTCTCTGTCCTCCCCCGCTGCCTGTACTTGCTCTGTGTCCGTTTTTTCCCTCTGTTCCCCTCGCTGTCCCCGTGTCTCTCTGCCCAGTTTTCCCTCTGTTCCCCTCGCTGCCCCCGTGTCTCTCTGCCCGTTTTGCTTTCTGTTCCCTTGTTGCCCCGGTAACCCTGTGCCCGTTTTGTCTTCTGTTCCATTCGCTGCCCCCGTATTTCTGTAACCTTTTTGCCCTCTGTAACACTCGTTGCGCCTCTAATTTTGTGCCTTTTTGCCTTCTGTAACACTCGTTGCCCCTCTAATTTCATGCCTTTTTGCCTTCTGTAACACTCGTTGCCCCTCTAATTTCGTGCCTTTTTGCCTTCTGTAACACTCGTTGCCCCTCTAATTTCGTGCCTTTTTGCCTTCTGTAAAACTCGTTGCCCCTCTAATTTCGTGCCTTTTTGCCTTCTGTAACACTCGTTGCCGCTCCAATTTCGTGCCTTTTTGCCTTCTGTAACACTCGTTGCCCCTCTAATTTTGTGCCTTTTTGCCTTCTGTAACACTCAATGTCCCTCTAATTTCGTGCCTTTTTGCCTTCTGTAACACTCGTTGCCCCTCTAATTTCGTGCCTTTTTGCCTTCTGTAACACTCGTTGCCCCTCTAATTTTGTGCCTTTTTGCCTTCTGTAGCACTCGTTGCCCCTCTAATTTTGTGCCTCTTTGCCTTCTGTGCCCTTCGTCGTCCCGCACCGCTCCCGCCGCTGCGTCCCCTGCGGCCCCGCCCCCTTGACTACCCATTCGCTGCCCCCACCTCCCACCTCCCAGCTGCTCCTCCCTCCCACCTCCCCATATATGCCGGCCGCTGGCGCGCCAAAGGCACGCCTAAGGTAAGCCCATCTGCGCCCGTCCGCGTCTGGACCGCGTCCAGTGCCAGAACCCCTGGTCCCCGCACCCGCCTCAAGGAACGCCGCCACTACGATGCCAGCACTCTGCACGCTCTCAACTCCGGACGGACCCACACCTGCTTCAAGGCCGCCCCAAAACGCACACACGGTCCCTTCACCTGCCGGAACTGCAGCTACACCAGCCTCAGAGCCGACAAACCTCCCGCCAAAAAAGACCTCAACCACCTCCGATGCATACTACTGAACACCCGCTCCGCACGCAAATAAGCCATCGAGCTCTGAGACCTGCTCGACACAACATGGCCGGACGTCGCCTTCCTGACAGAGACGTGGATGAATGACTCACCCGACATCGCTATAGCCATCCCAGACGGCTACAAGATCACCCGCAGAGACTGCACCAACGGAGTCGGAGGAGGAATCGCCATCGTCCACAAGAACAGCATCAGGGTCTCGACTAGCACCGACAACACTCTCAGCACCGCCGAACACATGCATTTCTAGATCCACACAGACCCTAACTCCACCCTCAGAGGCACCCTCGTCTACCGACCCCCTGGACCCCGCCCCCAGTTCAGCGACTCCATCGCCGACTTCATCAGCACGCACGTACTGACCTCCACCGATTACATCTTCCTTGGAGACCTCAACTTTCACCTTGAGAACAACAACGACAGCAACACCACAACCCTGATCGATAACCTCGCCAACCTCGGACTGAGGCAACTCGTCACTACGCCCACACACTCCGCCGGCCACACGCTCGACCCTGTCTTCGCCTCGACAACAACGCAAACGACAGCAAGGAGCTCTTCAACATTGTGAAGGAACTCTCCAACCCCAGCTCCAACACCAACGACATCCCGCCGTCACAAGCCCTTTTTCTTTATCTCCCTTAGGAACAGCATACCACTCCTTGATCCACTAATTAATCATTTCCATATGCGCCATTCTCAAACCGCTGGTTGATGACCGATTAACGAAATATGAATGAGTCATGCACAGTACCAGGGAACTTAGCAAGAACATTAATGAACAGGCTCAGGTGGTCCACAATTGCCTGAACATTAATTGAGTGTGTGTGCTTCCTGTTCCTGTATATATGTGCAGGGTCCGCAGGAGGCATAAGTAGAACATGGGTGCAGTTAATTGCCCTCAACTAATGCGGAAACCCAGCAATGTCATAGAAGCCTTGTTTGTTGTCACGTTGTTCCTGTGCAGTACTGGGGAAACATAGGTGCTGCGGCGTCAGGCTGATAATGGCATCCAAGACTTTGGGGTGGAACCTGAAGAAGGATGACTGTGAGACTCAACCCACTCTGCCAGTGGTTGGTTGAAAGGTACCAGATGCCAACATGTGCAGCACTGCAAGTAACTTTGTCTGCAGAGGAATGTTTGTGCTGCGCTGTAATGGTGCGTGCAGCCTTGGTGCTATCTGTGTGAGTAATACATAAGATGGAGGTCCTTTTCATCTGGTAATGGGCTATCGCATCCTCTGGACGGAGGTCTATCAGGGTGATGCATTGACAGTACACCCGCTCTCTTCTTTGCTGCAGCCTCTGTGGTGCTCCTGGTGGAGGTGGCAGTGGTGGTGGTTGTTGTCGTCTTCTTGGAGCTCCAAGCTGCAAGAGTATTACTTCTGTGGCATTATTAGCTGAGCAAATGAGGGTCTGGGTTTGTCTTCCTTATGTACACGTGTCTTTGCACCATTTTTAAGACCTGCTTTTTTCTGGTCTTAAAATTAAGTGATAAATCATTGTAAAAATCGCTAAGTAGGCTTTGCTGGAATGTTTACACAGGAATGCTTACCTTGCATCTCATTTTCATCAAAACATTGACACTATGGCGGCGTTACTTCCTTGTACATATGCCCCACAGTGTCAAAGCCTTTGTGAGAGTGCTCAGAAAGAGCCTTTGTGATGTGCAAGTGTGATAGGTGATAGCGCATCCCTCCGTTATCTCGGAGTGGCACACCCTCCAAACACCTATCTTCCATTTGTCTCACTGTCTGGGAGAAATACACCAAGACCAACTGCCAGCTACACCTGGTCATGTGATCCAGGATCAGGCTAAGGGCAACAAATGGTTAGGACAAGAAAATGCCAACTTTCTAAAAGTGGCATTTTTGGAATTGTTTCTAAAAATTCAATTTTACTATTAAAAAGGGCTTTTAATTACAATTCATTAGACAGCAAACAACACAACCTTCTACCTGCTCCCAATTGGAAGTAACAGCTTAATAAGGTAACTTCAATATTATCCTATAGGCGAGGTAGGCCTTGCAATAGTGAAAAATTACTTTAGGAGTTTTACACTAACAGGACATTTAAAACTTTAAAGTTCATGATCTGCTTTTTTAAATATATATTGAAATCCCCAGCACACGTCACAGGTGTCTCACATATAATTCAAACAATGCAGTGTAAGCACAAATAATATACAAGTCAGTTAATACTTTGCTTGTTTCACTTAATCTCAGGGTCTTCAGACAGCCGACACGTGTTTTGTCACATACAAGGGAATTCGTCCCGCGACTTTATCAAGGCTATATATTCTGAGATGTATTCTTTTGTTAGTGGTGATAATTCCGACCCACGTCTAAGCTTTGCCGAGGTTCTATCAGGGGGCTACCAGTATGTCCCCAAAGTCTCCAACATACTTTCAGGTACAAACTATTTCAACGTCGTTCTCTTGTACGCTCCGAGTGCTGGACACAACATTTTTAGGTCTCGCCTGACCCAGCACTTGCGCTGGTCTGGCGAGACTTAAAGTAAGGGCTTCAAAATTTGCTACCGCCAACCCCAGCTTGCAGTGCATGTGCGCGGGCACGCACTTGAGCAGAGGCGCCATATGGCGTGATTACTGCTGCGCACGCACCACTCGCACACATGCACTGCAAGCTGTGGCCGGCGGTATATTGATAGTGTTTGCCTAACCGTGTATTTAACAATTTGAAACTAAGCCGAAAAAGAGAGCGCTGCTCGATTTATGTTGAAAATGTTTTACTTGTTTTGACCACTTGGCGGCAGGTTCTCCCAACTGCAGCCTTTCAACTTCACAGATTGTTGCTATCAGTGAATCTGCTTTTGTTCAACTGAATATACATTCATACTCGTTGCGGGTGACCTGCTATTAGTTTTGTACAATTAGAACTGTAATTAAAAGCAGAATTTGATATTTGTGTGCAAAGCTTTAGGCCTGTTAATTATACACATATTGGATATGTAATGGACTTATCATCCTGTGATCCTATGGTAAGGCTCTTATCTAGCATAGTTCTGGTTGTTCGAGATGGCGTTCACAGACAATGGTTGGGCCACTTTTTGATTTTTTTTGGGGGGGCAGTTTATTTAGTGGCTGCGGAACGATGGTTTGTAAGTGAAGTGTAAGTAGATTCTGCAGAGAACGTTAAATAGGATCTGAGACTAAGAAATGTGAAGCGCTATAACTGCAACATTTGCACGAATACGTTTTAAATTTCGAATACACGAATAACACCGGCATGCTCTGTTGTTTATCCTTCATTCAGAGATGGAATTTCATTTACGTTGGTTTGACAGAGATTGGTTTTATGCTAGAGTCATACCTCTTTTTATTTGGATGTTTAGTTTATTGTATAGAGAGTGAAAACTGCCTCAAAAAGTCAAACTTCAAGGACCGCTACGGGCAAAATATAAACGACAAATTTCGACAAAACGTAAACGTCGCTGCCGACAGGTGTTATGTGTATTGTCATTGGTGTTTATTTTTTATTAGGGTCTCTTGGAATCTCCTAAAGATACGAATTTGTAGTCCATTGCTTTAGAACCTCTTACTCTTGAGTGATGTGTGTGTTACGTACCTTGTGCAGGACCACTCTGTAGTTCTCTGTATCACTGTAACTTTAGTTTAGGCACACATTCAGCATCATGCTGCAAATGACTGCTGGACTGAACAAAGCCATCATTTCGACGTCCTGTGGCACACATTCTCATGCTCATAGCCAATAGGTCTCGCCTTTGGGACCTTATAACTGTTTGGCCATGCAACAGTTAATGTTGTTATAGTAAGGATATTGTGCTGCAGAACTAAATACTTATGCCAATGCTTGTTTACATCAGTATTCTGTCAGACAACTGCATGTAAATTGCCTAATAGGTTTCTTGTCTGATCCTGATACATAGTTGGAGCATATTGTGACCCTATCCCTATGAGAGAGATAGAATTAGAGAGAATGTGTGCATATGTGTGACAGAGAGAGAGAAAGGTATTGTGTACACAGGTATAGAGTTTAGTTAATGAAGCAGAGAGTCAGGGGGTGTAGGGTCTGGTAACAGTATGCGCAGGCATCTGATTGGCTGAGGACCTACCCGGGCGTATCTTGTGAGTTTTTAAGTGAGCATGCTTGAGTAATGATGTCAGTTATGTATGACTTGCCCAGGAGGAAAACACCAAGGTCATAGCCAGTGAAGCAGCCCTTTAAAAAAAACTGTATGTGGAGGCATCTTGACATGGCGTGCCAAGCCTGGGATGGGCTCTCGTAGGACAATGGAACAGGAACCACAGGCACCCAAAACCTGAACAGGTGATTACTCACAAGGCTGAGCTGAACCACTAGCCTTCTGCCTCCGACCAATCTCTACAGAGATGAGCTGGTCACTTACAAACACTCTTGGATTATTCCAAGTCATACTCAGCCTCATCACACTCTTTACAAGACGAGGAATCCATCCTGTCCACAAATGCCTGCCCAAGCAAAATAAAATTAAGATTACTGGTAAGTAACTGGCTTATTACCTGCTCATCTGTCCTCCTTACTAGCTGAGATTATACCCAAGCTACAGCATAATCACAGGGATTTACACCACAAAAACGATACAAGTACAACTCTTGTAGTATGCACCAACACAACCTTTTAATTTTCCTTGCTTTCTTTAGATAAATCAGAGGAAAAAAATGATATGATATATGAGTTTACAGCTCTCAGTAAATGTGAAGCAAAATCAGTCGAACACCCCCCTAAAGAGCACATGATAGTCATGCAAGTGTTGGGCGGTCGACCATGTTGCAGCTTTACAAATTTCTCTCAATGCTTCCCTTTGAAGGCTGCCCGTGATGCAATCAATGCCTTGAACTGCCCTGTTCAGAGTCTGATAAAGACATCCTTTGGGACCATAAGCGGAATAAATGGCAAAACGGATCCATTTACTCAAAGTCGCTGAGGAAGGGTGTCTACTTATCCTGCTATACCAAAAGTAATAAAAACAACAATGCTTTTGGAAAGGATGATGTTCTTTCAAGATAAACAGATAAAGGCTGTTCGACATCTAGACAAAGTAATCTAAAGATTATGGGGAAAAAACAGGAAACACTAAATCCTATATATAAGAAAACAGTGATGGCACCTTTGTTAGAAACAATGGAGATGGTTGAAGAAGAACTCTGTAAAGAGAGAAACTTAAATGTGCCTTTTCAAATAACAGTGCTGCTAACTCTCCTAAACACCTCCCCAAACAAATTGCTAGAAGGAACAAGACTTTAGCTGATAACATTTTTACGTTTATAGAGGAGTCTCTAGTAAAGCTTGAATATTTAATCCCAAATTTTAGGATGTACCGGAGAATGAACAATTGGTCTCTTCGGGAAGTAATTCTTCAATAGTCGGCTCCCTAACTCATTCATAGCTAACACCTCTACAGCCATACTTGCAGCCCACTTACTGTTCAATCTCGACTCTGCTAATCCTAGAACAAACCCTTGTCTTAAATATTCTAAAATCTCGGTAGGTTCACAGATAGCTGCCTGAAACTCATAGGATTGGCAACAAATTTGTAAATTCCTTCAATTTCTGGTCTCTGTGATTGTTGAATACATAAGGCTACCTCTGATCAAAACCTGCTAGTGGATGGCTCTTCATGTATGCTTTGGTTGGGGTAGGGGGAAAGTATTCAATAGATGAAGAGGGCTGACCCAAAGCCCCTCTAGTATGTATCTGTTTTTATTTATGATTTTACTGCGTGAGGCTGGCAAAACGGATAAAGCTATCTCTACACCAGACTTAAAATGGAGGAAAGATCATCTATGAATAACAAGGGCAGCAGATCGGGAAGTCCAGCTGCCCTTGCAGTGTAGGGCCAGAGGTGCCATGTGCACACAGGAACCAATAGGATTCCATGATATACCTGACACTCAATTCTAGCTTTTACCCATCTACCTAGGACTCAGTGCTCTTCCCTGTTGACCTCTCCATGACTGTGTTTGTAGACTGTTTGGCCTAAGGGCTTTAAAGTTTCTCTGATCTCTCAGACCACCCTCTTCTCCACCAACAGCTGGTGTGTGTTACCTCTTTTGCATGTAACCTTTGGTTCTTCTCCACTGCTGTACCGAGGGCATGAAATATCCGCTGGTCTCAATCATCAATCTGCAAGACTTATTGTTCATGCAGGTGTTAACAGCTGGACATAAAAAAGCTCTTCAGTCTTTGACCTGGCCTACATGAGATAGTAGTGATTCCCTCCAGTATCCACTTTGCTGCAGAGTCTTAGAGGTAGCTATTTGCAGGAATGAATCCCAACTGCTGAAAAGAGTGTCAAGGAGTTAAAAAGCTCTAGGCAATAACATGGAAACGCTTTAGGTCAGAGATCCCAGGAAAAAGGGTGAGAAGTTCCAAAAACTCTATGATGAAATGAGGAGTGTGAATTAAGAACGGGGTGCCGTTCGTGGTAGGAGTTTGAGACTGTTTTTACCCAAGTGTTTTTAACTGAGGGGTCTATTGAATGCTGAGGAACGGAGGAGCCGCCTGAACCCCTGTTGGTGACTGTCATCCGAGGAAGCGAGTGTAATGCGGGACTGCGAGGACCAGCAGCCCCGCGATTGAACACAGCTGTGTCCTCTTCCCGTACTCCCGCCCTCCCGCCCTGACGCTATAACACTCCTCACGGCCCCCGCTTCGCGGGAGCCGTTCGTGGTAGGAGTTTGAGACTGTTTTTACCCAAGTGTTTTTAACTGAGGGGTCTATTGAATGCTGAGGAACGGAGGAGCCGCCTGAACCCCTGTTGGTGACTGTCATCCGAGGAAGCGAGTGTAATGCGGGACTGCGAGGACCAGCAGCCCCGCGATTGAACACAGCTGTGTCCTCTTCCCGTACTCCCGCCCTCCCGACCTGACGCTATAACACTCCTCACGGCCCCCGCTTCGCGGGAGCCGTTCGTGGTAGGAGTTTGAGACTGTTTTTACCCAAGTGTTTTTAACTGAGGGGTCTATTGAATGCTGAGGAACGGAGGAGCCGCCTGAACCCCTGTTGGTGACTGTCATCCGAGGAAGCGAGTGTAATGCGGGACTGCGAGGACCAGCAGCCCCGCGATTGAACACAGCTGTGTCCTCTTCCCGTACTCCCGCCCTCCCGCCCTGACGCTATAACACTCCTCACGGCCCCCGCTTCGCGGGTGCCGTTCGTGGTAGGAGTTTGAGACTGTTTTTACCCAAGTGTTTTTAACTGAGGGGTCTATTGAATGCTGAGGAACGGAGGAGCCGCCTGAACCCCTGTTGGTGACTGTCATCCGAGGAAGCGAGTGTAATGCGGGACTGCGAGGACCAGCAGCCCCGCGATTGAACACAGCTGTGTCCTCTTCCCGTACTCCCTCCCTCCCGCCCTGACGCTATAACACTCAGCACGGTCCCCGCTTCGCGGGACGCGCGCGGGCGCGCGCCGGGCGAAGCCCGGGCCAAGGGCGGGCCCGTCTGAGCCCGTCCGAGAACGTCAAAGAACGGAACGGGACCCTTCTCTAACACCTGTTGCTTGCAGCTTTTGATGCTCGGTAAGTGCAAGCTATTTACTGCACGTTTCTAACTCAGTGGGTCTTTGCCTAAAGACGTTGCAATTAGATGCCAAAAATGGATAAAACGCAGAAAAGGGACGATCCTATTTTGCAAGCGACCGGGGGTGCACTAATGGGAACATTGGATAATTTCTTGGTGAGAGTGCAATCAGCCCTTGCTAAGGATATTGAATTGACTGAAAAAAGACTATCATTAGACATTCTCTGTGATAAGAGGTCCTCTTTGGGGAATATGGCTAACTCAAGATCATCTCCCTGTGGCCAGCCCGTAAGGTTGGATTCCTCGAGTCTAGTGTCTCCCGTGATGGAAGAACAAATTAATGAGTCAATGATTTGCCCCGCGTCTCTGATTGAAATATTGGATGATAATGTTGACACTGCAAATATGGGTAATGGGGTCCCCACTCCCAAACCTATGTCAAATATCAAGACCCGCTCAACCAGCAACTTAAATGCGGCTTCTGGCAAGCAACAAACAGCCATTACTCTGAAAAAAAACTGTAGGGGTAACCAAAAGAAAGCCGCTGTGAAGAGCGTTAACACTAAGGCTGGTCAATCCCTCGTCTCTGTTTCAAAGAAGGCTACACCTCCTCACCCCAAGCCCCTAACAACTGAAAAAAGGGCACATCCATTACCATCATCGGGGTTGTCAGATGTGGAAGTAACAGACACAGTGTTTTTTTGGGATAAAATGGAAAGTATTGTTAAGAAATTATGTGATCCCATCTATGAAAGGTTAGGTTCTATTGAAAGTAGACTTGTATGTATGGAACTTTCACTTGCATCGGGCCATTCTCGGGGTGGCAAACAAGGCCAGAGCTCGTTAAAAGAGCGTTCTGGCACAACAGGTCACCGGATTGAGACTAAATCCACAGCCAGTAATTTGATTAATTCTGCACCAGATAATCGACCTATCCCCCAGGAGTCTAATTCTACTTCAGTAGTGGACACTCGGGTAGTAGTTGAACACCTCTCTCCATACCCGATACCAAGTAGTCCTAGGGAAAGTAGAGCAAGAGCTGACAGGCAGCTTCCAATCATTCAGCCTCTCATGGCCTTATTGATCTACATTTACCCCCTGAAGCTGCCCCCTATGTGGTGATCTTAACTGGGGTTCCCAATTTGGCGAAGGGAGCAAGGGAATCCTTTTGGGATCTAAAGAATAAATGTACACACTGGCTTAATGCCAAACGACCACTGCCGGCCCATATGCGTGCGGAGATCTTATACGCTAGGCGTGTTAATTGGGTGGGCAGAAGTACTAAGTCATCTAAGGGGGATTGTGTTGTTATTAATTTTAGGGATAGGCGATGTGTGGAATATATCTGTTCTTGGCCCCAAAATGATCCTTCGGCTCTGATATGTACAATGCCACTGTCTTACTTTTATGTACCTAAGTCACAGCCTTTAGGTGGGATTACACGCAGGGCCCCCTTGGTAAATGGAACCTTTCTTGAGGATATAAGATCCATCAACAGATTTGATGTACTCTCTGGGTTAGCGGACTGCGACTGACTGATTGATGGTAGAATACACTCCAATAATGCAATGCCACATGTATCCTTAATGACATCAGGCAACTGTGGAAAACCAAATGTGGGTCTAATGGCAGATGAGGGTATGTGTGATAGTGATCCGCCTAATGGTAGAGATGTTAATATATCCCTTGACCAAGTAAATATGACAGGGACTAGAAAACAAGGTACCCACGCTGAATGTCAAAACGAAATTTCAGGCGTTGATTCCATCCCTTCCCTTGGGCAAGATACAGCCCCTTCCCCTATATTTATTACAGGGAGTATGGAAGGGGGATCTGTCTCTGCAGGTCATGTATTGCTTTTATCCTGGAATGTGGCGGGTATAAACTCTAAACTATCATCTCCCCTTTGGGTCGATTTTATCAGCAAGCATGACATCTGTCTTTTCCAAGAGACATGGTCACTTGACCCGGTGTACATGTTGGGATATTTGAATTTTTTTGTTCCGGCAGAGAAAAATCCCAGGGGCAGGGCATCAGGAGGCCTGATTATCTGGGTTAAACAGACTCTGGAATGTAAAATTCAAATTACTCATATACAGAACGCTGACATATTGGGAATTAGGCTGACCAGTCCGCAAAACCTTAAAATTGACATTTACAATGTATATGTAAGGGGTTTACCAGGCGGGAAAAAATCTGAGGTGATTTCCGCATTAAATACCATTGTAGAATCAAGCCCCATTGATGTGCTCCCACTTATTGCGGGAGATTTTAACACGACTTTCGAGCCATTCGGGTCCCAAGACATGCTTCTAACAGAGGAAGAGGATGCTAAATGGGGTGTCCCACAGCTTGAGACAAAGGCAGTCGGTAAGTGGACAGAGGCGGCCCTGTACCTGAAAGGGTTCTGCCTGGGCAATCAGCTGAGGGCGGCCAATGGCCGAACCAAATCAGATAGGATGTGTAATAAAACGTATGACAATGGCACTAGGGCAAGTAATATAGATTACCTCTTAGTCCATCTGAGGATGTGGCATACATTAGTGGACATGGTGGTCGAGACACGGATTGAAAGCGACCACAATCCCCTAGTAGCCGTGTTTGATTTGGGAATGGGAGCTAGTAAAGATCAAGCTCCCGAAAAGATTGGCCCAGCTGTAGTTCTATCCAATAATGAACGCCACCTCAAATGGCGTAACGTAATAGAACACCCATATTTGATAGGTAGTATCGAGTCCCATATTGAAGAGGCGCTGTCGTCAATTACGGCAGTAGGTAATTTAGGACAACCCTTAGTAACATTTGAGGAAATCCATGAAAAATTAGTTGAAAAACTAAAATCATGTTTTTGCAGACCCCCTGTAGTACAGAAAGCCTCAAGAAGCAAACAGGAGGGTTGGTATAATGCCTCCTGTAAACAAGCCCGTACCGAGCTGGGACCTGCTCTAATATCAAAAGATCCAAGCAAGATCAAATATGCTCGTAATACCCATAAAAAGTACTATGGAAAGCAAAAAAGGATTGGAATGAATGTGAGTGGCAAGACCTAAAAGCAGCATGTGCTGATAAAGACCAGAAAAAATTCTGGAATATTTTAAAATGGAAAAAGGGCGAAATAGTTGACAGTCCTCACAATCATGTCCCCCAGAGTTCTTGGGTTGACTTTTTTAAGTCTCAGTATTCGATAGGTCCTGAGGAAGCTAGTAAGCCTTATCAGGAGAGGCCGTTTTATGATACCCCTGTGTTTAGTGTCGGGGAGGTTGACATTGCGCTTGACAAGGTCACCCAGGGCCGTGCACCCGGCATGGATTGTATTCCGGCCGATGTATTTTTGCATAATAGAGCGAGGTGGTCATTATATATTATGCACCTAGCTAATGCTATAGCTCAGGGAATGGCGATTCCGTACTCTTGGAAAGGTGCAGAAATCGTCCCAATATACAAAAAAGGGGATAAATCGTTGGCTTGCAATTATAGACCCATAAGCTTGATAGATGCTTTACAAAAGATTTTGGGTAGGCTGGTCTTGGGCAAAATCCAGACCTGGATGGAATTCAGTAACGTACTGAGCCCATTACAGGCCGGGTTTCGCCCTAAAACCAGCACCATAGACCAGGTCTTCAGGTTCATTGTCCTCTATTGGAGGACAGTGGTTCTAGAAAAAGGGGTTTTGTACGCTGTGTTTGTCGACCTGCGGGCGGCCTTCGATTTGGTCCCACGTAATAAGCTGTGGCAAGTGTTGGAGGATTTGGGGATGGCGCCGGAGTTATTGGCATTGGTCGTCCGCTTACATGAGAGCAATTTTGCTCGGGTCCGGTGGGGAAGGCAGGGCGAGGTAACGGAGTCTTTCCCCGTGGAGCGAGGAGTGCGGCAAGGCTGTGTCTTGGCACCGACCTTGTTCTCACTCTTCGTGAATGGGGTGGCCGAGTTCCTCTCCCGGGTCCCTTCAGATGCTCCGGCAATGTCCGGAACCCGCATTCCTGTTCTCATGTTCGCGGATGACACGCTGCTGATTTCTAAAACTCCGAGTGGCCTGCAGCTAACCCTCCGCCGCTTTGAAGAATTCTGCTTGCTACGTGGTTTGGAAATAAACGTTTCCAAGACCAAGTTTATGGTTCTGGATGGCCCAAACCCGCGTAGAACGCGCAAACCCTTTAGTAGTGTAATTGTCATGAATGGCTCTCCCCTGGAACAGGTGGATGCTTTCACTTATTTGGGAGTAACATTACAGAAGAATATGCGCTGGAAAAGCCAAATAGACCTTTCTATTATGAAGTTCAAACAACAGACAGGTATCCTTTTAAAAAGATTTAAAAACTCGCAGACCCAGCCTATAGCCCCACTCCTCGAGGTTTATACGATGAAGATACGTAGCTCATCTCTATATGGCTCTGAGCTATGGGGATATGGAAATAACCCACAACGATTGAATGCCATGGAGAGCGAGTTTATTAGGAAAGTTGTTGGCGCACCACAAAGTACTCCCTTGTTACCTCTTTTCTGGGACCTTGGTTTGAAAACCCTACAAGATGCCGCTAATTTGCGACCATTGCTGTATTGGCGTAGGATCTGGTCAACTGAGGAGCTAAAGCATTATGCGCTGGGCCTAAAAGAAATAATGGAGAAAGACCTCTTTAATAGAATAGACTGGTTGAAGTCTATCAAGATGTTACTTTATAGATTGGGATGGAACAACCTTTGGGATGATCCTCAAAATGCTGTTTTTCCCCCAAAAGAAATTGTCAAAGCCAAGTACTGGGAATCTATTGCCATGGAATCTGCTGTAAAGGGGTGTACATCCAAGTTAACTGTTAGATATCTAGAGATCAAGGCTTACCCCAGACAGGAACTTTATTGGGATTTGATAGAAGCACCAATTGATCGTAAACTCTATTTCCAGTTTAGGATAGGTACTCTCCCTATCTGCTCATTTACATCTAAATGGACTAAAGGGTCCCGGATAAATGCCCAAAATGCAGGGACAAGACAGAATCTTTGAGCCATTTTGTCTTTTTTTGTCCTCTTTATGAGCTCCCACGAAAAAAATGGTTATTACCTGTCTGTCGGTTTTTAGGTACCCGAAGGCACGTAGAGGCACTAAGAATCTTGTGTTCAGACCCGAGCCCATTAATTGCAATTGCAATGGCAAAGTATATAAAGTGGGCCTGGATAATACGATCCAGACAGTCAAATATTAAAGCGCCTAATGTAGTGGCGCTTGTCTGAAGTCATCTACCTATTCATTTTCTATTTTCCGATTTACCTGTTTAAATTAAATTAAATTGGAAAGTTTCTTTAATCAATTGTCTCATTAGAAATTAATGTTGTTTATTTAAATCGATGATTAGTACAGGAGTAAGTCTGAAAATTGTGTGCCTATGGAAATATGTTATGTTTTATGTTTTAACTCACATGTATGTTGTTGGCTAATGTATGACACTTTCATGACTTAATTGTCGAATAAAGTTTTCAAATCTGAATTAAGAACAATCACAAGCAGTAATGGTTGGAACAAGACTGAAGGTTCCCACAGAACGCAAGCGCAAGCATGAAGAAATGGACAAAATTAGAAGCAAGGGAGCGATGAAAACATCGACTTCATTCATTCTTCCCAAATTTCTGATCTCCAATTCTCCTATTATAGGAAAAAGACAAGATCATTAAATGATGCAATAGAATGAAGCTAAGCAGACACGTGGTTTAGAAAATAATAGTACTGTGGTGATTGAGCACCCACCTTAACATGGAAACTATGCTGAATAGAAAATCCTGAGCTGGAATAAGAAAGAGAATTACAGCAAATACTCAGACATGTGGATATTCTCTTGGAGGTGTCAACCGTCCTCCTGGGGCTGTCAATTAGCCACCATGCAGTCTGGAGAACAGGGGAGTAGTTAGAAAAAATAAACACCCCCCACTTGTACCTACAACAAGGCTGGCTCTCTTTAAGGGCTAATATTCATCCCTCTCTGTCTTTCCGTTTTTATCTTCCATCTTCTGTCTCTCCTTCTCTTTAATCTCCCCTTTTCTCTCTTCTCCCTTTTTCTTTGGCTCACTTCTTCTTTTGTCTCTCTCCTCCTATTGCACTCCTTCCTGTTTTTGCCTTTTCATCTCTTTTTCGGCACCTTCCTTCCATTGTTTCTTTTCCTACTTTCCCCTCCTTCCTTGTCCCACCTACTCATTGTCCCACCCTCTCTTCTCTAATCACACTATTCTCGCTATTGCTATCTCTTAATATCTTAATCCTCTCTATATTTCATTAGTCTCTCCCTCATTTTTCTCCCCACTAACTCCTCTGCCCATTTGTCTCTCCCTCGTACCCCTCATGTTATCCTAGTTCTTCCCTCTCACTTCTCTCCTTCTTCTCTCACTGTTTCAACCCCTCGCACACCCCCTTCCTCCCTCCAGGACAATTGACACAGCAAGAGTACATTTTTTGGATCAGCATGTTACAGGGTTGGACAAACACAGTAAATCATGTCTGCCATTATTAGTACAATTAATGCATTTAAACAGATATAGCTATCAGTAAGACATAAAATGGTACCACCTCTGAGAAGGGTTGCATCTTCATTCTACCAGCACGTTTGGTGTTTCTCATTTGTAAAGGCCAAGATTAACATAACAAGCATTGAAAATGCAATAGGTCTCGCCTTTGATTAAGTTAAAGCCATTTGCTTTGCTAATGGTATTGTATAGCAAAGCAAATGGCTTTAACTTAATGAAAGGCGAGACCTATTGCATTTTTAATGCTTGTTTTGTTTTGCTGCCTGCATTCCACGTATTGCACAATAGCACATGCTGTGGCACACGTAAGATTTTATTGTATTGTAATTGCATTTATATAGCGCTTACTACCCCTAACAGACACTGTCAGAGTTGCAAAGAAAGGCATTAACAATTGTAAGAAGGTGGTTCTGGCAGTTTGCAAACGGGAAATGAACAATGAAAAGAGTGATATTGTTCCGCTAGTATCACTGAATCGACATCCATCTGGGCCAAGCTGATAGCGCTAACGAAAACGAAGAGACTGGGAGTCACGCGGACACCATTCCTCTTTAAAAATGCGTCACTAATGCATCGCTCGCCGCGCTCGGAACCCATGGCGCCAACATGAGGTCGCATGGGGCGTGCAGTCTCCGACCCTCAAAGGTTTAAAATGTATATATCGCGACTAAACCCGATCACCGCAGGAAATACAGAAATCCACACTGCATGAGCCATTCCTACCATGAAAGGCAAGACCGGGATGCAGTGAGTGAAGTGTGATGTGCATGGGCGCCAGACCCTTGTGATTCACTCCAGTGATTCCAGGAGATGACATGAAAGGGGCACACATTCACAGCCCCTCATGCTTCACAGCCTCCCTGATAAATTGTGAGTGAAGACTGCAATTGTGGTTAGCTGTATACCTGAAGCCTTTTCTGAGAAGAACTCTGAAACTATTTTGTTTAAGGGTGTTCTATGTCCTGAAGTCATAGGATGTCAAAACATCACCTGCCTGACAAGTGTCCAATTGAGATATTAAAATATGACAGTCTGTAAAATAATCAGCAGGGTTAGTTGGCATTTGTGGAGTTCATATTATTCTAAGTGCTTCTTTAAAAAAAAATAGGTTTTGCTTCAGGTTGAAAAATCGTTTGATTGGCAACTCTGGCATATTGACATGCTAAATCAATTGCATTGGTAATTGTAAGAAATTAGGTTATTATTGTGTGGGTACTCACCTCAAGTAATAATCACAGTCCTTTTCAGGGTAAATTAACCACTAGAGTCACTAAAAAAACCTGAGCTCAACCCCCTAGTAGCTATGGCACAGAGCAGACAAGCTTAACAGCTTACTTTTTGTTACCATTTGTTTGCTTGAGAAATGCTTTTTTGTAAAAGTGCCCCATACCGCACTTTCACTTTAATGGAAGCCACGCTCATTTCTTTAGAGACAACTTGTCTAAAGAAAGGGGCACGACCAACATTAAAGTGTAAGTGACGCATGGGTGTTTTTACAAACTAGCATTTGTAATGCAATAGGTGTCGCATTTATGAAACTCTAGTAAATGCGAGACCTATTGCATTGCAAATGCTTCTTGTACTTGTCACCCTAAGTGGGATGGGTAGACCCAGACGTGGGTCCAGTGCTCACCTTGCCACTGGAGTCAAGCTATCCAGGTTAGTGAGGTGTGATACCCCAAAACCGGTCTTAGGACGCTTGTTTGCAGTCCGGGTAGTACCTGACCTGGCAGTTCGGGCTGGACTGTTCTCAGAGGGAGCAAGGTCAAGAATGAGTTGCATATGGCTGTGTCGAAAATAGAATGGCATGGTGAGCAAAAAAAACTATAGATTTAGGGTGTATTAAGGGTGAATAAACTACTCACACATTATCACCTGTGTCGAGCTGTGTATTTCTGTCTTGCATTATCATAACTATTAGCATTACCCCCAAACCCACCAAGATACGGACAACCCCAGACTCACAAGTCATAGGAGAATCCCAGACCCACTGAACCATATGGAACATCCCTTATCAGCTACTAACCCCAAAAGGACCTGCAAGCCAATAGCAGCCCAGACCCACCAAGTAACAGAGTAACAGAGCAACTTGGGCCACCTGAAAGTATCCAAGGACCTCCAATCCACCAATACTATCCCATGCCCACCGGGCTGCTGAAGGCACCTCATACTGACGCAGCACCAGTCAACTCGGCTGATGAAACAACCTCTTGTACGGTGGGCCGCTGACAGCCAGGACACACCTAGTGCCAACAAGTGCCACTGGGAACTAAAGCCACAGAATAAAGCTCCGTAAACATCAACTTAGGTTTCCATAGCTATTTTGTATTATCACACTAGATTACACCATGTGGAAACCAGGAATATTTCACAGCAAGGACTGAAAAACACAAAGTTTCTGTCCAAAGGCTTGCTCTGTAGGGCATGCTGGCCCACCTTTGCAGAGTATCGCCATTTTCCAGGGGGGTGGCACTGAACAAAACACTCCTGGGATTGTTGCCCCTGCTTTTCTGCGCGAGTGAAGAGAAGATTCACGCACCACCCCTTCGACTTAAGCTTACAACCAACAACATGACCACACCCTACACACAAGCCTCTTGGAGACCTGAGAGATTCAGTTTTAAGGGCAGTTCAAGATGTTCACAGAGAGCTACCGACTGTAACGCTTCCTGATCATCACAGCAACGTGCCAGGTCCACACTAGGCCTGAGAGTGGCCATGGCTGCCAGGCCCTCAGAGAGACCAGGGTGCGCACAGCCTGTTGTCTCCGTGATCTAAACCCCTGGACTTTGTGAATTACATCAGAGAGATGTGTTTCTAGATTAGAAAAACACTGAGGGCCATATATTCACAAGGAGCTATTGCTGAATTAACGGCTCTTTATCGCAGCCAAAGTCGTGATAAATGTACCTCCCCATTCACAAGCTGGTGCTAACAGCCCACAGCACCAGTTTTCCAGCTATAGCATTTGCAAAAAACATCGCCACAGAGAATCCCCGCAACTATCGCTAATGAGATGCAGAATGGGCATTCCCGTGCCAAAAGCCGCGACCACACCACTCCTCACCATTCTCAACGACCAGACAGATCGGCGATAAGAACACAAAACCGGCAATAAGGCGAGGTAGCACCAGGAAATCTACACCTGCTCTGACTTGGTGTTAAGTCGGACGGCAGCCAGCACCACAAAAGGGAGACCAGCCCAGGGCCACATCGGAAGGGCAACAGATGCCATGGAGCCACACATCATGCGGCCCGGACACCCAAGAGGGCCGGAACACCCAGCAACACCACCCCGGGACACCACTCCCTGGCACCCCCACAAAGACATGCCACATCAGCTACTCAAAAACATGTACAAAATATTCTGCATGATGTCGCACAATCACAACAGTTGAAATGCATGTTTCATCACAGAAATGAGCATCCCACATTCACTTTCGAAGCAACAAATAAAACTTTATTAAAATGAACACACATGGCGCCTGCCCGCTGGACAGTCCGTAGGTCACAGCCTTCAAGACAAAAAACATGATGAGAAGGTGTGTCCTGCGTACATCAAAGGACAGAGAGAGAGCAAAGGAGAGAGAGAGAAGAAGAGAAGGGGGGAGAGAGAGAGAGAGAGGAAAAGAGAGGGGGAGAGAGAGAGAGAGAGAGAGAGAGAGAGAGAGAGAGACATAGAGAAGAAGAGAGGGAGAGAGAGAGAGAAGAAGAGAGGGAGAGAGAGAGAGAGAAGAAGAGAGGGAGAGAGAGAGAGAAAAGAGGGGGAGAGAGAAAGAGAGAGAGAAGAAGAGAGGGGGAGAGAGAGAGAGAAGAAGAGAGAGAGAAAAGAAGAGAGAGAGCCGCCCCTGCGCACCCAGGCCACACTGCTCACCAGCTGCCACCGGTGCGTTTCCAACCACTTGCCGGCAGGTAGTAGTGCAGTCCATTAGGTCACACATCTGAGTCAGAGCCGTCATCTCAAACAGACTCCAGATACATGACTGGCACAGTACACACACTCCCACAAGACAACAGAGCCTGCCCGCCCATGCACACCCAGGCAGAGGCATCACTTAGGCACGCGCCGCCCACGGAGCATGCCTGCCCATGCACACCCAGGCCTCACTGCTCACCTTCCGCCACCGGCATGTAGACTGGATGTCCCACCACGTGCCGCTGCAAGCCACAAGCACGGGCCCACGGACATGGCACCCTCCACACCATGCAGCCACGCTCCGCAGGCCACCAGGTCTCACGTGTGTTGCTGGGTCTTGAATACTCCATGGCTGAGGACATACCAGTGCACCCGGCAACATCGCAGGCTGCACACCCGCTCAGTTTTGATTTGTTCAGCATTACGTACATCAATTGTGTGTCTTTTGCACACCCGATCAGCCCAATGGGTGCCACTAAGTCTGTGACCCGGAAGCGAGGCCACGTGGCGGTAGGCCCGTGCTGCCCGCTGGCTCTGGCCTAAACTGCGGTCCAGCAGGTCACACAAAACCGTTGACCGGACCGCTGGGACGGGGCATCATCGCAGGGTGCCCACCCAATGAGCAGCTTAAGGTGCCACTGACTCAGTGCACCTAAAGTCACCGTTCCGTGGCAGGGTGCCTGTGCCTGCCGCAATGTGCCGGGTGCGACTAACCCTGTGCAACCCCAGTCAGCGCCACGTAGTGATTGGCCCGTGCCGTACGCAGGCCTGGGTTGCCACTAACCCTGTGCAACCCCAGTCAGCGCCACGTGGTGGTTGGCCCGTGCCGTACGCAGGCCTGGGTTGCCACTTACCCTGTGCGCAACAAAACTCTTGTGCCCTTCATGATTGGGAACCGTGGGGTCCGTCATCCAGTCACCATGGGCAGAGGAGAATGTGACGTCGTCGACCCCTTATGTTGGCGGGTCACATGGCCTGTGATGCCTGTGCCGGATGGGTGTGGTGTGCGTGCAAACCTGCCCTCAGGGAGTGGCTGTGACATGCTGACAACTAGACCAGTGACCTGCACACCACAAGCGAGTTCGCCTGCGACGGGTAGCAATGAGGGCCCCCCCTCGGAGCGTAAGCGGCGTGGTCTGGCCTGCCGTACGCCGGACAAGCGCAGGGCTTGCCACAATGACACGTGGGCTCTGAGCGTGGTTCAGTCCATGTCCGGACAAGGAAGTGAGTGATGTGTGTCCCAGTTGTAGTGTCCTTGGGACCCAGTACACAACATGCAATGTAGCACCCTCTGACTGGCATCTCACAGGATGACCATCATTGACGCAAGGGAAATCACTGTCCCTACATTCATCCACACATGCATACATGACTGATGATGGACATGACACAGCAGTGCATCAATGGATGTTTATTGCACATCCAGTGCAGTTATGCAGCCGGAGCAGTTCAGGGCAATGCCCAGCACACTACATAATATGGGCCCATGTAGGGCCAGCCAGAGTCCATCCGGGGAAGACAAGTCCTGCTGAAAGGAAGGGTACAGTCCGCAGCATGGTCGTCGTGTCATTGGTCACCAATCCGGAAGTGGCAGTCCATGTTGCTGTCCAAGGTGAGTGCAGCGGAGTGTATCGTGGGTCAGTGGAAGGTCATGAGGCCATGTGCGGGATCAAGCAGACACAGGCCAGGTGGCGGTAAGGAATGCTAGTGCCTGGTCCTTCTGACCACAGTCCCATCCACGTCCTTGTCCCCGGGTGTTTGCCCTGCCCCACCTGTGGGTGTTGTAGAACCGGCTGCCGCACTGTGTGCCACTGACACATCAGGAGCCTGAGTGGATCCGGCTGCCGCACTGGGAGGCACTGACACACCAGGAGGCGAGGATGTGGATGGTGTGGGGGCAGTAGCATTCATCGGCGCCACGCCTTGTGGCGGCATTGCCATGGTGGAGGTCAGTAGGGCATGATAGATCCCAGCTTCATTTCGATGATGTGCAGCGGTGGCTGCCATCCTTTCCGCCTCCATCTGCACCATGTCCTCCATGAGCCTCCGTATGTGTGCCAGTTCACGGCTGGTATCGCTGGAGCCACTCTGAGCGGACAGCTGTCCTACTCTCCGCATCATGACTCCAGCGATGTCAGTCAGGGCTCATTGGAGACCATGGGGCGGACATAGACACTCAAGGATGGCGTCCAGTTTGGAAGCCATGATACCAAAGCTCACCCGGACCTGCTCAGCCGTCTCCATCTGGCACTCCAGCACACGGCGTTGGAAGGCCATGTGTTGTTCCTGGAGGTCTTGGGAGGGTGCCGGGGCTGTGGGTGTCTCCTGCTGGGTGGTTTGGGTGGTGGGTGGGGTCTCCTCGATGTAGCTGGGCTGCCCTGAGCCTGGAGGTGAGTGGCGGATGCGGTCAATGATGTCTTGGATGGTTTGGGTGTCGATGCTGGCGTTGTCCTCCTCGTCATCCGTGAAGAGAGGCTGGGACTGCTCTGCAGGAGGTGTTGACGGTGCCCCTGCGATGTGAAGGAGAGATGGTGTATTACTATGTGTCCACATGTGTGTTGACGCATGGTACAGGTTGACATTCAGACAGCATGGCATTGTACATTGTGACAGTCTGTAGATCTGGGCGATGACCCAGAGTCATTGTGGGAGTGCACTGTGCTGTGCTTGATTGTGCATGTGTGCCATTGTGCCCATCTCCACCCGTCCCCCCAGTACCTGGTGGTCACTCACCCTGTTGCGGTTGTGTTGTGTCCTGTCGAGCAGTGTCCGGTCCCCTGACTCCGACTACAGTCTCCACGCTGATGACTGTAGACGCCAGCTCCTCCATGCCATCCAGCTCCAGCCAGGGGCGTAACAAACACCCCCGCAGCCCCCGCGGTGCGGGGGGGCCCCCAGTCTTCGGTTAGGTGAAGGGGGCCCCCTCAGCTCTTCGGTAAAGAGCTGGGAGAGAAATGCTTGCTGTAAAAAGCAGGTGCAGTCTGCAGCCTGCTCAGAGCTCCTCGCGCTGACCCAGGGCAGGACTGAAGAGAAACAAAGTAACAAGTTACATTGTTTCTCTTCAGTCAGAGCCAGGCCGGAAAAGGGATGGGGGTGGGGGCCCCAGAGAGAGCATTCCCCACAAGGCACAGCCTCTGAGAAGGGACGAGGCAACAGAGTGTTGGCGGAGAAGGTTTGCAGCTCCAGGGACAGGACTCTGCAGGGACACGTTGGAAGGTAAGCAAGCATTGGAAATGCAATTGGCTTCGCAGTCTCCCTGGATGGCACAGAGTGTTTCCTCTGTGGCCTGCAGTGTCCCCGATGCTGATAGTGAACATGGAAACGTTCCCAGATCTCCACAGAAGAGAGAAAAAAAAATGGCTCAAGAATGTTTGAAAATGGATGTACGTGTAGAAAATGACAGAGAATACGTTTTTTAAATAGTTCAATATAGCGTAAGCTCGCCCCCAAGGTATTGGAGCGCTTTACACGAGCACCAGTTACATTACATGGATATTTCTTTTTCTATGCAGCGCAGGAAAAAATAAGTTTGTTTATTCCTATCACCTTTCCTGACCCCTGCAGCTGCTTATCACATCAGGCTGTGACACAAAGTTTGACTAATGGTGTAGGTAAGAGAATGTGTTACCATTTGTTTTTCTTTTTAAAATATGCACAGGCCCAGCAGGACACATACTTTGTGTGTGCTTCATTTAAACAGTTTTTATCATTATCATGGCTGATGCAGGACAACAATAAGACAATGCAAAATGCCCAGATAACGCTGGTGCTAAATGATCCTGCTGGAGAGAAATCATTTGTCTGTTAGTAGTTTTTAAATGCTGATGAGCTGTATTTTATGTGGAAGCTCAGTGGGTTACTGCCTTTGTCACAGAGATCCTTGTGCTACTTGCAGTTCAGTAGTTACAATCCTAACATAGGACAGTGACCAATGACCTGTCATCAAACAGCTGCAGACAAACATGAATGGTATAGTTAGAACTTTGCTTTCTTTTTTTGTGATATAGTTAGAACTTATCCAGTCTTTCATTATTCTAATGTTGCTAAAATGAGTAAGTGTGGGCAGATATACATTTTTATCAGTAAAGCTGACCCCCATGGAATACTCTTTAAATCATGAGCTTGTGTTTCCCCAGACCAAACCCTCTTAAAATATACTGCCCACCAGTATGGATGACATGTGATTCCTACACCTTGTAATCCTCATTGGCTTATGTGACATTCCCTGTAGACTGATTTACATACTTGTATAATTCACTGTCTCTGTATAATGTGTGCGTGGTGTAAAGTACTGACACACACTACACTGATATGAGTAGCGCTACACAACAAATGAAATGCATATGAGAGAGGCGCTACGTAAAGATGAGGAGCACTGTTGGAGGGTTACACAAGGCCACACTTATTTTTTAAGCACGGGGTTATTAAGTGATTTGCCCAGAATCACAGGATGTTGAACCAACGCTGAGACTCGAGCATGA
Source organism: Triturus cristatus (assembly GCF_964204655.1). Lineage (NCBI taxonomy): Eukaryota > Metazoa > Chordata > Amphibia > Caudata > Salamandridae > Triturus > Triturus cristatus. Next base: position 127,567,702 of record NC_140593.1, read on the forward strand.
TCCCCCAGTTCCAAAGCCAGCATCTCTGGCTGTTATGCCACATTCAATTTGTATCAGTGGTCTTCCCAGCTGCAAAGGAAGGGAGAACATGTCTGTGGTTGTTGCACATTTATGAGCGACATTTGAGACCAAGTGCAAAACTATCTGGAGCCTTCAGCAAAATTCTATTTTTCTGTTTTTTGCTCCCTCCTTGGAATTATTTGGTAATATTTGATGCTTTTGGTGTCAATTTGGAGCTGTCTGGTGCTGGCACCCTAGGCACCTGCCTAGTATTATTAACTCGCTTTATCATTAGCCCTTTATTTACTTTTAGACTCTGGCCATGGGCGTACATACCAATAGTTCAGCATGTGCAGTGGCATCGGGTCCTAGGAATGGGAGGGGCACACTGACTATAGCTGTCTTTCATACCCAACCAGGAGCCAGGGGGCACTTTCACCTCCTTAATTGAGGGCGCGTGAGGCTCGTGCTACGCCACTGACTCCAGCTTAACTGAAAAACTCACATTTTAGGGGCCTCCAGAGTACTATAGAGTTGGGGAAATTCATTCCCAGGTTCCACAGCACAGAACCTTCATTTTCTTTTTTTTAAATACATTTTAGGTATCCAGTTTCTGCCCATGCTGTGCACTTTTTATTTTATGTTTGTTTTGCTATGAATTCTATTTCTTGTTATTCACATTGGTAATATTTTTTATTGAAGAATCCAATAAAGAGCAGGTTATGAATTGGTACTTAAAGTCTAATGATGCATAGAATGAGCCCAGAACAGCAACGAAATGCTAAAAATAATAGAGATATATTCAGGGAAATGAATGGGACTGGAGTGTAGCAAACTATCACCAGAGTCATATGGGAGAGAGTAGGACACTCATAAGAATGGAAGGACATTGTGAGTCGGAAGGGGAGAATCCATGTAAGATGTCATATCTAATAAGCGTTGGCAAAGCCAATAGGTCTGACGTTGGTTGGAGGACTATTGGCTGTACCATTGTATGTTTCTTTTGCTGTAGTTTATTATGAATTTATTGTTCCAAGATGGCTAATGGATGCTGAGAGAAGAAAGACATGAAGGAATCATTGAAATACGAAAGGGTGTAAATACAGCGGGTGGACAGCGGTGTATGAGAGACAATGAAATACTTCAGGGTGTAAATACAGTGGGTGGACAGTGGTGTATGAGAGACAATGAAATACAGGGTGTAAATACTGCAGGTGGACAGTGGTGTATAAGAGACAATGAAATACTAAAGGATGTAAATGCAGTGGGTGGACAGTGGTGTATGAGAGACAATGAAATACTACAGGGTGTAAATACAGTGGGTGGACAGTGGTGTATGAGAGACAGTGAAATATGAAAGGGTGTAAATACAGCAGGTGGACAGTTGTGTATAACAGACAATGAAATACTACAGGGTGTAAATACAGTGGGTGGATAGAAATGTATGAGCGACAATGAAATACAGGGTGTAAATACTGTAGGTGGACAGTGGTGAATAAGAGACAATGAAATACTACAGGGCGTAGATACAGTAGGTGGACAGTGGTGTATGAGAGACAATGAAATGCGAAAGGGTGTAAATACTGTAAGTGGACAGTGGTGTATGAGATACTATGAAATATTACATGGTGTAAATACAGTGGGTGGACAGCGGTGTATGAGAGACAATGAAATACAGGGTGTAAATACAGTGGGTGCGACAGCAGTGTATGAGAGACAATGAATTACAGGGTGTAAATACAGTTGGTGGACAGTGATGTATGAGAGACAATGAATTACAGGGTGTAAATACAGTAGGTGGACAGTGGTGAATGAGAGACAATGAACTACTACAGGGTGTAAATACAGTAGGTGGACAGTGGTGAATAAGAGACAATGAAATACTAAAGGGTGTAAATACAGTAGGTGGACAGTGGTGAATAAGAGACAATGAAATACTGGGTGTAAATACAGTAGGTGGACAGTGGTGAATGAGAGACAATGAAATACTACAGGGTGTAAATACAGTGGGTGGACAGTGGTGTATGAGAGACAATGAAATACAGGGTGTAAATACAGTAGGTGGACAGTGGTGCATAAGACAATGAAATACAGGGTGTAAATACAGTGGGTGGACAGTGGTGAATGAGAACCAATGATATACTACAGGGTGTAAATACAGTAGGTGGACAGCGGTGTATGAGAGACAATGAATTACAGGGTGTAAATACAGTAGGTGGACAGTGGTGTATGAGAGACAATGAAATACTGGGTGTAAATACAGAAGGTGGACAGTGGTGAATGAGAGACAATGAAATACTACAGGGTGTAAATACAGTGGGTGGACAGTGGTGTATGAGAGACAATGAAATACAGGGTGTAAATACAGTAGGTGGACAGTGGTGCATAAGACAATGAAATACTGGGTGTAAATACAGAAGGTGGACAGTGGTGAATAAGAGACAATGAAATACTGGGTGTAAATACAGTAGGTGGACAGCGGTGAATAAGAGACAATGAAATACTGGGTGTAAATACAGTAGGTGGACAGTGGTGCATAAGACAATGAAATACTGGGTTTAAATACAGAAGGTGGACAAGGGTGAATGAGAGATAATGAAATACTACAGGGTGTAAATACAGTAGGTGGACAGTGGTGAATAAGAGACAATGAAATACTAAAGGGTGTAAATACAGTAGGTGGACAGTGGTGAATAAGAGACAATGAAATACTACAGGGTGTAAATACAGCGGGTGGACAGTGGTGAATGAGAACCAATGAAATACTACAGGGTGTAAATACAGTGGGTGGACAGCGGTGTATGAGAGACAATGAATTACAGGGTGTAAATACAGTAGGTGGACAGTGGTGTATGAGAGACAATGAAATACTAAAGGGTGTAAATACAGTAGGTGGACAGTGGTGATAAGAGACAATTAAATACTGGGTGTAAATACAGAAGGTGGACAGTGGTGAATGAGAGACAATGAAATACTACCGGGTGTAAATACAGTGGGTGGACAGTGGTGCATAAGACGATGAAATACTGGGTGTAAATACAGAAGGTGGACAGTGGTGAATAAGAGACAATGAAATACTGGGTGTAAATACAGTAGGTGGACAGTGGTGAATGAGAGACAATGAAATACTACAGGGTGTAAATACAGTGGGTGGACAGTGGTGTATGAGCGACAATGAAATACAGGGTGTAAATGCAGTAGGTGGACAGTGGTGCATAAGACAATGAAATACAGGGTGTAAATACAGTAGGTGGTCAGTGGTGAATAAGAGACAATGAAATACTACAGGGTGTGAATACAGTGGGTGGACAGTGGTGAATGAGAACCAATGAAATACTACAGGGTGTAAATACAGTGGGTGGACAGCGGTGTATGAGAGACAATGAATTACAGGGTGTAAATACAGTAGGTGGACAGTGGTGTATGAGAGACAATGAAATACTAAAGGGTGTAAATACAGTAGGTGGACAGTGGTGAATAAGAGACAATGAAATACTGCGTGTAAATACAGAAGGTGGACAGTGGTGAATGAGAGACAATGAAATACTACAGGGTGTAAATACAGTGGGTGGACAGTGGTCTATGAGAGACAATGAAATACAGGGTGTAAATACAGTAGGTGGACAGTGGTGCATAAGACAATGAAATACTGGGTGTAAATACAGAAGGTGGACAGTGGTGAATAAGAGACAATGAAATACTGGGTGTAAATACAGTAGGTGGACAGCGGTGAATAAGAGACAATGAAATACTGGGTGTAAATACAGTAGGTGGACAGTGGTGCATAAGACAATGAAATACTGGGTGTAAATACAGAAGGTGGACAAGGGTGAATGAGAGATAATGAAATACTACAGGGTGTAAATACAGTCGGTGGACAGTGGTGAATAAGAGACAATGAAATACTAAAGGGTGTAAATACAGTAGGTGGACAGTGGTGAATAAGAGACAATGAAATACTACAGGGTGTAAATACAGTGGGTGGACAGTGGTGAATGAGAACCAATGAAATACTACAGGGTGTAAATACAGTGGGTGGACAGCGGTGTATGAGAGACAATGAATTACAGGGTGTAAATACAGTAGGTGGACAGTGGTGTATGAGAGACAATGAAATACTAAAGGGTGTAAATACAGTAGGTGGACAGTGGTGAATAAGAGACAATGAAATACTACAGGGTGTAAATACAGTGGGTGGACAGTGGTGAATGAGAACCAATGAAATACTACACGGTGTAAATACAGTGGGTGGACAGCGGTGAATAAGAGACAATGAGATACTAAAGGGTGTAAATACAGTGGGTGGACAGTGGTGTATGAGAGACAATGAAATACAGGGTGTAAATACAGTAGGTGGACAGCGGTGAATAAGAGACTATGAAATACTGTGTGTAAATGCAGTAGGTGGACTGTGGTGAATAAGACAATGAAATACTGGGTGTAAGTACAGTAGGTGGACAGTGGTGTATGAGAGACAAATAAATACTACTGGGTGTAAATACAGTAGGTGGACAGTGGTGTATGAGAGACAATGAAATACTACAGGGTGTAAATACAGTAGGTGGACAGTGGTGAATGAGAGACAATGAAATACTACAGGGCGTAAATAAGGTTGCACAACATAGACTTGAATTAACACAGGGCAGGGAGTAAACACAGTGGGCTCTGAAGTCGTGACCCTCAGCTGTCCTGCAGAGAACTTTACTCAAGTGCCCCATAGTCAATTTCATACCCCGCATCACGCATAAAGGTCAAGCTATTTTTATTCTCTAAAATTTCTCCCCATACTTACCTAAATAAGTAACCATTCCAGGATGGTTGATATGCATTTGACCTGTAGAAGGGTACAGGGGACATATGGGTGTCCTTGTGTACTGTGGGAAGGGCTGTGACGAGAGGGGGTGGACTGTTAGAGACAAACAAGGAAGCCGTTCATATCTTTCTCTCTCTTTTCCATTGTGCCTGCGACATGCCTTTGTGTAGAAAAAACTATCACTAGGTAAAGAGGGGAGCTTGTCACAGCCACTAGTGAGATTCTACAGAGCTACCCCATTTCAACACCAGCAATGTTCCATGATTGTGTACTTAATAAATAAAATAACATGACATAATGTTGGCCCTGCCATAATGGTGGCACATATCGGCCCAATGTGCTCACCCATGGTATAATGGAGCCCAAACCAGGTAAAATGCGGGCGCTGGCATAATAGTGGTAATTCCTGTCTGATTGAGTGGTGCACAGTCCTCATACTTGCTTCGGCATAATGGCGGTAATTCTTGGCATAAGATTGGCGCATATGACATGCAACTATGACACATAGATATTCAAGGTGGAATCCAAAACTGTCTGTACGCACCGCGGTGCCCGAGCAACTTTGGGTGATGCCCGGAGGAGCTGTCCTATGCAGCTATAGAGCAGTTTGGCTCTGGTTCACCCCTTGGCCGCCACCTACCCAGCCGGACATCGGACATTGTTTTCCTCGTCTCCACGTTGTGTTTCTTTTCCCTCCCCCACCTCCTCCCTCCGTGATTCTTTGTCTGCCTTCCCTTTTCCAGCCTGACTCTCCTGTGTCAGCTGAAGTACTTTCCCCCTTACCGTTTTTTTTTCTAATGTTATGCTATGCTTTTGTAATTCATGCAACTTTTGTAACTCCAACAACTGATGTAACAATGTTCTGAAACAATGTCCTACTTCATGTAAAGCGTTCTGATACCTCCGGGTGTAGCCAGCGCTATATAAAACTTTTCAAACAAACAAACAAACAAGGCGGAATCTATCATGTGTTTTAGTGGTTCATGACAATAATTGAACTTTTTCACAAAAAAGATAACTTCTTGATTTATGTAAATTTAAATTATTTTTCAAGAAGGCAAAGCTGGTATTTAATAGCAAAACGTGTCTGCTTTCATAAACTGACAAGCTGATATTTTGGAGACAAATGACTGAATTTATTCAAAGCTGAAATTTGAGTGGTTAAAGGGCCCACTTGGGAAAGCCAACCCCGAACACACCTCTTTCACTTTGGTGTGCTTGCTGTACTCACTTCCTTCTTCAACTTGGTTCTCAGCTTTTCGTTCCACCACTTTTAGAATTCACCAGCCGCCACTGGTGCATGCGCAGCAGGCCCCCGACCTGAGAACTCCTGACTGAATCCGGAGCGTGGGGGGCCCCCTCCATATTCTTTGCAGGGGGGCCCCCTCAAGTTTCGTTACGCCACTGGCTCCAGCTGTGGCGCTGGGCCCCCACCTCCAGTCTGCATTGCTTCCTTCTGGTTGGCGGAGAGTTTCTCCTTGGTGTAGGAGAGTAGGATCTGCACGTATGTTGCCCCCACTTTTTTTCTGATGTTAACACTGGTTTCTGTCTATAGTCTGGATGGGACCCTGCTAATCAGGGCCCCAGCCTCTCTGTTCTCTCTAAACAACTTGGAGTGCATATTAGATGCACTAGTGATTGGATACTGTGGTACCTTATGAGCCCCTAGTATATGGTACCTTAGGTACCAAGGGAATAGGTACTTCACAGGCCTAACAGGGGCTGAAGCATGTATTATGCCACCCCTGGGAAGCAGACTAAATCTGACACCACAAGCCTGCTACTGCAGCCTGGGTGAGGTAGTGTTAGCACTCCTCACTGAGGTATAGGTTCCCTATATCTCACCTTACACACACATATAGACCTATCAGTCACCCCTAAGGCAGGCCCTATCAATCCTGAGGGCAGGGTGCTTGGTTTCCATGTGAGGGGGTGCCTCTGCCTGAGCAGGGCCCCTCTGCAGCTCTCAGAGTCTATTCTCTGTGGCTGTTTGTGGATGCGGTTAAACCATATACTCTTGAGTGCATTATAACCTAGCGGTAAAGGCTAACTTTGGGATGGCTGCATCAAAACATGTCGTGTTTGGTGTCAAACGCCTTGGAATCATACCCCCACACCACTAACTGGTGTGGGAGTATGATCCCACCCTTCTAGAGGGATAGACATGCACCTACTGTGGAAACACTGTAGAATTCTGAAAGAGCCCTGGCATCACAAAATGGATGCCACCAGCACAGACACTGGGCTGCTCTCCTGCTGCTGACCGAAACTCGCAGTGGAGGAGGCCCAACAATAGGCATCCTGTCACTGGGAGGTGTAACCACCTTCCAGACAGGATTAAGTGTATTGGGGCTGGGTGGGTGCACTCCTAGAGTGCTTTGAAGTCCTGCACTGGGGGAGCAGTAGGCTCCTCTGTGCATATGCCAGCTCAAACCGGTTCAGGGGCTACCAGCCCCTGCTCTGGCGCGAAACTGGACAAAGGGAAGTGGGTGTGACCACCCACTCCCCTGATCCTCCCAGAGGAGTGGTCATAGAGCTAGTCCCTCCCTTTCTTTTAGTATAAGATAGGGAACCCTTGCCATTGCAAACTAGATATCCCTGGACGGTGCTCTGAAAGAAGAATCCTGGACCTTCGACGTTCCACTACCTTTTGGAAGACTGAAGAATCTCCCTTGGAGTCAAGGAGTGACTCCCCTGGTTGGCAGGCACCAAAACTTTGCATCAACGGCCGCAAACTTTCCCGCTCCCACCGGAGTCTGAAGTCCCTGTAGCCCTGGAAGTATATTTCCTGACTTCTCGACGGCCATTGTGAGTCCCCAGCAAACCTGAGGCGAGTGGACCCCAAGAGTGACGAGGAACAGCAATACCCAGGTACCGTGCACTATTGTCAAGTGCAACCCCTTCACGATGTTCTACAAACTTGTGCATTGGACCACGTGTGGTCCCAGTCTCCCGCAGGATTTCCACCAAAAATCAGAGGCCTACCCCGTCCTGAGTGACCGTGGGCTCCTGTGAAGTGAATCCTCCTGAGGCGTCTTTGCGATCCCTTGCCGGCTGACTTGTGGGTCCCCTGAAGACTTTTCTACCAAACCAAAGGGCTCCCCTGGTTGCTCCAGGCCTGCCCTGACTTACCTTTGCTGGGTGAGTCCCTCAGACCTTGCTGGTCTGCACCGCTGACTTTCTTCACATTCCACGAGACTTGCTGTTGTCAAGGCTTGTTGGCTCCAATCCGGTTTCTGACACCTCAGTAAGCTGCAGACTTTGTGGGATACTCCAAATCCAGCTCCTGGTCATCATTGACACCTCCTGGACCTCGTGGCTGAAGAGTCAAGACACCCGTGATCACCTGAAATCACACGACTTCTGTGGGCATCCAGCTTCCTGGCCCCGGGTCACTGGCAAGTGACTTTGAACACTGTCTCCACTGCTTCCAGGTCTTCTTTCTTCAGAATCCAGCCTTGGATTCCACCGGACACTTCTCCTGTCTTCACAAGCAGCAAGTCTTTTTTGGCTCTCATTGAAAACGAAGCCGCGACCTGACACCAAAAGACACCTATGCACCCGGCTTCCCTGGGTGAGGTAACTCGAGTACTCCAGTGCTCCTGTGTGTGTTGGCTCTAGAACTACTTACCCTGTAAGTGACTTGCTTGTAGACTCTCCCGAAGTATCCTAAAACTTTAAAATTCCAACCGCGACTTGCTCCATTGAAGTCTATTGGGATCCGTGGCTGTGTCCTCACACTGCATGCGTCTCCCGTGGGTCCTTTACTTACCTGCCTTGGGTGGATTAGTGAGGCCCAAGCGCTTCTGAAGACCTAGGCCTTCTCCCTTCTCAAGTCGTTCTTCTTATACCTCTTTTTTAGTATATGGTCTGGTACGCCCCTAGGGACCCAGCCATATAACTGCTTATTTTGTTGTGAAACATTGATTTGTGCATAAGTCCTTGACTTCTAATCTCATAAAGAGATTAGTAGAGTGTGTCTAGTAATAAATACATATATATTTTATATATATACCTGTGTGGTGTCCTTTCATTTAGTGATTCAAGAGATTATAAGGTAAAACAAGCTGCTTTACATTCCTCTGAGACTTAGCCTGAAGGCTGATCTCCACAGCTACCACTAGGATAGCTTTCTTTAAAAGGTTGTCTTAAACCTATCTACCATAAGAGTCGAATTGTACTGGTGCAAGGTGGCCACTTTAACTAGTGACCAGCATATACCAGGCCAACTTCTCACACTTGGTCCTCTGCTTGATGTCATTCCATCGCCTCTTGACCTCGTCCATTGTCCGCTTGTGCTCTCCGATGGCATTCACCTTGTCGACGATGTCCCGCCATATAGCTGTTTTGGTGCCCAGTGACACGTTGGAGGTGACGAAGAGTTGTTAATGGTGTTCCATCACCTCCGTGACTATGATCCTGTTCGCCTGTGGACTGAACTTCGTTTTCCTCGTTTTCTTGTCCTTGCCCTTCCCTGTCCCCGTGGTCCCAGGCTGGTTGTCCGGGGTGCTTGTGGGGTTGCGCTCATCCTCTGCGCCTGCTCCGGCTGCCTTCATGGTGCTTGGGTGTAGGTCAGTTTGTGTGTGTGGGTGTTTTTTCTGCTTTTATGGGGATTTTTCCCACCAGCCAGGTGTGTGTTGCAGGCCTGGCGCTGCTTATTGCTGATCTCCTCATCGCGCTTTGGTCCATCGCAGGTTTTTTGGTGTTGTCGTTTGTGTTTTTATCTCCATCGAGGTGGTTTTATCGCAGACATTGTCCGCGGTTTCGACAGACTATCGCATGCTACCGCCTTGTTGTGAATCCCACCTTGTCACTGGGTTATTTTCCCGCGATGGGCTGCGATATTGAAAGTTGCGTTACGCTACTCTTGCGGTAGTTATCACAGGTTCTTGTGAATATACCCCTGAGTGTTTGCACATTCAGCAAGCTATCTCCTCTTGTGTGAAACCCGGCCCTGCCCTTGCCCTACCAGCAGCAGCGCAGAAAACCCTGAGAGCCAGAGCCCCCCTCTCCTGGACCCCCTCCCACTGGTGCCACCCTCAGCTAATACAAACCAGGATCCAAGCGCCCCCTGGCATGAACCCCCTCACACCCCTGGCACCAGCAGCCCTCACTCACCAACTCCCCCTCCTAGAAACCCTTGCACCTATGCCCCCCTCCATCCCACTCGTGTGCAACCCCACTCCCACCCGCATCCTGTCAGCAGCAGTCTGCTGCACCCCTTCTCCCATGTACACTCCATCACTGGGAGGACCCTTCCAGAAGTGCAGCAAAGCCTCATCCCTGTAGCCCCCCTGCAGGTTCGCGCTCCCCCTTACACGCTCCCTGTCTGCCTGCCAGGAACAGGCCACAGGCCCGAGCGGCCCCTCCGCAGCCCCAGTCCAGGGAGCGTAAACTGATGTTATTCTTCGAAGTCGCCGTGCTGCGGGGACTTCCTCAAAGCTCATAGTTCGCAGGTTAATGGACTCTGTCACTGAGCTACTGACGGCCTTTCAAAGAAATGAGGTGTACTCGAGCCGTACTCAGCATCCGACGATGGCCATGGGAAGGGCCGCGTAAAGACAGACCAAAATGCGCCTCCTCTCTGCGCCAGGCCACCAGAGGGCTAAAACCAAGCCCCCCTCTGAGCCAGGCCACCTCTCCCAGCAGAAGGGTAACCCCCCTCTCTCTGCGCCAGCCCACCTCTCCCACCAGATGGGTAAACCCCCTCCCTGTGCCAAGGCATCACAGGGTAAACCCTCCCTCTCTGCACCAGGGCACCAGTGGGGTAAAACCCTTCCCTGTGCCAAGGCACCACAGGGTAAACCCACCCCCTCTGCACCAGGGTACCAGTGGGGTAACCCCCCTCCCTGTGCCAAGGCACCACAGGGTAAACCCACCCCCTCTGCGCCAGGGTACCAGTGGGATAACCCCCCTCCCTGTGCCAGGGCATCACAGGGTAAACCCTCCCTCTCTGCACCAGGGCACCAGTGGGGTAAACCCCTTCCCTGTGCCAAGGCACCACAGGGTAAACCCACACCCACTGCACCAGGGTACCAGTGGGGTAACCCCCTCCCTGTGCCAGGGCACCACAGGGTAAACCCTCGGTCTCTACGCCGGGCCACCAGTGGGGTAAACCCACTCCCTGTGCCAGGGCCCCATGGGGTAAACCCTCTCTTCCTCGCTCTCTCTGCCGGGCCACCAGTGGGGTAAACCCCCCCCCCCTCTCTGCGGCAGGGGTGACAGGAGCAGTGCTCTGCTTCCATCCTTGGTTGCGTGAAGGGCTGCGTAAAACCCAGAGACCCCAATACACTTCCTCAACAGAAGCGTCTGTCCGATTGTCCGTCCTCCAGGCCACCGCAGGACTAGCCGTGCTCAGCATCCACCGCTGGCCGAGTGCAGGACCGTATAAAGCTCAGACGCCCACCCAAACTTCTCTGCAGCACAAATAGACCCCTCTATCTCAGCTCAAGCCACCGGGCTCCTTCTAATGGTCACTCGGGGATGGCGCCAACACAGGGAAAGGACACATTTATTAATGAGTGTTTATGAGGACAATCCTGTTGCATAACTTTAAATATCTGTGCTGAGCAGGGCACAACCTTCCGACACCTCACCAACTTTTTTTTTTTAATTGCTCCAAAATCTTCGCATTAAATAGGAATCTCTGCAGAATTCGTTAAATTCTAAATAATCTAATACCAGAGCGGCACATTTCCAGCGCACAGAGATGCCTGCAGGGCCGGACGAGCCGTAGAGGGCATCGGGCGTTTCCCCGGGTGGCTGGAAGGGTAGGGGCCGGTTTTGCAGCTGTGGGGACCGGTTTCGTTATTGGGGGCCTGTTTTGCAGCAATGCTCGAATACCGGCCCCCAGTAACAAAAAAAGCAGTGCACACTTGCGCCCCCTTCCCCTCCACCCCCAGGGCTGGTGCAAAACAATTGCCAGGGCTGCTTAGGGTTCCCAGTCCGGCCCTGGATGCCCGTCTGTCTCCTTAGCTCCACCCTTACCTCATTGTACTGGCCCTGGTTGTTGCTCTCCAGGTACAACATTCTTGCAGTCAGATGGTTCAAGGTCGCGGCTCTCACTTCTGGCTCCAGAACTGTGCTCGCCCCCCCAGACCTACCCCAAACAGCCTAACTCTGCCCGGCAAGTGACAACTCATGCAGGCAGCTTGTCTCTGCATGTCGGGGAGCCGTCTCCTTATATACACATGGACTGGGGCAGGAGGGCCAGGCTCGCTCTCACCTTCCCAGCCTGTCCCACGCCTCACCTGGAAGCTGCAGTCCAAAGCAAGTCTCCGCTCCCCGAGAGGGCAGACTCCGCCTTTCATCCAGAGATGCTGTGTGACTGCAGCACTTTCCCGGTACATCTGACACCTGGAGTGCAAGGCGGGCAGAAAGATGTCACAGTGGCATGCTCGCTACAAGCGGTGGTCACCGTGTTTACACACGGATCACACCCCTTGCCCTCTGACCTTGGATGAATGTCCGAGTCGCTTGACCTAGGCACATGTCCACAGCTCACTAGCTTTTCATTGTAACACTGCTAGTGTCAAACATGCAAATACTCTTGTTCAAGGGCGTGCAAGCGACTTTATGCGCAGAGGGGGTTTGATCACATGTTAAAAACATGTACTGGCAGGATGGGCAGCGCTGTGCAGAGACACTCTTCAATGCATGCAGAGGCCAGGCGGGATCCCAAAGGCCAAGCCGGACCCAAACAAGGCCAGGCTGGACCCCAAAAGCAGCCAGGCCTGGACCCCAAATGCAGCCAGACTGGACCCCAAATGCAGCCAGGACTAGACCCCAAACAAGGCCAGGCCCAGACCCAAACAAGGCCAGGCCGGACCCCTGAGAAATCCAAAGGCCAGGCCTGCACCGCAGCAGCAGCAGGAAGCAGGACATCATGGGACGACGGTGCCGCGATAAGTTCATACCACCATTTAATCAGAAAACCGCGAACTGTTTACACCCACAGTCACATGCCACTATTTATAAACCACACATTATGCGCCATAAACAGTCTCGCCGCTACACAGCATTCATGCAGCTTGCAGTGTTTAAAAGCATTTTGAGATTTATTGGGCCATAAACCACATTTACAATGATTTCCCTTCTCTATGAGACTGTCTGAATTTGTAAATGGCTCGGATTTTACATGTCCTAGCGAGTTGCAGCAGCATTGGAGGCCGTAGAAACAGAATACAGTCCGCAAAACGCCACTATCTTTCGGACGGTAAACGCGCTTGAACCATTTGGTGTTTTGGCTGGTGCATTTGCTGGGGCCTGTCCATCCAAGTGAACCGGGGCCAGGCCCGAGAAAATCTGGAAAAAAAACATCGATCTCTTGTCTTTATGGGCCCATGTGTTTCTAATTAGAAACACATGGCCCCATAAAGATAAGAAAGTGCTTTGCGACAGCAGCAAAGCAGGCGACCCAGTCGGATCGGAGGCGAAAGGGCGTCCACAAAAAACCCTAATTTCCAATGGTAGGCCACCGTTTGGCATAAACAGTGATGCCAGCCAATGGAAATGAGGGGTGGGGCTTAAAGAAGCCTTCTGAAATCCCTCTCTCACAAAATCTCTTGCTGAGGCGAGCAGCGCTTTGCTCTGCAACCCCATGTGAGACCTAAAAATTATGTGATGTAAAAATTAGATTTGGCGGAGAGAAATGCTGTACAACGCTTTCTACTTTGAGCAAAATACATTCTGATTAAAAAAAAGATTATTTTCTGCAGTCTTCAAAGTCTGAAAGGGCATGCAGTTTTCTGATTTTATTTTCAGAATTTTTCATTTACGGCAATGTAGTTTTAACTGTGAATAAAGATGTTACCAATATGTAGGGAACGCAGGTTTGACAGGCTTCCAACACATATGAAACGCTCTAGCAAAAGCATCTTATCTAAGAAGAGTGGGGAGAGAAAGGCAGTTTAGGGTTTGCTCTCCTAAACGCAACTTCTCCCCAAACAGAAAACGAACATCTCACCAGCCATGGAAAGTAGGAACTGGGCTCGAAGGCAGGACGCCGACTCCCTGTCACTGTTTCTCACAGGAGTTGAAGCAGCTGGTGGAGGCCTTCTGAAAGTTGTAGTTGTACATAGGCAGTATCAGTTAATTCCTTGCCTGGTCTTCTGGGGCTTGGTAACACCCTCACGTCCTGCCTCCCCCCACTCAAGCTGGTGGAGCGGGGTGTTCACAATGCCACTGCTGGAGAACACCAATGCAACTGTGCCAAAGAGCAGGGAAAGCCAAGAAAAATGGAATACTCTGCTCCTCATAAGAAGGAAGACCACAGCTGCGCCTAGTAACCGCCATACTTCTTCCCCCATGCAACCGCGATATTTTACTTCTCATGGGAACTGTTGTCTTCTGACCCAAGGATGCAACAGTAGCTTAAACATGACAAGGTGTTCCTATACCCTTTCCCCTTCTCCTTTGAGGTTTCTGTAACATCTATAAAGCACTTGGTGGTGTCACCAGAACCCCTCAAAGGCAATATTGTACCATAGCATCCAGTTACCTATTATGATGCCTGAAATGTTGCTTGTCGAATATAAAAGAACTACACTTTCAAGAAGAGGACTGTATGAGATGTTCACACCAGACCCAGCATTATAGCTATATTTGAAACATGGTCCTATATTGCCATCTCAGAGTTCTGGTGGCATTTCAGAACCACTTGGCCTCATGGTTTATGATGTAACCTGAGCCTTTCAATGGCAATAGTGCACCATCTTACACTGTTACCTGTTAGGTATCCTCTCGCTCTCTGTAAACAGAGATATATGTTTATAGATATATGTACACATACAGTGGAGGTTGTCTTGAAGGCCTGGTGCCACACCAGACCCTGCATCCAACATACAATAGAGATTGAGCAGGGGGCTTGCCATGTGACCAGACCCTAAACCCAACTCTCTGCATGTGGCCAATAAACATTATGCATGGCCTTCGGCCATGAGCAGTGGGGGACTGCTCCATGACCACGTAACACCCTGCTTGCTCAGCCCACAGCCCTTCACAGCAAAAGCTGACCAAAGGTCTATTTATCAATGATGTTCAGCGGCCAGCTCTCTGCAAGTGATCTACTCAAACTATACCAATCCTTTGGCTGAATACAAGTAAAGGGGAAATGACATCCATCAAAAGTGCTTCAAGTGTGAAATATCCAATGCCTTCTGCCTCTTTCAAAGCCTACAAACCAGCTCATAAGAGTCCAGCCATCAATTTAGGTTAGTATATTACTCCTCCCACAAAGCCTATAGCACACTGTCAGAACCATTGGATGATCTCATTAGCAATTTCAATGTTGGCATTTAATTAAATCAGTGATGTCATCAATGATGCCTTTTAACATGTCGTGTGTTAAGTAATATGTGAGGCTGTAAGCAATGGATAATGGGGATGCAAGCTATAGTTCATTAAAATATAACTGGTGTATTTCAGTGGTTTTGGGATGTTTACCGTGAGCTCGTGTCTTATTATTTATTACTGTAAAAATAAAGAACATAAATAATTTGGAGGCAATAAAACTGGCATGTTCTCAGCCCCCTGTTCAGTGATTTGTTACTCTTGAGCTAGCTTTGCGCAATACATACACGTCTCTACTTGCCTGCAATGCAGTATCCTTTATGATGTAGTGGTTGTTGATGCAAAAGCTGAAACACTTACATGCTATTTAGTGACTCCCTGTGTAGTGCCTTTGGTGTGATTCAAGTACACATTTAGACTAGGCTATTAGCTGAGTGACGAGTCATTTGCAGTAGTTGTTTGCTGACTGGCTGTTGAATGATAAGGTTCTTGCTCCGCAGGAATTCTGGTCAGCTTGCACGGTCATTTAAAGAAGTTATTCCTGCCAGTTGATCTGGCGCTACAGATGCTTAGCTACTAGGGGCCGTACCATGATGGGCTTTTCTGCCACTGCACAGAGATGAGCACCTCTTTTATGCGCCTGCGGGACATAAACTGAATTCATTTTACCCGAAATATCTCGGAATTTGAGGCATATTTATAGGAGGGTTGCATCGCGTTTGCACCACACAATGTGGTACATGCACAGCTCAAATCTCTAGGACAGCCACATTGCATGACTCTGAGTGACTTATAAATCTAGAGTAGTGCAACGCAGCCTAAATCGCTGCGTTGCGCTACTCTGCCCTAAGTAGGCGTTCCATGGGCGTTACGGTAGGTGTTCACACGCAACTCCCATGGGTTTCGACACATTCCCAGATTTACAAGAGCTTGTAAACCTAGGAATGAGCCAAAATCTTATGCTTTCCCAGAGGAGCCGTAACAAGGAGAATTCCTTTATTTCTCCTAGTTACTTCCTCTTTCAATGTGTGTTGCATCTACAGCACACATAGAGGAAGGGCCTTCCTGCACAAAACAATCCTGGGAGGCATATTCCTCTAACTAAAAACCCTGCCTACAACACAGGCACCCTTGCAAGGTGCCTGCATTGGCGCTATGCTGCCAAAGTGCGCCAGTGCAGTGGAAAAGGCAGGCGTGTGCCATATACCCTCAAATACAGCACATTCCTACCCTTTCGCTATGGCGCAGCAAGATGGCTTGCTGCGCTGCGCCACAGTTTCATAAATATGGCCCTTAGTGCTTTATGTTCAGACAGCACAGCTCAGAAACAGAAAAAGACAATCCTTTTGTGCTGATTCCAAGCTGTATTCTCTGAAAATGCGGTACTACCTCACGGAAACAAAATGAATGTACTTTACGCCCTATGTCATAAACCAGGTGGTAGGCTCTGTACTGCACCGCAAAATCCCATCACAATATGGCCCCAGGTGTGAGTTCTTGGTAGGAAATGCTCACCTACCAGACTCAATAGATAATGATAGATTCAAACAAACCACCCCAGGCAAGTTTCAGCTAGAAAACGTTGCTGGTGCAACCAGAGACCAACTAATCTTACCAGCAGCTGAAGATATACCTCCCCAAGCATGAATCAGTATTTAAACTTTTAAACAGGCAGTAGGCTCTCAAAGTTTCCTGCCCTGCTTTCATAGACTCACCCAGAATAATGGTGTAAGATCTTCTAGAATCACCTCTTACCAGGGGGGGATTATGGTATTGTCTGATGGAATGGACAAGAGAGGGGTCTAGTAGTCAGCAGATCTGCCACAAATGCGATTAAGCGGTCCAAGATCTTCCACTCCACTACCTACAGACATTTCATCTTGAGTCAGGGCTGATAAAGGGATGCATGGAGTGCGGTCAAGACCACACAATCAGCGAATACTGAAGCTGTATCCATGGCATCTACGCATATTTATATACTACGTTGGCCTCACCTGGTACTCCAGCGGAGGGTCACACACGAGGCATTCAGCATTAGGGACAGCAGTAACCAAATAATGCTAAATATCCCAATAGAAGGCTACCTGTCAGTCACATTGTTCGCCTTTGTTACTTGACCCTGCACAGGAGACTGCTACATTGACCATTCTTTTTCTAGCAGTCCCTTGTTATGAAGCCTCACAGTGGCCATTGTGGATGAAGGTCGTTTACCCTGTCTGATCGAAGTGCAGCCATAGACAGGGCCGGCTTTAGCGCAGGTGGCGCCCGGTGCGAGAATAATTTTTTGGCGCCCCCAAACCCCATGACCACCTCCTCGGATTCTCTCACGGCCACCCGCCATAAGTGCCCCTCATCTCTCCCATCCTAAGTTATTGCTAAACACAGGGCCCCCTCTGAGTTTAGCGCCCCCTCCACAGGTCAGCGCCCAGTGCAATGCAGCGTTGTTATTAGCTTAGGGGAGCCAATCACAATGCTGCATTGCAGCACTGTGGTTGGCTCAGGGGCGTCTGGATGCTTCCTGGTCGGCTGGCTGAGGAGAGACGAGTGGGAAACGAGCGGCGAGGAGGTAATTTATTCTTTTTTTTACATCTCACTCGCCCCTCTGCTGCCACCGCAAATCCGTGCTGGCCGCCACTGGAAGGTATTGTGCTTTTTGGCAACAATCAACATATAATGCAACAACACCGGCCAGTGTCGTGAATCACAGGCGGTCCACACAAGATCACGCTGACATACACTCACTCTGCACCACTACAGGGTGCAACAGATATCAGTCAGTACTTACGTACTCAGCACCCTAATACGGTGCCACTGATACCCAGCAGGTCGATGGTTCACCATCTGCAGACTCCGTGGCCCAAACCTCCCTCCACCCTCTAGTTCACCCAGATTGTCCTCCAGCTCTGGCAGGAAAATAACCAACCCCGGCCCCAGGACATATGGAAGCACGTGGCTGAAGTCACACTGTCTGGGTCCTCGGGAAGCAGGTGGGAATATGTAACAGTGTTAATTAGAAAGTAGACATAAACAAGGGACAGGTTAGCAGCCACTCGGGAAGTTCACCCCCAGGTCTCCCAGGTCTCAAAACACAAAGCAGTCACTCAGTCTCTTGACCTACTTCCAAATGGTCTTGGAAGCATTTCTGCGACCCAGTCAATCTCTCTCGCTACCATCTGGTGCCAAAACGTCTTTGGGAGGGGTCAGGTGGGGAGAGGGCAGTTGGTCTGCTGCGATGAGGGTCAACAAGGGAACAACAGATGAATGGGGAGTTACACAGGGAAGCCTCTCAATAGGATGAGGTACCCCGATTGGTACACGATGGTCCAGGTCATGCCCAGGTAGTCCGGGCACATCACATGGTGCGCATTGGCATGAGTCACACCAAGCTCTTTAGATTTCAAACAAGATGAGTTGCAAATTCTGCACCTCCCTGCAAAGGAGACACAATGACCGGTGCACTTTAAGATGGATTGCACCAGGCAAATCCGGTCAGACATAACAATGAGATGCAATTCTGTACCTCCCTGGAAAGGTGGGCACCACATCCAGTGCACGATGATACAGCTGCACTAGGCCACACAGGCGCAAGTTCAGCAGAGCCACATGAGGTAGAATGAGGTTCTACTCCAGGTACACCCCCACCTCAAAGGGTTGCACCCCATGAATTGGACACCTCACGCACTGAGCATGACGTCCACATGTTGCATGAGAGAGCAACGCAAATGGATCCACGAAATGGACCACACAGGATCCTGCAACCAGTAAATCTGCTTACCACCAACTATACGCTTATGAGTGTCAGGGTCCCCACAGTACAGGAACCACCCATCTTAGATGCGGGCACCATTTCTGGGCAATCAATCAACCAGGGATTTGTGAAGTGCACTCCTCACCCGTGAGGGTCTCAAGGCGCAATAGTTTACGTGGCATTGAGTGTCTTGCAAGCCTGCACCGCTCATTGTAGGAAAGGCAATAGGATGGTAATTGGGTGGAAGTTTAGTGGACTGAACCAAAATATTAAAATAAGACATATGCACAGAGAAGTTAAAATTGTAGCTTTAATTGCTGGATACTTATTAACAGATCCTCCTTAAAACCAGGCATTCTCACTACAACAGAGACAATCAAACAATGTGCTGAAGAGTTTTACCATGACATTGGTGAACTCTGACAATTTACTCATTAATTCTGTTTCCTTGCCTTAACCTCCTCTCCTCTTGGTATAATGAAGAATGTGCAGTAGCAAGGGAAGGAAGGGCCAGAGATTAGGTAGAGAAATAGGTAAGGTACGGAGAGATGTAAGGTACAGAGGGAAATGTGGCATAGCCAGAAAGAAATCTACTGAGAGGTAGAAAAATGAATGGTAGGTAGGTACCAAATGTGGAGAGAGACAGTAGGATCTACTGGGGGTGAGGTAGAAAGAAAAGTAAGGCAGAAAAAGAGGTGACTTAGAGAGAGGTAGAGAAAGAGAGATGCACAGCTAGTGAGGTATGGCAGTGAAACATTCATAAAAAATGCAAGGTAGAGAGGTAGCAGGGAAGTAGAGAGGAGCACAATGGAAAGAGGAAAAGAAAGACAGGCAACACAGGTCAGTTAAAGAGGAGAAAAGAAACATGAAGAGAGAAGTGTGAATAGTAGAAAGACATGGGTTTTAGAAAGAAAAGAGGTGACCAGACTCTACCGGAGTTTGCTCTTCTCTACACTTTGTGTTCTTTCCTTGTCAGTATTTCTTGCCCCCATAAGTTTGGCCTCTTTCCATTGTTAGTCGCTTCTACTTGCCCTTCATTTTGTTGTTCGTCCCCAGCCATCGCCTGCCCTCTCCTCTTCCATTGTGTCTTGCCACCAGTCCTCCACTATGCATCGATACAAAAAACAATGGTCCTAGACCTTCATTACAAGAAAGGGGTATTAATCCCTACTCAGTGATGTCACTTCCTTAATTATGAGCTTTTAGAAAAAACGGGTAAGGTAGCTCATAGTATTCAATACATTGATCATCATAAAACAGGAAGATTGCAACAAACCATGCATTTATTTTCATGATCATTGGTGAAACAAATAATCTTTCTTTTGACAATTTTTTAGTAGAGGTTGCTCCAGAGGGAATGTGCATGTAGTAAGTGTTCTCAAGAGTGAGTGAGTGAAAAAAGAGAGAAATCAGAATGGTGACATAGGAAGGTTAGACATCATTAAAAAACAATGGACTGGTTTTAAATCACCGTCCTACAGGGCCTGGCCACGTTTCACAGTATACAATCCAAATCATATCATTTCAAAAATTAAACTAGATATCCTTTCTAGTATGGCACGTGGGAAGATTGCGTGTCCCAGGCTAAGACAAGGGGGCGTCAACGTTTCGACCCGACTTTGAGGCCTTGAGGGTGGTTTAATCCTCGGCCATGCGGATCTTCATCAGGACAGAGTGGGGCAACCTGTACGGGTACCGGTCGTTTTCATGTGCCTAAAATGAGTAAAAACGGTGGTAAGGATGTTGCACTAAGAGGAACCTGTAGCAGGAAGTTGCATACAAGTTGGCTTACCCGCTGTGAAGCGCGGAACTGGGTTCTTCAGTTTACAACATTGGAAACGGGTAATTGATTCATGTGTCCATGCGTATGAATCCACTTGGTAATACGTTTGGATCAGTCTCTGTAATCTGAAGAATGAGGTCAACGTCAATTACATGTGATGCGTGTATATACGGGAAAAACGTGATCGTATATATGTAGGGTCTGTATACCTAAAAGTAAAGTCTGTTTACCTTAGAGCAGACGAAGGCAGCATCCGTTTAAGAGGAAAAGAGTCTGACGGACATGTGAGTGTCTCAGTCAGCTGGAATAGGATTCCACACTACAAAGTGAATAAAGGAACATAATTCAAAGGTCGGTCGTACTTGCAATCAGTAGATGCAAATTCAAAGGGGGGTAAGGGTGGGACCTGATGAGGGATTGGTTAATTACCTCGGTGTGCCAAGGGTCGCATCCGTGTAGCGCCTCAAGTTGCTGGCAACTGGAAGTCGGCCGACAGCGAGGACGTATTTAACCAAGGTACCGCGTCAGCGTGTGATTGACGGTACCGGTACGTACAAAGGACAGAGTTGAAAGACTATACCGGGAAGCGTCTAATAATTTCTTCAAATTCGTTCAAGCCCCTTGCCAATATACTCAACAAACGTGAGTGCAGATGGATACATTCATTGGATACGATCACAAGGGGCTTGAACGAATTTGAAGAAATTAGTAGACAGGTCTCTGTAATGAGCAATGGATGAACCCACTTTTGAGATTACACCATTGAGTCAATGGGGAGACATCAGAGGTCGCTAACGCTAGGGCTCTAGTGCTAATCGCTTTTTGATATGTTTTGTTACCCAGATCACATGTAATCTAGATACCATGTGGCTCATAACATGTACATCACAATTTGTATCTGCAGCGCTTTATTGTACATGCTGCATTGTAATTTATGTCACCGTTTTTTAAGCAACTTTTACCACCCTTATTCTCGAGTCTCAACCTAACTGTTTGGCAAATGTATTGTGATAACTTATGATGTGTGGTTTGGTTCCCCTGCTTTTATTGACCGTTTTTATTGACCGTGCTCATTCACACTAATATTACGCCATGCCCTATCGGTTGGTACCCGAGCAATCGTTTTGTACACCTCTGCGAAGTATACGGATCAGTCACGCTTCCCGGTATAGTCTTTCAACTCTGTCCTTTGTACGTACCGGTACCGTCAATCATACGCTGACGCGGTACCTTGGTTAAATATGTCCTTGCGGTCGGCCGTCTTCCAGTTGCCAGCAACTTGAGGCGCTACACGGATGCGACCCTTGAGCACACCAAGGTAATTAACCAATCCCCCGTCATGTCCCACCCTTACCCCCCCCCCTTTGAATTTGCATCTACTGATTGCAAGAAAGACCGGCCTTTGAATTATGTTCCTTTATTCACTTTGTAGTGTGGAATCCTATTCCAGCCGACTGAGACACTCACACGCCCGTCAGACTCTTTTCCTCTTAAATGGATGCTGCCTTCGTCTGCTCTAAGGTAAACAGACTGTACTTTTAGGTATACAGACCCTATATATATATACGATCACATTTGTCCCGTATATACACGCATCACATGTAATTGATGTGGACCTCATTCTTCAGATTACAAAGACTGATCCAAACGTATTACCAAGAGGATTCATATGCATGGACACATGAATCAATTACCCGTTTCCAATGTTGTAAACTGAAGAACCCAGTCCCGCGCTTCACAGCGGGTAAGCCAACTTGTATGCAACTTCCTGCTACAGGTTCCTCTTAGTGCAACATCCTTACCACCGTTTTTACTCATTTTTGGCACATGAAAACGACCGGTACCCGTACAGGTTGCTCCACTCTGTCCTGATGAAGATCTGCACGGCCGAGGATTAAACCACCCTCAAGGCCTCAAAGTCGGGTTGAAACGTTGATGCCCCCTTGTCTTAGCCTGGGACACGCAATCTCCCCACGTGCCATACTAGAAAGGATATCTAGTTTAATTTTTGAAATGATATGATTTGGATTGTATACTGTGAAACGTGGCCAGGCCCTGTAGGACGGTGATTTAAAACCAGTCCATTGTTTTTTAATTATGTCTAACCTTCCTATGTCACCATTCTAATTTCTCTCTTTTTTCACTCACTCACTCTTGAGCACACTTACTACATGCACCTTCCCTCTGGAGCAACCTCTACTAAAAAATTGTCAAAAGAAATATTATTTGTTTCACCAATGATCATGAAAATAAATGCATGGTGAATAAGATTTTGGTTTGTTGCACTCTCCCTGTTTTATGATAATCAATGTATTGAATATTATGAGCTACCATATTCGTTTTTTCTAAAAGCTCATAATTAAGGAATGATATCACTGAGTAGGGATTAATACCCCTTTCTTGTAATGAAGGTCTAGGACCATTGTTTTTTGTATCGCATTACACCCAGGTCCTCGACTATTGGGTTACCCCATTTTTGTAATGGCCTCCACTATGCTTCAGCTTAGCCCACCCACCCTCAGTAATCCAGGTGCTTGCTCCCAGCCTCTCCTTTCCACCCCCTATTGTCCATGTTGGCCTCCCTCTATGTTGGATCTTGCCCCCCTCCCTCCGTGTTGCCTCCTGCGCCACAAAAAACAAAAACAAAAGCTCTATGATGCGACCAGTGCTTTTTTCCCCACAAGCCTCCATTGTCCATGTTACCTCCCTACCTTCACCCATTCTCCCTCCCTGTAGTCTCCTGTCTCGCCAGCAATGAAAACAAGCATTTGCAATGCAATAGGTCTCGCATTTATGCAAGTTTGAGCTATTTTTGTTTTGGTTTCTAAAACATAAATAAAAGGCATTGTCATTTACAATGCCAATAGCTTAAACTCGTTTAAATGCGAGACCTATTGCATTGCAAATGCTTGTTATGTTATGCGACACTCAGTTTGTTGATTTTTAACAAAGTGAAACCAGAGAGCTTGGAGAAAGCGCATTATTCCGGCTTGTATTTTGTGATCTTGGGTATATTTTTTTATTTTACAATTATTTTCAAATACGTGATTTCTGAATACCAGCTGCCTAAAAATGTACTGTGTTTGATTTAATAGACCGTAATGTTGCTTGATAGTGATCTGCGATGCAGACAGGGATTACATAAAAAGTGCCCTGTCTCTTATTTTACTAATGGGACTGTCACCAGTGTAGGGGCAGGGGAGGAATGGTTCTAAATCCATCTGTAAGAAACTATCACTTTTAATAAGTACGTCTAAGTGCAGTACTATCATGTGACGTGTTAATGTCGAAGCTTCCAAATGCAAATATTAACATTTTGACGGTGCAGCTTGTGCCCCTTGGCTCGGCTGTCCATGTTAATTTGTTGTAGAATCAATCCTTCTGGGTGAGTCATCGATTTAGAGGCCCCCCTCTCTGTTAGTAGGAAGCACACAGCTCCGTGAGTTGTGGTGTGCGGCGGCGGAACCGCAATCTGAACTCAAGTGACCGACAGATTTCTGATCAGACCTCGCCCATGAGGGGTACTTGGGTGCATGCTGCCAGTGCCCGGGGACATTAGTGACGCGAAACTGAAAGCAAAGGACCAATCCGGAGCCTGATCTGCCTCGCGCTCCTGTGGCAGGCAGTAAAGAGGCGTGTCTGTGCGAACACTGCACAGACAGCATTGGCCGTAGAAGAGGAGACTCCGCCTCCAGCCCGAGAGGTTACAACGGGTTCTGTGACGACAGTGACAGGCAGGAGCGTGTATGCGACAAAGGGCGGAGTCAGAGTTCACCGCAGGCATTGAGTCAGGTTGCCCGTGTGTCTGTCACAAGTTCTGACTGACAACTCCCCGGCAGCGCACACTGCACGTGCAGCGAGGCCCCGCTCACAACCCCCGTCCTCTGCCTCCAGGGCCCGCCTCTTTGCTAACTCACCAGCAGCGCTCAGGGTGGTGGCCGATCCCATTTGTCCCCGCCCACAAAAATAGACTATGAAGTTGGTCTGCTGCCTCGGGCTCCTGCGAGCAGAATCTCCAGTCAGGGTGGGCGGGGCTTAAAGGAGACAGGGCGGACACAAACCCCGCTTCCGAAGAACAGACAGAAAAGCAACGACTATATGTCTCACCAAGGCGAGCAGCGCATGCGCTGCAACACAGGCGAGACCTAAAACGTGCTGTGAAGGATTTCGTTTTGTTTCGTTTTTACTTTCAGACATGCTGCACAGCACATGCTCGTAGCCAAGACCAATAGGCTTTGCCAAAGCTTGTTACTCAAGATCCTGCTGGACAGGAGTGGCACAGGAATGACTCAATGAAAGCCTGTGATGCATTCTCCTATCCAGAGGACTGCGAGAGGGAGGGGTTGAGACAAAGATGAGGGGGACGTGGGAGACGGGAAAAGAAAGTTGACAGGCCACGGAGAGAACATAAAGGACAAGAGAGATAGAAAAAAAGAGGATACAAGAGAAAGAGAAGTGAATGAAAGGAAAAAGAGATAGACAGAGGGATGACATAAAACAGACTGAGTTAGGCAAGAGAAAGAAGGTACATAGAAGAGAGGAGACATGGGAAAGAGACGGGGGCAGTTCGTCTAAGGAGCGCCAGGGGTGTTGACCCTCTATGTGTGAGCAAGCCGTCACATACGGGTCAAGTACTGTTCTCTGTCTGTTCTGCCCGTAGCTTTACCCAGGTTGGAGAAGTGGGCTGCTCTCCAGGCATGATGATTGGCATCCAACCTGCCTGTCCCTGTGAGATGAAGTGCACGTCAGTTTGACCGTTTCTTTAACCACGGCCAACCAAACATGCGTACTTCAGCTCTTGCAGTGAGCCCGGAAAATATAGACGCAGCCTACAGGTCTCCCTGTGAATGTTGTCTCTGCCCGCTCTAACCAATCGTGTGGTGCTGTCACGCTGTTCACTCATACAAACCGTATGAAAGCAGCATCGGTATTAGTTTAGATTACTGGCTACGTCTGAGCGTGGCATTCGCAATAGAATTGTGAAGCCATCTGAGTGTGGCACAGAGAGCACGAGCTGTGAAACAGAAGAGCTTGGGAACAGTTTATTGAAGCTGAAACCAGACGGTAAGGTAAGTTATAAAAAACATTGTGATTAATGCAGTCTGTACGGCTAGTTGCCATGTGCATGGAGCGTGAAATGCCCATCACTTTCAAAAGTCACCAGCCGTGGTTGGAAAAAGAGAAAGAGGCAGGAAGAGGCAGAGAGGAGAGTGATGCGAGCAAATTGTCAGAACAGAGGAGAGTTAGGTGGTAGGGGAGGGAGGAGGAGACAGGATATCAAGATGTGAGAAAGCTAAAGAGAGGAGGCAGATGATTAGTGGGAGAGGGGTGAGTGAGATGAGTGGAGAGAGAGGTAAGAGAAAGGAGCAGGAGAGAGAAAGAACATAAACAGTAATTACAGAGAGCTGACCGATTGGAGAAGTAGAGAAGTTAGGGAGAAAAGTTAGTCAAGGTGGAAAAAAAGAGCACCTATTGCAAAAGCTAGAATATACAACCACAAACAAAAAGAGGGCATCTCGCAACCATACAACAGAGAAGAACAACAGAAATCGCAGAAAAAAAGTCCAGAAGCTCACAAAATATCACCTATTGCCCAAATACATGATTCGTGATCATACGGTACAGATGTAAAACAACATAGACAAACATGGAAAGAAGAACAAGACCAAATATAATGATGTTACAGACTGAGCAACATGGACAATGAAGTATGTTTCCTTAGAACCCATCCTATGAACAGCATTAAAAGAGTCAGTATCCCTGTCTTTCAGCAGACCTAAAACTAAAGAGATGAAGTGTACCCGTCAGAAATTAAAATAGATTTACCCCTAGACGCCTCAGGCAAATGGTGTCTTAACCCATCCTGGTGTATATGCCCGTCCTTCTTATAATATCTGAAACCCGAGGAAACAGTGCTAAAAGCTTCTGCTATAATAACAGTGCTAACTTCCCAGCTCAGACAATCAGGAAACGCAACAGCACATATATTGTGATCAGCCTTTGTAACAAAGCCTACATTGGAAGAACCAATTGTCATTGCTGTAGTAATTTCTGGCCTTTAAATAATGTGGGAAATTGAGTTAATAGAAAGGGAGGGAGAGGTGTGGCGCAGCGACCAGGGCAGTTGACTCCGGAGCACGAGGTTCACACTCACAGTTGGATCCCCAAGGCCGGCGGCAGCTCAGCTCAGCATCATGTGGCTCTGGGCAATAGCTCACCTAATCTCCCCAACGGCCCCCAGCACCTTGAGACCCTTAAGGGTTATTAGTTTGCGCTTTACAAATACTGGGTTATAATTATAGAGTTCCGAAAAATCATGATATAAAAATACTTAAATATCTAATAGGATTTGAGATCTGGGGTTAT
This sequence comes from Triturus cristatus, assembly GCF_964204655.1. Classification (NCBI taxonomy): domain Eukaryota; kingdom Metazoa; phylum Chordata; class Amphibia; order Caudata; family Salamandridae; genus Triturus; species Triturus cristatus. The sequence goes on from NC_140593.1 coordinate 127,594,702, forward strand.
GACCGCATTTCAGTAGGTGGTACTAAATCAGAAGAATTGCATAAAAGAACTTCTGATTTCGCATGATTAATTCTATATCTGCCCAAATCTCAAAAGGCATTAATTCTAGTGAATGTTCTATTAATATTATGCAACTCAGCATTCAGATACAGAATAAAGTCGTCGGCAAACAGTTTCAATTTAGGTGTGCCCTGGAGAGGTGCTTTAATTTGAAGATCTTGTCTGAGGGCTGAAGTTAGTGGTTCAATATAAAGTGCAAATAACACCGGAGACATCGGGACACCCTACCGAGTGCCTCGACTGATTGTAAGTGTTCCTGCCAAATGTGAATTCTGAGGGACTGTTCTTGACTGGATCACATCCTACCTTCACAACAGAACTAATGTCATCCATACACCACCTTTCTCTTCCAAAACGTACATCACAAAAGCAGGGGTCCCTCAAGGCTTTATCATCCCACCCATGCTTTTCAACATCTACATGAAGTCATTACCGGCACTGATCAATCAATTTCACCTCACAAGCTATAATTATGCAGATGACACAAATACTCCTTCAACTGGAATGCCCCAAAGACATTGGAAACTCACCAATTTTCAGTTGTCTCAGAGCCATGGATCAATGGATGACATGGAGCCATCTCAAATTGAATGCTTCCAAAACAGAAATACTCACGTATGGCGATTGGAAAAATTATGACCCACTCGCCGTATGGCCTGATGATCTGGGAATACCACTAAAGTATCAAAGAAAGTTAGAAACCTCGGAATGACCATGGACTCCAAGCTATCAATGAATGCCAAAGTGGACAAACTAACAAGATCAAGCTTTGTTACTATAAAAACTCTGCGACGCATCTTCCCCAACTTGGGATTCCCACACAAGGTCCAGGCTACCATCTCTCTTGTTCTGTCCAAACTCGATTACACCAATAGCCTCTACCACAAATCACCTTTAACAACGAATTCAGAACTCTGCTGCCAGACTACTCTTACATATAAAATCGCAAGCCCACATCTCCCCTGCCTTGAAAGCCCTACATTGGTTACCGGTTGCCAGAAGATCCACGTTTAAGCTGCTTTGTATGACATACAAAGCGATACATGGAACAGGACCGCTCTGTACCCCCAAACATAAGATCCATGGATAACCACCTTATCTTCAGAAGACTACTCAAGAATTGTCTCTTCTCCGCATAACCACCATACTCAAACATAAATATACAACATTCCCCTCTGTATATTAGCATTTATTTGGACTATAGGTGTGTACACACATATGTATATTGCTTTGTATAAAACTTGCATCATAATTATGGTTTTAAAGATATAGATATTTGTTAGTTCTGCTTAACAAATGTACATATTACTTATAGTTATATTATTCTATGTTTAACATGTATTATAAGTGACTGCATAAATAAGTACATCTTTTATCATAACTATTTATCTACTACTGCTTCACTATTGAATTACAAAAAAACCTAAAACATTATTTAAAGTAGAGCAACACTTGAAAGTCTGAGTTTATTAAATGCAACTTTAATCTACATATATTACCTTTCTTATACATATATATCTTCCATGTACTTATGATACACCTTCCATGTACTTATGTATCTTTATATTTATTACTTTGCCTCTAATTCAGCATTTCCAATGCACTACCCTTTATCTCTCGCAATATATCCTCTACCTTCTCTCTGACTCATCTCAAACCTCATTCCACTACTCTCTCCAATGCACTACCCTATTTCTCACCCTATACCACTCTCAATATATCCTCTACCTCCACTCTCCCATTCATCCCAAACCCCATACCAGTACTATGATCCCCAAAATAAACTTTTCTAGATTCTTCCCTTCTCTACCCCTCATTGCATCATCTCATACCTCTTTTACTATTCAGATCTCCCAAACAAGCCTTTCTAAACCATTTCCTCTGACATTCCCCCCTCCACCTCCCCTTTTCTCATTCCAAACCCCCTCCTATGCTATGAACTCCCCAAAAAACTTTCTAGACCCTTACTTCTTCTATCCCTTCACTATTCCTTTTACAATCCAAATAACAGACTAACATGTCCACAGCTCAAATCAAATTTATTTTTATATTTCCCCAGAATAATTTACCACTAATCCTTTTCTGGTTATTGTGCTACTCACTGAAAAGCACTTCAACCCCTCATCAGGGGTAGCAAGTGCTATACAAATGCAAACCTTTTCCTTTTCTATCCCTCCACTATCCTTCTCACTCCAAATAACAGACTAACATATCCACTGCTCAAATTAATTTCATATTTCCCATTACTAATTCATCACTAATCCATTTTTATGGTTCTGGAGTAGCATGCTACTTGCCGAAAAAGCGTTTTGCTGCCACTTCAGGGGTAGTAAGCGCTATATAAATGCAATTCCAACACAATATAATACAATACGATAACTTTACCTTGAGCTTTATGGTATAAATCGCTTAAAAGCCTCAGTAGCCTCAAAGGCAAGCCAAATCTAGTTACGGTAGCGAAAATAATCTCCCAGTGAACTAAATCAAAAGCCTTTTCAATGTCTATCATAATGACAGCCGCTTTGGTCTTATTATTTGTATAGAAATCAATAGCTTGTAGAAGAAAATGATTATTAGCCGTAATAGTTCTCCCTGGTAAAAGCCTGATTGATCGTTATGTACCACTTCTTGCGCTAGTAGAGTTATTCTAGAAGCCACAATCTTTGTAAACAATTTAAAGTCATTGTTCAAAAGACTTATAGGTCGATATGAGGCAGGCTGATCAGCTGGTTTACTGCGAAACTAACAATTATGGCCACGGTAAATGTAATGGGCACTTCGTATCCCTCAAGGATTTCGTTAAATAATTTAACCAGAAATGTCGCAATCTGGACCATAAAGATCTCCTACATCTCAACCGGTAATCCATCGTTCCCACAAACGTTACCATTAGGGGAGGACTTGATGGACTCCTTGCCCTCTGTAAGCGTAATGCTTACGCACTGCTTTAGATTGCTGCTCTCTACTAAGAGTGGGTAGACTGATACCCCCCAAGTATTCCTTGACTATGTCAGGTGAGACAATTTTATAGTATTTATATAGATTGGTGTAATGTGTTTAAAAAAACTTCTCTATCTCATCCGGCTGATTGACTGTGCACCCCCCAGCTTTGTCGTATATTGATGTAATCCCTAGTTTTGTTGTATATTGGTTTGATGAATGCGTTATTACAACTTTTTTTTTAACTGACCAAGCCAGGAATCGCCTAGCATGTTTACTCTCCTCATAGTATATTTGGAAGCTTGAATTTTGATTAACTATTCCCTGGGACACATAATGGTCCTTTAAGGTCTGTCTAGCTTTCATCAGCCTGATGCCTGACCTTTGAGAGTAACTTACCAGGTGGACCTGTGTGGGCTGATCCAAGTCTGATTGCAAGGCTCAGGTTTTTTCCCTTATTAGTTTAAACCCCTGTGCTGTGAAAAGGCTTGCTTCGCCCCTAATATATGCCTTACAGCACGCGCTTCCCAAACTGAGAAGGAGGAGGCAGATCCCACATATCTCTCCAAAAATTATATAAGATTAGACCTCATAACCCCTACCGACCCCGTATCAGTTAATAGAACCTCATCTAAACACCAGCGCGGTCTTTCAGCCTGCTCAATGTCTATGTTTAGCTCTATAAAGGGGACTGAGGGGAAGTTTAGAAGTAAACCAGAGTTTCTCCTAGCTCACTGGTGTTAGTTAAATCTTTTAGAAAAACAGGTTAACTCCTGCGTTTGTGGATGGTCTATTCTCCAGGGATCAGCTAGCGCTAGGTCCCTGAACAATTTGTCTTAAAACCTGGAGGCCCCGGGTTTATTCTGGACTTTTTTCTGTGAGATGAGTCCAACCTTAAATCCTGCAAAATATTAAAGTCACCCACATCACCAAAAGGCCAGGGCACAAAAGTAGAGCCTCATACAGCTCCTTAGAGCAACTATGTCGTCCTCTATAGGGCCATAAAAGCGAACAATAAAAAACAGAGTTGAGTTCTAAATTTCACCTTGACGATGAGCCATCTTGGTTTAGGGTCCATAGTGACTTGTAGGACTTCCCCCGTAAAATTCCATGTCATCAAAATGGTCACCCCCCTAATCGCATCATTCGGCGATGCAAAAATTGCTTGTGAGATGAAACTCGGTATTTTGGGTAGATTCGATTGTGCTTTAAGATGTGTTTCTTGGAGCACGATTAGCTGACTTTGAGCTGCTACAAGGTATTGAAGTGCAGATCCAAAATTAACCTGATTATTGGCCCCATTAATATTGCATCCATAATTTGTTTAATTTTTTTTATTCATGGTGCAAGATGTGTAACAAAGACTTAAATAAGTGCTGAAATCCTGCTTCACCTGTGTCTAGTTGTTTATTTCTTTTCTCTTTCGACCCCAGTTTCCTTAATTGTTTCTTGGAGTTTTCAAATCCTCCAGTTCAATGATGATGCCCTATCCTATTCAAGCTGCCTGCAGCCACCTTTCTTCTCGTACCATGACTGTCCTGCACAAAACACCTGATGCCTCCATGACCAGAATCATTCAAAATCATGGAACCTGGACCGAATAAGCAGTGATCTAAGCGCCCACCTTCATTCTGGATCCACACCACCAGAACTAGGTCCAAAGTAATCCACAGACTCTTTGTAGATTCCCATACAAGGCATCAATTTTGGCAATTATGAGTCTTATTTGGATCTGCAGCAGGTTCTCCAGGATTCCAATCGAGCATCACTATGACTCCAATCGTTTGCAGCTAACCAAAGACTCAGCATCCACCAGCAGTTTCAACACCCAACAGGTGCAACCATAACAACCCACTGCCACAAAAACATAAACTGAATCATGAAACACAAAGGGGGAGACAACCCACAATCGCAGGGAACAGTTGCAGAAGAAGTGTTCATCCTGGATGCTAGAAGGGAATTATGTGAGAGCTCCAGTGCAGCAGAGATTTGCATGAGAGTGAGATGACTACACAAGATCCACAATGTGGTTGTGTGCCTCATCCATATGGGCCATGAGCTCTGGTGGCCTGATCAAACCCATGATTGAGGAAGCTGCCCATGGCATGGATCTTCTTGGATGGTCTGGCACCAGGCTGCCCTCTGGCTCTGGGACCACAGCAGGGTCTCCTGTTCTAAACTCCATGTCCACAAGTGGGTGGAGGGAGGAGGGGCGTGGGTGTGTATTAGGGTATATGCCTCCAGTCAACAACCTATCACGTGGGTTGACGTCATATGGGGTACACTTTGTCACCAGGGTGATTTCTTATGCATTCTGGTAGCCTGCACACACCCAGAGCATGGTACATTTCAACCAAACGTGTACACCCAGCGATGATTCCTCCAGAAAGAGTCATACCCATGACAATTTGCCTGATCTACCATCAACTGGATGCTGCTTCTCTGCAATGGCTTGTAGTAAGCCTGATGCCCGAGTCTTGGCCTGGTTTCTACTTTTGTGCCCTGTCTCGCTGGCGCCAAGGAGCAAAAAACTGCAGCTGCTCCCCCTCAGACCAGCTGTACACTCTGACCCATCTTTACAAAAATGGAACCCCACAAGCATCATATATAGGGATGGGGTGCTAAAACTCATAGGATCTGCACAGACTCCGAGTGAAGCAGTCCCAGTGAAGGAAAGGGCTCATCACACCATCCACAAGGCATCCAAGGCCTATGCCCCACTTGCACTCGTAGATGCCATAGGGACTCACCACACACTTCACTGCGGTATTCAGTTGCAAAAGTTCCTGGCAGGTGTGGTCTGTTACTGCAATTACAAGCAACAAGTACAAAGTGTGCAAAAGGGAAACAGAACATGGGACATACAATTGCAAAAACCAAAAGCACTATAGACATGGATGGTGCCATAAAACAACAAGTAAATTCCCTTTGGTAATGGTCTGTCGCCTTTTGAATTCCCTTCGGGTTGAGACGAGATCTAGACACTTTTCCTGAAACAGCTTACAGACCCTGGTAGGTGGCACCATCATGCTGCACGGGTGCCTCGTCCCACCACTGCAAGTGATGGCGCATGCTGGCATATAGGCACAACCCATGTGCATGGTCATCAGTTTACAAGGGTGCTTCCATGCCATCAGATGCACAGCATCTTCAATTTAGTTGCTGGAGAATGTGGACAAAGTTTAAAATGAGATGTTTTGAACTATCAGAACTCCACTACACAGAATAGGGAGGGAGAGTGGTGAGGAATCTGCAGGTAGATAAAGTATCCACCAGAAAGAATGTTACAGAAGGTTACTAACTTGTTCTTCTGTTGGCTATTTCTAAACGCGGATTCCTCACCTTTTGAATAGATACAAATCAGTATCTCCCAAAAGTGAAGGGTCAGAGGACTGGGTTTATACTATGAAGCCCTGCATGATGGAAAGGACGAAATGGCTCTCACTGGGGACTTGACTGTTGAGACAGCAGTGCTGGTGATAGTATGTATGGACACATTACACCAGCCTGGCAGATGCCTAACAACAGAACATTTCTTGCCCATCCCATAGAGGCATCCTTGTCTCTGGTAGAATGAGCATCAAGGCCATCAGGTGGCTATTCCAGTTTGCAGCACCAATTTGTCAGGAAAGAAGGTGGTATAAGGAGGTTGCATTGATAATGCCCTAACTCACTGACGGGATGTGCAGAAGTAATTACAGTGAGTAATACTGTCTTGATGACAGCAATCTAAGAGAACAACTGTGCACTGGGATGAAGGGGGAGCACATCAAAAACGTGAGGACCATATTAAGATCCCACTGAGGCATAATAAATGTGAATGTAGGCTCCTTTAAAAACAAATCACAACTGGTGCAGCTACATAAAGAGGCCAAAAAGGGTCAACAAGTAACCTTTAACAGTGCCCACCTGAAAACATTGCTGGGCCAGAGATAAGACAAACAAGAAAACATCAGCCACTTTTGGCTGGAGAGGTTCAATTGATGATCACCGCACCAGGCCATGAATATCACCCAGTGGCCAGAATAAATAAATCAGGTAGATTGTTGCCTAGTATAACATTCACTACATCCACTGGTAGATCAAACCTGCTCAATTGATGCACACAATCTCCACGCATGAACTTGTGGGGATTTGGATGGAAGACGCTCCCCTGTTGCTGATACCAGAGATTCTCCCGAAGAGGCAGGAAGATCGGAGGGCAAATGCTCAGTCGATTGGAATACCACACTCGGAGCCAGTTCGGGGCTAGCAGAATGTACTGCGCCTTGTCTATTGTGGCCTTCTTCAGAGCTCAGGACGGGAGAGGCAAGGGCAGGAAAGCATACAGGAGATCAAAATCCCTCCACAGTAGAATGCCTCTCCCACAGAACTGCTTGGTCCCACTGGGTGAAGATATCTTGAATCACTGCCAGGTGAAGAAGCCATTCGTGGCCTGCCACAGGATGTCTGCTGAGCTTGTCTGCCCTGGCATTCAGCAAAGTTGCAAGATCGTTAACCATCAAGAGGAGCTCCAGGAAGTCCAACAACTTCGAGAGCTGCAACACAGCTTGGCACAGGACCCTCGAAGTCACACATCCCTGCTTGTTTCAATATCACATGACAGACACATTGTCCATTAGGACTTGAACCAGCTTTTCTTTGATGGATGGAAGGAAGGCCTCTGGAGTCAAGCGAATGGTGCAAATTTCCAACAGATTGATGTGGTCCCTCTGCTCTGCTGGGGAGAAAAGACCCATTGTCTCTACCTCTCCCATATGGCCCACCCAACCCACAGATGATGCATCCATCACTACTAGGAATCTCTGGGTAGGGTAGGGAGAACATGTCAGGTTGCTGCGTGACAGTCACTATTGGAGGGTCCTGGACTGCCTTCTTCGAAATACAGATGTTGTCCAACAGGTAGCCCCAGTTTTGAGCCCAATGCAGACATATGTTCCACTTTAAGTGACTAGCAAGATGCTTGAGTCTAACAGGACAAGTAGCCTTCAGAGCTATCTGCATCCGAACCCAGAAGTGAGCCCAAAGCATCAGGATAATAACTTACATATCACAGACTTGTTGCTAGGGTGGAAAAGCTTTACATGGCAGTGTCTAGGACGGCCCTTATGAAAGGGATCCTCTGTGTAGGGCGGGGTGGAACTTCAGCCCGTTGAAGGAAAACGCCAGGGAAGAAAGAAGCATAATCACGGCAATCTCGGTCACTGCCTCAATTCAGGAAGGACCTTAAGACATGGCTCTTTCACTGAACCACAGCGCCTTGAGACGCTTACGGGTGAGTAGTTGCACTTTACAAGCCACCTGATTGATTGATTGTCCTGTAATTGACTCTTGGTGGCAAGCCTGCCTTCAGTAACCAATCATCAAGGTATGGAAATACATGCATCCTTGACCTGCAAAAATAGGCTACAAACACTGCCTCACCCTTGCAAACAGCTGATTGGCTGAGACGAGGCTGAAGGGCCGGACAGTAAACTAAACGTGTTCTCACCTCTCCACAAAACAAAGGAAGCATCAGTGGGACTGCAGGACATGTTTATTAACCCCTTGAGTGCCCCGCCCTTTCCACGCCCTGTGCCGGGCGTTTCATTAGCGGGCGGGGCTCATGACGAGATAGTCTCGTCATGGGCACAGCGCAACCGCGGCCCATGACGAGACCATCTCGTCATGGGCACTCAAGAGGTTAAAGTACTCATTCTACAAGCCTAAGGCCACTATCTAGTGATCTAGATCAAAAGGCGGAAAGAGTCTTAAACTTGTCGTTCCAAACAAAGTTGTTTGGAAGTTGAAGGTCCAAACTGGCTAGAGTCCTCTGTTCTTTTAGGAGAATGAGAAAAAAGAAGTAAATAAGTAAAAGTTTATAAAGCGTTCGAATGCCGAGGTGTCTTGGCGCTAAGGGGAGCAAAGGAAAAAACGTGGAGCCCGGAAATCAATCGCTACTAAGTGGGAAAGATCCAAGTTTTCAGTAGTCCCCGGAATTTCGACCGGGCTGGCTGGGATCTGATGTGTGGGGGCAGCTTGTTCCAGAGTTTGGGAGCTAAATAAGAAAGGCATCTACCTCCCCATTTGGCTTTCGTAATTTTAGGGACATTTACCTGTGCCCGATTGGATGATCTTAGTGAGCGTCTGGGGGTGTACCATTGTAATAATTTATGATATTCCATTGGACTGCCTCCATGAAAGGTTTTATGAATCAGACACAGTGCCTTGGATTCTATGCGCTCTTCGACTGGAAGCCAGGGAAGGTTCCTGATGGCCACTGATATACAATTGAATTTAAAAAGATTCAAAGATTGCAGTTTAGTTAGCTGTCGTTGGTCGACCCCAAGATAGAGGGCATTACAGTAGTCGATCCGGGACAACACTAGTGCTACCACAACAGTTTTCCTCAATTCCATTTGAAGAAACGGTAGGATTTTACGCAGTATCTTCAGTGTGAAAAAGCAGGCTGAAGTGACCTGGTTAATCTGACCTGAGAAGATGAGCTGTGTGTCACAAACAATGCCCAAGTTTCTTACTTTAACTGCTGGTGTAGGACAGGCTCCTGCTGTTGCCAGCCACCACGCAGAGTTCCAGATAGGTGAGCCAGTACTGAACTCTATAACTTCAGTCTTCTGCGTGTTTAATTTGAAGTAATTGAGATGCCTCCATTGTATGATGCGATCAAGGCAGCTATAGAAGAAAGAACAGTACCCCCAGCCTTTGTCTGTCCCCGGGACCCTCTATATGGCCCTTTTGGGCACTTCCTGTGCTAGAATGGAGGCATGGCCTGGTGAAGTCTTACTAATTAGAGGTGGAAAAGGAGGGGGGCGGATATGAAGGGAAGGGCATAGCCCTGCTGAACGATCTGTAGCACACACTGATATGAAGTTATAGCATGCCAACCTGGCAAGAAAAAACAAATACTACCCCTACAGAACACAGGTGACCATCGGATGGGGATCAAAGTGGCATGGCCGCAGCTGTAGAAGAGGAAGAGGAGGATAGCTGTTCATGGTATTGCTTATGGCCTTTGCTGCCACCACACCCATTTGAGGCACAAAAGGGTTGTGGTGGCTGCTGTGTGGCTTGTGAGTGCTGGCACTGGTGTTTGGTGAGACCTTGAAACTATCCTCTGAATTTCTGGAATTGCTGATGGAGTTGATTCTACAGAGAGAGACAAACCTCAAGAGTGGGCCATTGAACGGTTGTCCTTCACCACTATACCAGTCAGCTTTCTCACCAAAAAGCCTGGAATCAGTGAATGGCATACCCATAAGGGACTCCCCCTGAGGTACAAGAGATCTCAGCTGTCTAGGATGATTTGTGTATTCCCACAAGCTACAGAAAAAGGCTTGAGGCATATCTATAGCATTTGAAAATATGGGAAAACATACAGCCTTTTATGTGAATGGAATAAGCTAAGAGAAAATTGTGAAAAACATGGATTAAAAAGGATTACAAGGGACCAAAACAAAGTATTTTTTAATTCACGATGGAATTTGTGGAATACAGCCTGATTTTGCTGTGTGACTGGTGGATGGAGCACCAAGGCGCTCCACTGTTCACGATGTTATACCTACGTGCTGCTGGGGCAGGGCACATCGCTAACCTGCACGCTAACATTGTCTATGAGTACACTGTAAAAACGGAGTGTTGAACATAAAGGTGTGCATCCTGTCATTTCAAATGTACATACCCATAAGGGATGCCTGCACGTCACCAGGAACCAGTGCCTAATCATGACACTGATACCCATGGCATGACCCACGCGGTCTGTCATGCAGTTCATCAGGGATGGCCAGTAGGATTTCGCTAGCTATATTCCAGACGGTGGACAGCGTTCAGGGACCTTGGGAAAAGCCCTTTACATGAATGCATCAATGCGCTTCAACTTTCTGTTTGGCACGCAGTCTTAACCACCAAGCTCTTACGAGTCGGATGTTGGGTAAGGAAGGCTTGACGCCCTGGGGCAGAGCTATGCTGCCTATCCACTGTACGACTTACATGGGCAGCCAAGCATGGTTTAGACCGGATTGCCATCAATATTTCTGTCAAAGGCCTGTTGAAAGGCTGTGAAGTAGCAGGCCCAGGTTGCCAGATTTCAGTCAGGAGATATGGCTCCGTCTCTATGGTAGGCAACTGCAGATCCAAAACTTCTGCTGCTCAGCAGTTACTTCAGTTAAGGAGTCATTTCTCTTGCGGGATGTTCAATTCTGTGTCTGGGGAGGTATCTATGCCTCTGGCAATAAGCAGGTCTAAGTGGAGGCCAACAGCTGTGTAATGGAGGACTCAAGGGTGGGCAGGGTATTTTCTCTTCATCCTCCTCATCACATAGAGCACCTTGAAGTCCTTGAATGGCAACAGAATCTGATCCAAACAAGGCCTCCAGCCCACACTACTGGTGCTGAGGAATACTGGGGTTCATCCAAAGTTAGCGGCTGCAGCTTGGTAATCTCATAACGAGACATAGACCTGGTATTAGTCAATGTCGGCTTCAGCTCAGAGATAGAGTCGGGATCTGGGGTTCATATCACTGGAGTCAGGACTGGCATCTGAGCAATCAGAACTTAAAAGTTCTCCGGTGCAGGAGTGGAGTTGTGGGCCAGGTGGGTATAGGGCTGGACAGTCAATGCAAGGGTGCAGCCTACTGACAGATGTCTGACTGGGGCCCCCATTGCTCTATCAGGTCCAAATGAGTTCCAGAGAGAAGCAGCATTGTCCTACAAAGTTGCAGCATGGCCTCTCTGAAGGACTCTTCTGCTGCAACGTCGAGAGTGACGTAACAGGGACTAGCATCTTTTGGACTTGCATTTGTGGCAAGACTTATCTCCCAGCTTTACTTTAGATTTTTCAGAGGATAAAAACTTGGAATGAGACCAAGACCTGGAGACGGAGCAGGCCTACAACTTGAACCAGGAGCTGGTCTGATTCTTGGAGCATGACCTGCCCTGTTTCTTGTGCTCAGCAATGTACAGCTTTGCCTATTGCTCCGTGAAAGATTTCGGGTGCATCTGGGAACATTTATTACAAGATTTGGTATCATGCCTAGACCTTAGACACCGATCCATGTACGACATCTGCTTCCTGCAGTTACTGCATGGTTGGAAGCCTGTGGTCTCCCAGAGAGACATTCTCCGAGCACACTTTTAAGAAAAATTAAGTTTTTTTGAGTCGGTAAATACAGCTGAAAGATTTTGATTTAAGTGCCATATCTGCGTCGAAAGAAGCAGAAAGAAAGGAACTGATGTCAGGACACATGGGTACACCTATTTTCGGAACTGAATTGTCACTTCTTGAGGTGGAATGAAGCTATTGCGAAGTTGATGGGTCAACCTGATGGGGTGCAGGAGCTATTGCCGAAACATTTTCAGATCCAGTCTGGCGCCTCAGAGAATTCAAATGGTGAGGAATCTACGGTTTGCAGTATCCATCAGAAATCTAGCTTCTTATATCTCCATTCCTAAAATCATAACTAATGGGATCAAACATTGATTTACATATGCATAGACTCCTCATTTAACCCCAACAGCTCCAAGAAGTACCTCCATTTAAGTTTACTCTATTTCCTGTCAGTTGCCAGATGGTGAACAGGAACGGTCTCACAGCCCCAGGCCAGGGGGGTGAGCAATGAGTTATGCTTCATGGAAGGTGCACCTCAACCATCTTGGTGGTTTAGCATTCCAGGGACTGTGTAGCAGCATCTCACCTCCAAAGGCTCCCAGTGCCTTGATACCTTAAAGGGTGATATGTTTGCGCTTTACAACTATGGATAATAAAAGGCACTATAGACACCATATTATTGTGCTAAATGCTCCCTAATCCAATGTTACAAGACATGGGTGTGGGCTGTTACCTGGATGGATGAAATGCTATTGTGGGTGATTACGCTCACCCAGAATGCCAGAGGGATGAGGTTAAACATGGGAAGCGGACAGCCCTAGTAGCACTAACTGATACTTGGTAAAATATAGTAGGATCACAATATCATATACATTTCCTGCTGTTTTCTTTGCTTGCTGGGCTCGCTAAGCTACACAGTCAACAAGTCCACAGTAGAGCTTTAATTCTAGGTGTACAATCCAGCAAAGGGAATAGGAAACCGCCTCAGGTCTGCATATCATGCCTAGGAATACTCCACAGTACCCTATCCAAGAGACAGACACAAGTTCTAGTCTACTTAAAACACTTCTACTCAGGCTTCTATTTAATCCGCAGCGAGTAGGAGGGACAACACCCTCCCCAGAGCCGCTCACTACTCACTTCAGGGACTCACTGTTCACCTCGAGGTGTCTTCAGCACCATGTCACCTACCAGCACCAGGGTTAAATCATTGTCTAAAATTAAATAGGGGATCATTCCACCTCAAAAGATTACAGAGGGCCAATATCTGGATCCTGTTCCAACCTTGGAAGACGTTTTCAAGGCAGGATCTTCCACCGGGGTGGACCGCACAGGATGCAGCGCACACTCAAGCAGTCTCTCTTCAACTCACAGAACACTGTGACCCAAATAAACTTTGGCCGCACCCTTCCAGTTTACCTGGCAAATCGTGCTTTCATATCAGGGACTTTGGCAGTTAGGCTCTGCCTCTGCAGACAATCACCCACTTGCTGCTTTGAGATACCTGTAAGTTATCTCACATCACCATGCAGTGCATCGTACTGCATGGAAACGTCTTGGAGCATGGGAAATGCGTCTCTGGTCCTGGGCCCCAAGCTTCCGAGACCCTTCAACTAACTGCTTATGGTGACCAGACATCTGACGTCACTTGCACGGGGACTTTTGGGTGCGTGAATAGATCTTCCAGAGTAGGTCCTGCTCACTGCATGTAGGTGTGTGTGGAAGATAAGCCTGCACACCTAATTGTGCCCGACCTTGTTTGTAATGCATTACCCGAAGCTATAACCTGTTTATTAAAAAAAGGTTGACTATCGTCATTGGGTGTCTCCGGTATGAAAAGGTAATGTCCAAAATGACCTTATACTGAACATTTTCAGGGCCTTCAAATAGCTACTCGAAATATTTACAACACTGATTATATTTCCCAGGCACCTTTCTGAAATGTATCAGTTGCACTATGACATATTTTTGTTACCTTTAAAAACTTGCTATCCAGACTTGCTCTACACAACTAAGTTTTAAAACGCTCAGTGCATCCATCTCCAAGGAGGCTAGAGATGTTTTCAATTTAGTATCCTATAGATACCTCTGAATTCAGAGATCTGGGACTGTAAGATCTGAGTAACTCAATGGCTATCTCTGCTGTCAGATGGCTAAGAGCTATTTAACTTGCGGGATAGCTCATTTGCGAGAGACCGGAGCCAACAAGAGCTCTGCAACCTGAGAACACTTTATTGGGAGGCCTGTCTGTAGAACATACATAACCTAAGGCATAAGGTTGTTGTTCCAAGACTGGCCTTTCAGCATTTGCAACGTGATGCCGAGACATGTATGATCGGTTTGACCACAGAAGTATATTTGCTGTTGTATGTCCAAGCAGTTTATATGTGGGTAACAAAAGGGATACCTCTGCTATCCGAAGTCTGACCTCTGAGATCAATAGTTCTTCTGTACGAGACCTTAGTCATGAGTGACGTATCTGAAATGTGTGCCAGCTGCTGAATGAACAATCCATGTAGCCTCAGAAACAGCTCTGAGGCCCAAACTTCAAGGTTCTTCGAAAACTGAAGGAGCGCTGTTTTGGCGTGAAAGATATGTGCACCTGAAGGGTAGCTTTTTTTTTTAAGCCCCAGTCTCTGAGATATGTGTAATGTGATGGACAGGTTTGCTGCCCCAAGTCTAAGAGATCTGTGCACTGGTGAACTGCTGTTGTTTCAAGTCTAAGTCAGAGCAGTGTGACCTGAGGTGAAAGCAAAGGCAGAAGTCTTTAAGATGACTGTAACCTGACTGACCGATGGCAAAATATATATATGGATGAGTGATTCCTTTGAGGCATGAAGCATGTGTGCGCATTATGATCTGTATCACCTTTTTGTGAGTATACATCTAGTATTATCTAACATTCTAGTCCGTGTAGCTGGGCTGACATTCCTATAATCTTCTCTGCAACGAGTAAGGGGATGTCCAAGTTGTTCCTGCTTCTTTCACCTCTGATGGACATTTGACCTTCAGAACAGTCCTGAAGGGGACACTGTGCCAACATCCAGGGAAAGGATAAAGGATAAAGTTGCACAGATGTCTGCTGTGGCGTGAAGGTGGCCAACCCATAGTCAAAAGGTGGCACTTTTTCTAATGACTGAAGCAAACCTATCATATTAGACTCACAACAGTAAACATTTTACAAAAACATCACAGTTAAAAGACTTTTAATTAGGTGAAGAACAAGAAATATATACATTTGTGTGCAGTAAGAAAATAATACTCAGGTTCTAAAATGCAAAGTTACAAGCACTAGCAAACCTCAGATAACGTATCTCTTTTTAAAACAATACCAACATGCGTGTGGTTTCTATTTTTTTAACGTTTCCTCTAAAGGGGCAAGATATTGCATACTCTGTTTATATTTCAGAAAGCACCTTAACAAATGCAAAATTAACACTATCAGGCAGAAGAGCTTTGATTATACTTTAGGTTAACGAGCAAGCATTTTTTAAAACTAGTCAGTAATATTATTAAAATACACCTCAGGCCTCCACAGAGCTTTGTGCAAGGTTAGAATTATTGCACTGTGTTCTATGACAGTATTTCAATGGGATAACACTTGCATTTAATGATAATGAGCACCATATTGAGAACAGGCTTAACATGAAGAGACACAAGTTTGGCATGAACAGTGTCCGTCCCACAGACCCGTTTCTACGCTGGTTATGGGCAGGTTTACAGTACTAGTTCTAGAAGCAGGTACCAGTCTCTTGTCCCAAGCTCGAAGTTAGCTTTGAGCAAACTTGATTCATCACACAGTGTGCAGTCCACTCCATGATAGATCTAGAGAACTTGAGATTTTGTTGGAGAAGACTGGAATCAGACAAATGGAAAGAAGCCCCAGTTACAGTTCCGTCTTCTTAAAGCACCTTTGTAGCTGAAATATCTGGGGGAAACATCTGTGACCTGAGCAAAGCAAAAGTGGGAACTGGAGTGCAAAAGTCCTTGTGGTTTGAGGCCTATCAAAGCAGCTCAACACGTCTCCCTGTAGCTCTAGAAATATCTAGTCCTTGGTTGGGGGTAAATCATGGCTCCACATGCTCGCTACTCCGTGAAGCGTAAGCTATTCCTCAAGTGGCCTAGTTTGCAAGCCACAGTCAACAATGAAGCAGGTACCTGCAGAGCCAGAAGCAAACAAGACTCTGGCTTGGAAGCTTTGGCACAGTTCCTCATATTGAGGATGAGGTAAGAATAATGTTACTTACCCTGTAAGCATCTATTCGTACCGTGTAGTGCTGCAGATTCATATGCTATGCATACTCCTGCCTTCTAGTGTTGGGTTCGGACTCTTCAAGTTGTTTTTCCTTGAGGAAGTTTAAAGTCGTCTTCTATATGAGGAATACGCTATTCCATGGCGTTTCAATCTTTTTGCGATGCCATAGTTCAGTGCAATCCAGCATTAGACAGAACCCATTTCACAAGTAGAACCACATCAAATGGTTTTTAAAGATGCATCAAAACACAGAACACTAACACATGGTTTGTACAGTGTTAAGACAGAGACCCATGGGGCTGGTTGCTCAACACTGCTGTTAAACAAGCAGTATCTATTAATCACAAGTGCTGTTACATAAAACAAAAAGAACAGGAGTAGAAGCTCTGCCTCAAAGAGGTGAACATCCACCTTTTGAAGATAAAATAGGGGAGAAAGGATAGCTGGAACTAATGCTGATGTTGAATCTATTGTTCAGTGCAAGGTTATTGCGATCACATTCTGATCACATTCTGATCACTACGTAAATTCACTCAGCAGAGTGGATAATCCATAAACAGGATGAGGTATGTTCTCATGTTCAATAGCGAAGTTGAGTGACTTCCAAAATGGGTTTCCAAGGCTTCCCGATCTCAGCATTCCGGTTACCATTGTACAAGTCACCTTTGTAGAAAACCTTATTGCAGGTTATTAGAAACATCTCAACAAAACATCTCTCATGAGGCCAAATGCCTTCTCACAGATAAACAGTGCACGGCTGATGATGGGCAGGTAGCTGGTGTGGCGAAGAACGTTTGCACATTGAGTTTTTCCTAACATAGATGACCTTGAACTGTTTAGAAGATAAACAACGGAGCAGAAAAACAAATATAGTGGAGATAAGATTCCAACAGTAAGGACATGTTATCCACGTGATTATGTTCGTGTGTCATGTTTCCTAGGAGACTAGAGGCAGTCCAGTTGTGTAAGATTTCCTTCCTACCCTTTTCCAAAGGATATTCCATCTCAGCTGGAATTGAAATTTGCCTGGTCCATAATTTACTTTAAAGATCTCCTAAGACGTACACACGTTAGTGGCAAAATGCAAAATACAATATAAATGTTTTAGCATCTCTTTAGTAAAACAAACATAAGTTTGCTACCATGGAATACATGCTGATTGTATGCAGCAAAAATAACAAAGTACTACCATCTAGATCTGCTATAAACCATAATATATATATATATTAATATGTGAGTTAAGAATAGACTTTTCTTCAGTGGTTGTGTGGCATACAATGCAGTATAAAGTGCAACTGTTCAGTGTTGCATATTCTTTTATAATTTAAGAAAATCTTCCAGTTAAAAACATGAGCAATATATTTTAAAGTATATCTTAAAAGCGGAGTTCTTTTCAATTGAAGTATATAAATATAAACAAGAGATCTGGAAGTAGGAAGTGTAAAAATGGTACAATGCTACAGCTAAAAGTGTTCCAACATATAGGCACTTATGGGTACAAGTGTGCAAGATACTTCTTGGAGGAAGCAATGGATGTGCAAAACAGAGTCGTCAAGCCACTTCAATGTTCGTTTACATGGATATCTTCTGGAGCTGCAGGCACCGCAAACAGGCGGTCATTGCTTGAAAGCACCAGTCAGTCCACGGAATCACATATCTCCTTGACTTTCTGGTTGAAATCTTCTGGTTGGTCAGCATACACATAGTGGCCTGCCCCACGAATGGCCTACAAATAAAAAAAAAAAACATATTCAGCATGTTGAAATCCTCGATTTCTATTATTTATTTGTATTTAATTTTTAAGCAAAATAATTAATTGTGTGAAAACTCATATTTTTACATAGAGCTAAATAAGCCGCAAATTCCAATTTAAGCCCCCTGAAAAGGCACCCAGTAACTCATGCAGAATGGATGTAGGCAGGTGTCTTAATCTTATTAGCCACAAAGGGAGGCAAGACTGGGACAAGCCAGATGGAGTGAAAATAAGGCGGTCCAAACATTTGCACAGCCTTGTCCTTTGAATGTAAATATTCCCTAAACCTTAGTTCCATCTGGCAAACTCTTCTCGAAAACGTCTTGCAAGATAATATATCGGAGTTGGATGCAATCTGCACCGCAGAGCTTTCTTTTTTTACAAGGTAATGGATGATGAACTGACCTCATGAAAAATGGCTCCCAATTCTACTTGGACGCAAAGTCAGTCTGGCAGAATCTTGGCGGCTCCTCTGTTGGGTGCCTAACTTTCCACTGTGATTCCTCATCGCCTCCCCTTTGCACACTCAGTGCTCCTTGGCATAAGAGAAGTGGCAATGGGCAGCAGGTGGCAGCAGATGGGAAAAGGAGCCTTCAGGCTGCTACATGACCAGAAAAGACTGAAGTCCAGTGAGACTTACCGTCCAGAATTGGTACTTGACTAGGGAGCTGCTCACTGGATGGAAGGTGGTGTGACAGGATGGAATTTGAGTGCAACAAGTATGGGTGGAAAATCCTCCCGTGTCCGGGATGTAGTTCTCTGAGGCAGAACAGGAGAGGTTTTCTTCAGGGCACATGGATGGGCAGTTCTATGGTTGCAGAATGTTCCATCTGGATGTAACGAGTTGCAGAACAGCAGCCTGGTCATGAACATAGTGCTATGAGGCTGCCATGAGTTTAAGAAATGTAAACAATAGCAGCATAGAGGTTAACTTTCTAGAACCATCCAGATCCTTTATTAGGTGGGGAGGGCCACAAACAGTAGAAAAAATGCAAGGGATAAATAATACATGAACATCATTGGTAGCACATCTCCTCCTCATGGGCCATCTCAGAGTTACTAGAATTCAAGTGTGGGGTCGAATTCCCACTGCAGTCCAAAGCACATCATCCTACACGTGGCGTCCTACAAAGTGCTAGCTTGCTCCCCTCTTTAGGGGGTTATCACATCCAGAGAGACTCAGGCCCTAAGACTACTTGGATCAGAATCTCACTAGACTGGGAATAAAACACATCTTTTTGAGATTGATCAGAAATTAGGATGTTACCCTGGCCAATCGGATCACATATCATTAAATCAGATGGATTTGTTTGCTCACGGTCTATCATCAGCTGACATGCAGCTCAATGCAACGAATGAATGAACACAGTTAATATGACGGCTGGTTCATTCAACGGGAGACAGTGAAGGGGGTATTAGGTATGTTTGAATACTTCTATGTTCTCTTCAGTGAACACTGTTTTTGCACGTGACAAACAGAAACACAAATATTATGAAGCAGTTTAACCCCTTCCCCGCTCATGACGGAACCACTCCGCCATGAGCCACGGTTGCGCTGTGCTCATGACGGAGTGGTTCCATCATGCTACGGCCGTTGGCGGCCGCTCCGCCCACGCGGCGCTAATTCCCCGCCTGTGCTGGCGATTAGCGCAGTGGGCGGAGACGTGACGGAACCACTCCGTCATGAGCATAGCTCAACCGTGGCTCGTAACGGAGTGGTTCCGTCACGAGCACAGCGCCACCGCACCTGCCCCCAAACCCCCCAGTGCCGCGGCGGAATTCCTGCCGCGGCGAAGGGGTTAATAGCAGTTGGGTGTCATAACAGGGCACATGTATCTATTGTGTAAAAAACATACGAGAAGGATTCCCAATTATTAATTAGTTGCAAACTTCTCGTTGCCAAAACTATAGCCATAAAAAATGTGACTTTAGTGGAGATCGTAGAATAATGTATTCATAGTAAAAATCCGTATTAATAAAAAATAATTATTAGGAGTGCAAGTGGAACCCAATAATAATCAATCCCACATGCTGCTCCTCACCAATGATATGCAACTTGAGCAGCAAGCGGTGAGAAAGACCGCTGAGGCTGTACGTGAATGGCGGCTCAGTGGTAAACATACACAGTCAATCATCGACTTACTACAGTTTGCACAAAGCAGCCTGGCCGCAGCGACTGGATGGAACAGCCGGAGTTTCCGTCGATACATGAACGCGCCCCGTAGATGACGGTGATCGGGATGTCTGGGTCCATCTGTTCGATCCGCTTCAGCATTGGCCTCTGTGCCCACCCGTAGGGCACGGTCATGTTTCTGAACGCCGTCTCCCCGCTGTGAAGACAAGAGGCCGCCATTACATTCACAGAAGATTCAGAGATTTAACAAACACTGGCTGTACAATTGTGTAAGAGACTGTTCAGTGGCAGCTGTGTGCAATGGGTGCAGTGGTGCTGAAACAATTCTTAGAGTAGGGGTTGTCACTGAAGTCATAGGGACTGTGAAAAATGAAAGCGTCACTCAAAGAACAGAAGCTAATGAACCACGCACATTTAGTAGGAGAGTGGTGAGGGTATGGTATGTGTCCAGTGGTGCATTCCGCAGCCTTCTCTTGCAAATATATTCCTAAAGTATAGCATGGTAGTGTATGGTCATTTACAGATGCACAATTTCCATTGACATGGTCACAACATTTCCACAGACATGTACTGATAATACAATATTGTGCACAGATGAAAATGTGTGAAAATCGTGTTTACATGAATATTTATTGATTTACACATCAGCAAGTAAAGTGTCTTGTTTTGTTCTGATCCTATTAAAATATTTGTTTCCATCACATTTCAGAATTACATAAAAAGTGCCTCATTTATGCTCTCCTAAATACTGACATATTTTGAACTATTTGTACAGTTCAAGTTTTGTTGTGTGTGTCAGAAAAATAATGAACATCCTACTCCCTTTCCTTTCACACTCAGCCAGATTGTCATATAGTTCAAATGACAAAATCCTCTCACTTTACAGTCAAAGAAAGAAAAGTAAACAGCAGTCTCCGTTTTAAAAGAATAATCAGCAATTTGTCAGATGACAGAGCCTGGCATTTGACCTCTATGACAAGATAAAATATAAAGGCATCTTTACTGCCCATTCGCCTTCTGAACTACAGTTTGGTTCTTTGGGGGGTTCTGCAACACCCCCGTATCTCGTGCGCCTAGTTCCAGTGCTTATGGATATGTACCTGGGGATACTTAGAAATCAGCCAGCAGAATAAGAGAGTTTTTATTAAAAGCCAGTCTGTTTCAAACAAGAATACTGGGTCCCATTCCTAAAATAAAATCAGAAATGTACTTGTTCAGGTTTCTTTCTATGCTTGGTTTACATTTCTGACATTCCGGAAAGCAGGATCCCAAAAGCACAAAGAATTTTTGGAAAAGGCTTCTTACGGCCACAAGAAAGTATTTTTGCATACATACACTTACAATGTACATTTGTGCATGCATAAATTCAACCCTGTAAAGCATTAGCACTTTAAAAATCCTTCTCTTTTTTTCCATCAGGAACTTCTGCTGGAGAAAAAAACACTTCCCTCTGTACCGCCAGCAATTCTAGGCATGTTCCCCACTTCCACACTCAGGACACTTTTTTCTCCTCCCTAAAACAGGAGTCTCCTTGCTGGGACATCTCGCATGGTGATGGACGTGAATTCCCGCCCTGAGGGCACCAGCTGTAATGATGTCTGGATCCCAGATGCAGATTTTTGTTGCTTTAGGGAACTCGGATCATGCGTGAGCCAACTGAACTGGATGACAATGGTAGAAAGCATCCGCTATCCTTTATTAGTAGGCTGTTTAGCCAGAGAACAGAACTGGGCGTCTATTTTAGGAGTAGAGCTTTGCCATAGTGAGGGCCTTGCGTAAGTTCCACTCTGACTTGTTTGGCACTAAGATTGTGGTGTAAACTGATCATAAGGCACTGAAATGGTTGATGGCTATAAAGGAGAGAATCGCAAGTATTTGCAATGGTCTATTTGCGAGGGTTAGACTTTGCCGTTAAGCACAGACGGAAATATTTATGGACTTTCCTGCCGGTTGTACTGATCACACAACCTTTACAGGTTAGAAGCTCGTTCTGGGTGTTCTGATCTCGGTGGGGAGTCTGTTGAGATGGAAAAGTCCTTCACTTTGTGATGGACATGTACCCCCGCCCTGAGTGCCCCAACTTTAATGATGTCTGGATCCCTGATGATGATTTTTACTGTCATGGGTGAACACGGACCATGTGTGTGCGCCATGACATAGGCCTGTCTCAAGGACTGCAATCTTTTTGGACCGGAATGGGCGCCCAAGTGCTATTCTCATAGTGATGAAAGGCTACTGCCTTTGCCAGGAGTTAAGCAGCACAAGCGTGGTGGTGACAGCATACTGTGTATGTTCAGTAGGAGTGAACATGCCTTTTTATCTGGGTCACTGGAGTGAGGCCTACAGACTCACTCATTTTAAGATTTGCTGCTGCGTGCTTTATTCACTCTTGCCCTACATCGGATTGGTGTGTAGTGCTGTGCAGTGGGTCGGTGATATATATATAGACGTGCTGGATGTATGTGTGCCTGTGAGTGGTACAATACAGGGATGATGCAGTGCTGGGCAGGGAGTGTGTGTGTGTCATATACAAGTGCTGGATGTATGTGTGTGCAAATGGAAGATGTAGTGTTGTGCAATGAGTGTATGTTATATGCATGTGCTGGGTGTATGTGTGCCTGTTAATGGTACAATACAGGGAAGATTGTGGGTGTCATTTTGGGAGACTCAGGGTAAATTAGAGGAGTGTGTGGAGACAGAGGAATCCCCCCAAGGCTGATCCATGGATTACTGCATTCTTGTGTGCTGGGTGGGACACACTTGAGGAAAAGAGAGCAAGGTTATTCAGTATACATCAAAGGGTGCTCTTTGATTCACAGTGAAGACACTGGGAAGGGGCCTGGGCACATCTGAGGAAGGAGATGGGGCTGATAAGAGAACCATAAGGATTAGGGGTGAGGCCCTGGGGTAACCTTTTGATACACATCACTGTGAATGACATCCACGTGTGAACCTTTAGTCACTCTGATCCCATGGCCTGTGTTGTGGGGATTTTAGATTTAGAGTTGCTCCTGCTGTGACAGACTGCTTTCTGGAGAAAGGGCAGAGGAGACAGCACTGCAAAGGGAAACAGACCCCCCCAAAATAGACTTCAAAGACTCAGACTCCAAACCAAATTTGGTGTATGGACAATAAGAATAGGAGTTCGAGATCCCCAAAATTGTCAAATGTCAAGCAGCCAGATCACCTGCCCCTGGAGCATCAATGTCAGCCTCCTTGCCAAGATCAGTGTGCCCTGTGAGAGAGGAGAACGCTGGAAGGAGTGAGGTCCAGTTGGAGATCCTGACGATTGGATTTCTGAAGCGAGGTGTGAGACGAATGACCTTTGCACTAATTGGGACACAGCCTGTGTGCGAAGTAAAGCCAGCGACCCCATATGCCATGTGGCGCCGCTGTGAAGAATACTACTATGCCGATTGGGCAGTTGCCTGTGTTGAGAGTGAGGACAGTGACCCCATATACCTGGTGGGGACACTGGTAAAAGGCACGGAGCATGGTCTGGTTGAGACAGTCGTCTAGAGGAAGAGACATCCGTGGTGACCGGTGCAGGCCCATGCACAGACTGATGACCAGCAACAGATGTACAAAGTTAACCCCCGTCCCAACGTTTGGGAGGATCCAAAAAAATTTATCAGTATCGGAGGAGCAGTGAGGACTTCCTCTGGTCATTCCCACTGCAGGACCGCTTGTGAGGAACTCGAGGACACTCGATTGCTGCCCTTGCAGGGGCACGTGTAAGGCACTCACCTGAGACAGTCACTGCAGCTTTAGCACCTATGAAGGGGGAAAGTCTGGAATCTCCAGTCGTGCAGGTACTGCTGGTAAGACTGACTTACGGGCCAGACATCCAAGGAAAATTGCCTGCCACATAGCGCTTGGACGGTGGAACACTTTTGACTTATTAAAAGTTGGAGTGGGACTACTGAGACTTGGACTACTATTGGGGTTTAATCTGAAAGTCACTTATGGTAAATGAGCGAGGTGAGTGGGACTAACAAAGCCGGCTACTAATACAATAGTGCCCTGACCTTAGGAGACTGTCTGTATTGTTGTTCAATGCCCTAGTTCACTTTGTGTTGGTATATAAATACGGCATTTTTCATAAAAGTATTTGACTGGGCAATCATTTATGGCTGCTACTGAACGTATTTCGATTTGTGAGGCTGTATTCTCCCCATGTCCACCCCACCCAACCAGTTGCTCTGGATCCATAGCAGGGACGTCGCAGGAACATCAGGAGTAAAAGGCCTCAACTCCCACGGTTGGGGTTAGTAGCTCCTGCATGCTCTGCAGCCCTCTGAACAGTATTCTGACACTCCAGAAATGGAATAATTCATGGATAGATCTGTGAACACACACACAAATAGATGGGCTTGGGGATGTGCGCAAACTTCACAGGGCATTTTCGTTTCCTAAAATGTTCCCTCCCTGCCCAGGGGAGAAAACTTACTCACATGAAAAAGAAAGAGTTTTTCTTGTTCTTACAAGTGTTAATCCACGTTTCAGAATAGCACACATGAATTTACACCCTTATAAACCAAGCCATTGGAGCACCTAAATTGTACACAACTGCACCAATGGCATTGCAATAAAGCTGTTTATATTTATTTAAAGTGAAATATTCGGAAAATGAGGACACCACATTTATATATGCTGCAGCATTTGAAAAACCTCAAATGTACTGCAAAAATAGTAAGTACAAATGTATATGCAGCAATTAATAAATTAGTACAAAATATTGTATAACTTCATTTAGGATCACAAAGTCTGTCAACACCATAGAGATCTATCACAATATGTATAAGAAATAACATTAAAATGCATTCTTCAAAATGCACTTAAATGGTACTTAAAATCAAAACCTGTTACCAGGCCGCGGTAGAACACTCTAGACAGGAGGTTTTGTAAAGATGAGCACAGACCCCTGGCTTAAGCTATGCCCATCTCCAGTGATGGAATCTGCCTGAGGAAAGCAGTACATATTATTTCAAAACTGTTAATATTCTTTTTTTATACAGGCTTTTATATAGCACAAAAAAAAAATCAACCTGGATATACCGCTCCACCATTCCTGTAAGTGATTGAGGGTTTTTTAAGACGGTCAATATACAAGTGATCCATTCTCCTCTGATTATCTATAATACATAGCTGTCATGTTGTCCATGCAGACGAGGACAGCTTTGCCTAAGAGGTGAGTTTGAAAGGCTCTGATTGCTAGAAACGCTAGATCGCTAGAAACACTGCTAGTAGCTCTAGGTGGTTTATATGGAGTTTTTTGTGTTTTAGACTCCACAAGCCTTGGATTGTATGATCCTGTAAGAGAGCACCCCAATCAGCGAGCGTTGCGTCTGCTGTTAGCACTGTCTGTGGAACAGGGTCGATGAGGTGCCGCCCTTTGGATACATTTTGGGGGTTCCACCACTGCAGAGAGCGATGGGTGCAGCCGACTATCAACACTAGATCGGTTAATCGACCCTGTGACTGGTTTCACTGACTTGCTAAGCATTCTTGAAGGGTACGATTATAATGCAAGACATCATCATTCCCAGCAGTTGCATGAAGACTCTGGCTGGTAATGAGTGATTGGGCTGAAACCATGTTGGATAATTCTTAACACCCATTTTTCTGTTGTTATGGATTGCCAAATTTGGAGGAATTGTAGAAGACGTCCCCCGACAGGTGTTAAATGATCAGGGAAAGGTAGGTAAGTTGTGCTTGTTAGGGAAATGGGAGTTACGGGGTGTGGAACCCTTTCCTCTACCTTGCCGTTATTTCCTCTGTATCCTCCTTTAAAGAAGCCTCTTGTGGAGGAAGACTGATTGTTGCCTTTATATGAGGAAACATTGTTGTCTGTGGATGTAGTCTTGGACCCCCCACAGTAAAAGGAACGACGAAAGGAGCCCCGGTTTGAAGGAGACTGTAAGGTTCCTGTAGATTTAGCTACCTCTGTGTCTTTTTTCATTTTCTCTAATGTCTGATCAAATTCAGGCCTGAAAAGATGCTCTTTATCAAACAGAGTGTTTAAGATGAATTGCTGGACTTCAGGTTTGAAACCAGAAATCCTCAATCAGGTCTTAAGTAACACACTAGTGTTAATCTCTCGAGCTGCGGTATCAGCAGCATCTAGAGCACATTGAATAGAGGAATTAGAAACAAGCTTACCTTCCTGTATTAAATCATGTGCTTTAGCTTTGTGCTCATCTGCGAGATATTGGAGCAATTGCTCCATTTCATCTCAGTGCACTCTTTCATACCTGGCTGAGAGAGCCTGGGTGTTGGCAATGCACCAATGATTCGTCGCCAGGGCAGCTATTCTTTTGCCAGAGGCGTCTATTAATTTTGACTCCTTGTCTAGAGGCGGAGCATCTCCAGAGGTTTGTGAATTAGCCCATTTACAGGCATTAAAGACAACAAGGGAGTCTAGGAGTAACTATTCCTTAATGAAGACTGGATCAGACGGAGCAGGCTTATTATATTCTGGGAGTCAGCATGTCTCATCATGCCTTTGAGAACAGGAGAGTCGGACTAGACCTGTGTGTACTACTCAAAGTTTCAAACAAGAAATCTTCTTCTAGTGATTCTTTGTGTAGCTGTACCCCATGATATTGTGCAGCTCTAGCAAGTAGTTCTAAATAACCTATGTTGCCATCAGGAGGAGAAGGCTTTGCAGGGTAAAGGTCTGGGTCATTATCTGTAGGTGGCTCGATAGTGTAGTCTTTCCAAGGATCTACAGGTAAATGAATATCACCATCATCTCCATCATCATCATCAACATCATCAGGCTGTGAAGGTGGAGATGGGTAATGGTTCTAATGTTGGAGAAGGTGGGGAAGGTGTAGGGGAACGTGGAGGAAGAGGAGGAGAAGGGTTAGTACCGAAATTCTTCTTCCTTAAGGGAATTTTATATTGTATGTCCTCTGACTCAGGTTTGCGTTTGCGCGGCAGTTTGGTAAGAAGATGTCCTGTATCAGGATTAATATAAAGTTCCTTTTGTTTAGGATCCGATTTGGAAGGTGGGAAGTCGAAAATCGGATCCTGCGGCCTGGAAGGAGCATCTTTCGGTTATGCCACCGACGACTTTGGTACCGGGATGGAATGACCTTTTGGTACGGAAGGTTTCGGCTCCGAAGCTGGTTTCAATTTTGGCATCAAGGGTTTCGGCTCTGAAGCTGTCTTTAGCTTTGAGCTCAAAGGTTTCAGCTCCGTGGCGGACTTTGGCCAACTCGATCCCGAGCCGGAAGGCTTAGCGATGTGTTTCGGTGCCGAGCCGGGAAGCGGGGTAACAGAAATATCGTCTCGGTGCCGACTTTGGCCGGGAGGCGTAGGTGGAACTGAAGCCTTATGCTTAGTTTGGGTTGGATTTCAGGTCAAGGCGTGTTCGGTATTCACGGGACCTTCACCTTGCAGTATGTCTTCTTCCATCTCCGAGCCCGATTCCGGCACGGATAAAGCCTGCTCTTCTTTTTCCTCTTTGGCCACTTGTGCATCTAATTACTTTTGCTCCGATCCTTCATCGAAGAAGTCCGGCGTGTATTCAATGCCTTGGATTTGCATTTCACGACGTCAAGCCCGACGATCGAGGAGAGTTTTCTTGGATCGAAACGATTTGCACGCATCACAGTCCTGTTCGTTGTGCTCCGGAGATAAGCACAAGTTGCACACTTTGTGCGAGTCGGTGTGCGGATACTTTGCTTGACACAAAGGACAGAATTTAAATGGAGTCTGTCCCATCGACTGTGAGGTGGACCGACGCGGTTAGGCCCAATAGCCTTCCAAGAGTCTTCGATCGAAATTGAAATTTTCTTCGACCGACACGATACGCGGAGAAATGGGATAGGCGTATAAAGCAATTCTGACGTGTGCAGAGTGGTTTGTGCACTGAGCGGAACCCGAAGAACGGTTTCGAACCGGAACGCAGCAATACACGTTCGAACCTGATGGCGGAAAAAAACTATGTAACAATGGAGTTGATGCCCATGCGCACTATCACCGAAAGGAGGAGTCACCTTACCTCGTGACTGGAAAGTCTTCTTCGAAGAAAAACAACTTGCAAACATCCGGACCCAATACTAGATGGCAGGAGTATGCAAAGCATGTGATTTACAGCTCACATGCCTCGAACATCTCCTTACAGACCCAGAAGCAATATCCTTCCTAACCTTGCATAACATCAAATGCATTCAAGAGTCCTGGTGCGAGACAGATATACCAATAGAAGGCTAGAGCGAGTTCTTCTCCCCTGCCACAAGAACGCACACAATGGGCCACACAATGGGAAGTCTTTCAATCTTCCTATCAGCTCGATGGGATTTCTCAGTCACAGAGCACCCCACCAGAAAAAGAAGGAGCTACAATGCATTGAAATCAAAAATTGGTGGAAAAATGGAACGAAGTGCAATCTCTTCTTGCTGAAAGTATAGCTACATCCATCACCGTCTGGGAAGGTTCTGAGAGCAAAAATAAACTGGAGCAACTAATTACTGATATCACACTCAACTATGATAAAGCATATCTTTTACTGATCGGGGACTTCAATCTAAATTTGCTACAGAACCCTCTACACAGCATAGCAGAAAAAATGTTGACTCCCAGTGTGTGATTCCATAACAGACGTTCAGGTCACAAAGATCTGACCCAATTGGATGCACTCTTGTAGCATCCTCAGAGGCACAGTCTCTACGAGCTCTGAACAGGCGTTATCCAGAAGATCAGCCCTCTCACACTACCCATTACTGCTCAAAACGTTCAGCAATCCTAGACTATATGTTCTGGTCAGTCTCTCTGTTCAATATAATCCTATCATATTCCATCCATCTGTGCTGTGAAAGTGATCAGAACAACCACAAATTCTCATGCGACCCTAAGTCTTCTTGGCACAGAACAATCACCTCACACCAGGAGACGGGACAAACGGAGCTGGGAAGCCGCCACAAAATACAACTGGAAAGCAATGCTACCTAATCTACGTTCCGCCCCCATCCACACAACTAATGACGGGGAAACCCTTGTACACAAGCTGGTATCTGTCCTTGTTAGCAGCTGGTACACAATTCCATTGATAAAGTCTTCAGCCACAAAACCATGGTACACAAAAGATCTAAGAATGCAGAAAAGAACATTAAGCAAAAATCTACGAACACTTAAAGCATGCCCAAATCCCACTATGCTAGCTTAAGTCGACTCCCGTCGCAGCCAATAATAAAAAAAATTGGCCAACCAAACTAAAATACGAGGAAGCAACGCAGACAGAACTTTTCCTTGCATGTCGAAATAAAAACTCAAAATATTTCTGGACAATAATAAACAGATTAAACAGGGGATAAGAAACGCTTACTACAAATAGGAGCAATGTCACCTCAGATAACTGGATAAAATACTTCACTAAGCTCTACAAACTCACAACTGAACTGTCCGATCAACAACTATCTTCAGGCAAGCAAATAATGAGCAGCAGAATCCAGAGGCAAAAGAAGCGCAACTTTGCCAATAGACAACCATCTTCAATGCAAGGAGAATAGCAAATCTGGTCCGGAAAAGCAGAGTGGACACGGTGCCCCTGGCCTCAACTGTAGACCAGCAGCTGTTTATAAAGGACACACGGAGTACTGGTCTGGCGTGCTGTAATAATCTGCTTAAACATTGCATTATCACCAAAACCATTCCATCGTCTTGGCAAGGCTCGATCGTAAACCCCATTTATAAAAAGAGTTCAGTGTCGCTCCCGACAGCTACCAATTTATCACACTGCTTGACACTGAGGCCAAATACTTTGCGTCACCTTTACTGGAGGATTTGGAAGCCTGGCCAGTTACTAATAACACGTTTCAGTTCAATCAAACTGGCTTTAGACCACTCTCTGGCACCACCGACAACCTCATAACCCTAAGATGCTTGCAGTAAAACAAATAATGAAGAAGGAACAGCTTTATTGCTGTTTCATTGATTACAGCAAGGTATTCGACCACGTCAATCGCCAACCTTTATGGTCAAAGCTAAAAGTCTGGAGAATTCCAGACCCTCTTCTTCTAAGGCATATTGCTGCTCTACTCTGATACTTGGGCTAGGGTTAAACTGGGCTATAACACCGCAGTCTCAGACAAAATAAACATCGAAGAAGGAGTCAAGCAGGGGTGCATATTAGCCCAGACTTTATTCAATCTATTTATGTGCGACCATGCACCAACACTAAACTCAGTAATTAATCACGTACCAAAATTGCCGAAACAGCACATCACCTCACTTTTATGCAGACGATGTCATCCTCACAGGCCAAACTGCAACTGGGTTCCAAAGACTGTTAAATGCTCTAAATAATCACTGGAGCTCGAATGGCATGCCAATTAATTAACAAACATTGTGATCTTTGGCAGGAAAAGGATAAAATGGGGCTACTGGCATCTGAATAACCATAGTCTATCTCAAATAAATACAAATATCTGGAATGCTGGCTGGACAACAAGGGATGCCATTTACTACCTTTACATTCTTTAAAACCGTCAGTGGCCTCATTATAATCTGCCTTTCAAACAATCTTCAAAAGCACACAAAATTATACATTTGAGCCATTGTTGAAAATAGTTGCTGCCATACTGACTCCTACCTTGGCATATGGGACAGAAGCCTTCCCAGGGAAACTGGGCACTTTTCTGAACACTGCACAGAGCGCAGTAATTCGATCATTGTTCAAACTCCCGCACAACACCTCCCCAGCTCAAATCAGGTTGGAATTTTCATTGAGTGACCAAATACATATACAAAAAACACACCTCATAAGTTATATGAATTCCGCCTAGCAGCAAAACAAGGATCTTTAAAAAACCTCATCTGGTTTGAGACCACAAATAGTTTGCACCCACCCTGGTCTACTGCCCTTTCTGTTGAGCTCTGACTGAGGATTGTCACAGACCTGTGGAACCTACGTCTGCGGCACCCTCATTTCAAAGCAGCTTTGGACAAAAACATAAAAATGGAATCTTTTGAATCAGACTTTCGGACCCTTAGAAAAAGAGAACGCACTTCTCAGCAGCTACGATCAGAGAGGCCTCCAAAACATACATTGCGGAACCATTTTCATCTCATTTTAAAACTAAATTTAGCAAACTTCGAATGGGCTGCTTCACATCTCTAGATTTACTTCCCCCATGGGTATGTCAGCCTCTCAGTAAGCAGTGCCATCTATGTGGCCTGTTCCAGGAATCGTTAGCCCATCTGCTCTGCATTTGTCCCACTCTCCTTGAGGAACGCAGAAGATTCCTGAGGCTTCTGCTGATTAAAGAAGGGACACAAACTATTCGAGAAGCTGTAAACTCTCTCTTGAACAATGCTCAGCCCCTAGCCATCTCCAGACTTGAAGAATTCTTGGATATAGTAGACAAGCAACCGAGGTACAAAATCACTGGTTTAAAGTCTCCAGGTCAGTAGGACTAAACTCTATGGTGAAGTAGAGAATCACGAAGCCATGGGGTGGTCCACTGTCTGTTATCTCCACATAGCGACGAAAGATATGAAACAAAATCGAAGTTAACAGATTTAAAGGCCCACAGTATAGGCCCCACCGTTTAAATCTTTCAGTGTCGACTAAGGAACGGAATTATCAAAGTATATACTGCGACATAACGCATCTGTACGGACTATTATGACATGCTAATAATATTTTAGCTCCCAAGGTTTTGATATCTTATTTATTAAGTGTAAACTCTCTAAAGCTATATTCTTCATATATTAGATGTTTTTACTTTCCTCCATCAACATGGCCAAATATGTGTATGAGGCTGCTGATCTTTTTCCAAATGTACTTTTAACCTGCACTTGGCACTTTAATGGACTTTTTCAAACACGGATAAATTTGTGTATTATGCTGCTGATTTTCTTTTCTTTTTAAAAAAAAATAAATATCTTTATTTGATTTTTCCAACGATTTAACACATCCCCAAGCCCACCCCCCGCCCTCCCAGGTCAGACAATTGAAAATACAGTAACAAAATTGTATATTCTCATAATTTCATAGTCATGTTACATTATCCCCAGCAGTAAATCATTTTCTAACATACCATACAGTTGAATATATTTCACGATATACTAGGTGTTTTGGGAGTGACACCATTCTATTAAAGGGGACCAAATTCTCAAACCCCTTTTACGCCGTTTCCTACCTTTCCGTTTATAAATAGCAGCCTCCAAATTGGAGATTGCTAGTAGCCTAGCCAGCCACTGATGAAAGGACGGTGCAATGGGATCCAGCCAGGCCGAGGCTATACACATTCTTAATACCGCCATAGCAATAAATATGAGTTCATGACCCGACCCGGGATTGCTAGGATCTGTCGCTCCCAGTAGGATAACTTCACTGGACAGAACTATATCGCTTTGCAATACGGCGGACAGGAATTTCTCAATGTTTTGTTTTAAAGAAGTTAGTCCATCACAAGTAGAGAAGATATGTACACAATCAGCGTTGAATAACATACATTAGGGCAGCATGTCCCCTTACCACTCCCCCATTTGGCGATTTTGTCTGGGGTATAGTATAAAAAGAAGCATGTTTTATAGAACTGTGCTTGGAGTTTTGTGGACATAAGAATTGTTTGAGACATTGAATATGCATAATTAAATTTATCCACAGTTGTACCAATTTTCCCCTGCCACTTCTGAGATGTTTTATCCAGATCATCCGGAAACAGCACATTTATAAGGGGATATATTCCCCCGATTGTGCTTTTTTTGATGGGAATTAATGTTTCCACTAAAGTTATTTCTTCAGGCAGAGTCCTTCCCCCCCACCCTTCGTACCAGAAAGTCTCTGATTTGAAGATATTTTAAAAAGTCCCGCCAAACCAGTTGAAAATTTTCTCTTAGTTCTTCAAAGGATTGTATCCCTGCAGGGGAGAGGAGGCACCCGATGCGATTTATTCCTGCCTCGTTCCACTTGTTGATGCAACTATCTTTAAAGATCTCCGGCAGAACAGGGTTATCCCTTAGGGGGGTATAAAATGATATTCGCCCTATACCCAGCATTCTTCTCACAGCCTTCCATACCTTAAACCCACTAATCTGTGTTTTAAATTTCACTTTTTTATGGTAGCTGTCGTGCAAGTGTCGACAGAGATATCCGTAACTTTTACTGCCCAAAATTAGCTGAAGGATAGATGGCGAGTCGGCCCCTGGTAACATTTCTATCTCGGTATTCTGTAATAGCTCACGACCATAAAGCAACACAGATACCGAATAGTATGCTTTTAAATTTGGGAGAGCCAATCCTCCTCTTTCCTTTGGCAGGGTCAATAGTTCATATGCTTGCCGGGGTTGCGCATATGCCCAAATGAAACTTGAGAAGGTGCGTTCCATAGATTTGAACCATTGATCTGAAAATTCTAAACATATAGCTCTGAATAGATATCAAATTTTAGGGAAAAACACAATTTTCAAGGCATTGGCCCTACCAATTAGAGATAGATGTAGATTATCTAGGCGACGGAGATCTTTTTGCATTGCGCCCAGCATTGGATTCATGCTTAGGTCCACCATGTTCTCGAGTTTAGATGTAATGCAGATTCCTAAGTATGTAGCCTTATCTACCACTCGAGGGTCACGCATCTCGCTTTTGTTGTTCAGCACGATCTGTGTTTTCCCCTGATTGAGTGCGTATCCGGATACAAGCCCAAATTTATTAGCCTCACTTTCAATAACAGACATAGCTGTGCTAGGGTCAGCTGTTACAACAGCAATGTCATCAGCGTATGCCAAGGTCTTGGTCGGATAATCCTGTGACAAAATCGGTGCTATTTCTCTGTTTCCTTCTAGTCTACGAATACAGGGATCAAAATAGATTGCAAAGAGCAATGGCGAACATAGGCACCCCTCTCGAGTTCCATGAGATATAATCAACTCTTTAGTAAGGCTACCGTTCACCATTACCATGGCCCTGGGGTTCACATATAGTTTCTGCACAGCCTGGATAAACCCTATCTTGATTCCAACCCTAGACATAGCGGCCCACAAAAATTGCCAGGAAACCCTATTAAAGGCCTTCTCGGCATCAAGAAGAACCAATGCCATAGGGTCTCCTGTACATTCCATACTATCAAATAAGGTGATCACTCTCTGAATGTGATTAGTAGTTGATCTCCCTGGAACGAAACCGTGTTGGTATTTAGCAATTACTTTATGAATGATCGGGGCGATTCGATTTGCCAACATTTTTTAATATAATTTAGAATCTGCATTTATAAGAGTGATAGGGCGATATGAGCCTAGCTGATCTGGAGGCTTGTTTTAGGGAAAATGACTGTCTTTGCCCTAGACCAAGAATTCGGAGGCTGACCCCCCTTTAAAAATGTGTACGATTAAGTCAAATAAAATGCCTTTAATCTGATCTACAAACACTAAATAAAATTCCGAAGGCATATTATCCAATCCGGTTGCTTTCCCTTTCGGTAAGTTTTGGATTGTAGTTACAATTTCTTCTATGTTAGGGATTTCATCTAAGGTAAACTGATCTTCCTCGTCAAACATGTCGGTACCTCCTCTATCTAAATATCTCTCGATATTTTTTGGGTCCCTCCCCCCCTCCTCAGCATACTGAGTACTATAAAATCGCCAAAATGCCTCTCTAATTCGTTCTGGGTCAAATATTTGGCCTTCCACTGGGTCCTGTATTTCCCGTATCAAGTTTGCTGAGGCCTGTTGCCTCATACGAATAGCCAGCGGGTGGTCAACTTGCTCATTGACCTCATAAAACATCTCTTTATGAGCGGCAGCTTTTTTTATGGCTTTGGCAGTAAAAGTATTCGTAATTGCGGCCTTTGCGATTGCCACCTGGCTTTGTATTCTATTTATTTCTTCTAGCCCTCGGATCCCTCGGGTCGCCTTTATCAGCTCTTCTTCGGCCAGTCGAAGATTTTCCTGCAGTTCCCTCATGTATTCCCTAGCCATTTTGTTAGCCTTCAGTGAAAATTGCATTGTTTCTCCTCGAATCCCTGCTTTTAGGGCATCCCACATAACTTCAATTGATACACTCCCAATGTTGTCCTTTAAAAAGTTAGGGATCCACTCTCTCATGTGAGCGCAATATTTGTCATCTGAGAGCAAGGATTTCTCAAATGTCCATGAAGTAGGTGTTATGTTTCCTGGTGGTGTTTCTAGAGTGCAGATTAGAGGGTTGTGGTCTGAAAGAATTCGAGGGAGCTTCTCAATTTGAAACTTAGATCTAAGTGAATTAGACATCAGGATGTAGTCTATTCTTACATGTGTGCGATGCGGATTAGAGAAGAAGGTATACCCGGGATCGTTAGGATTTAAAATCTGCCATCCGTCTACAAGCCCATGTGTATAACACATATGTTTCATTGCCTTAAACACTTTAGGTTCCCGGCCCTTGTACTGCCAGTCGTCCTTCAAAGACCAGTCACTGGGGAGATTGATGTTGAAATCCCTGCAGATCAGTAAGGGTAGAGGCCAGTGTGTGAGTTCATTAGAAATCTCATGGAAGACTGACGGATCATCACTATTGCTCCCATATATAGCACAAAGAGTTATCTTTTGCCCCTGTCCATCTTGACACTCTGTAACTGCCTAGCGGCCAAATTTATCAGCTTTAGAGCGGTTAAAAGTGTACCCTGAGCCCCTGGCTAATATAGCGACCCCCCGTACCCGTGCCCCCTTTGAAGTTGTAGAAACCAGTTTATACCCCAGTGTTTTTAAAATATGTGTTCGTTTGCCCTCTATGTGAGTTTCCTGTAAACAGACAAAATTCGTGCCCATGGTTTGTAATCCTATCGCAACAATTTGTCTCTTTTTAATGTCATTCAAGCCACAAATATTTAAGGATAGCACTTTTAGGACCCCCATCTAGCTAGTTCATGTGGTCCAAGTGTGTGCTCTGGATTTTTTGTTGCCCCTTTACTACACCATAACCTGATATTTCCAGCATACCAGTTTGCCATGTTGAGGTTCCCCTTACTCTTGCTCAAAATAGCAACCTGTCTGACCTTCCACCCTACCCACCCCGCCTCCCACCACCATTTTTGGAGGTTACCTGGCCAACACCGGGCCAGGGATGTGACATCTGTCACGCTCGACCCCCGTGTGCCCGCTAAGACTCCCCCACTGTAGAGTAGCCTTCTGGTAAGAATACCAACAAAACCGACACACAGACCCTGACACAGGGCCTAGTGCCAAGCAATTCACTTAAGTTATAGCCTCTACTTCCTATATTCCATATCATATTTTTGCACAAATTGTCAAGTCAGGGCATTTCTATTACAAGATTACATAATTTACTTGTGTCCCGAAATTTCCTCTAGATATTTTTTAGCCTGTACTTCGGAAATAAAGCTACGTGTAGTCCCTTGGTGAACAACTTTTAGTCTAGCTGGATTTTGGAGATAAACCATTGCCCCAAGCTTCTGAAAGGGATCAAAGAGCTGCCTCATTCTCCACCTGCGCTCAACTGTAGTGTGTGCAAAATCAGGCCTGGTAAAAAAAGTTATTCCATCAAACGACCGCTTGCTTGTGGGTCTAGCCAGGTCATAGAGAGATTGCCGGAGAAAGAAATTTCCCAAAAATAAAAGCATAGCGGGAGGATGTTGTTGGGATGCCGAGTTGAGTTTCATTTGAATTTCCTTGTCCCAATCCCAGGATTGTAGTTCGGGGAATGAACCTTTAAGAAGCATGATCATGAATTTCCTGGGATCATCTTTTTCGGCCTCCTCTGGAATCCTTAGGGAGTGGAGGTTATTACGTCTCTGCCGGTTTTCCTGCTCCTCCAGCTTCCACATGTGATCCTTAACTACCACCTCATGCTCATCAGTCTTAGTTTTGAGCGAGGTAACATCCTTCGGTAGTTGTTCCGCTCTTTCTTCCACTGAGGCCATTCGATCTACGATTTCAGGGCGCAAGTTTTCCCACTTTCCTGACTGTCCCTTGCAACTTCTTTGCTGCCAGGCGGGATCTGCGACTATCGGCTTTGGCTTCTGCCTGAAAGCTCTTGATAGACAGCAGAATGTCTGTTAAGGCTGGTTCATTTCTTGGAGCACCATGTGTCCCCATTTGATCAGTGTCGGTGCCAGTAATTGTTTGATTACCCCCAGAGGCAGCGGTGGTGTTAGAGAAATTAGTAAGCGATGTGTCATTGTAATCCCACTTCAAATCTGTGGCGTTCGCTTTGTCAGATAAATCATACTTCTTGTAGCGATCTCTGCTTTTCTTCTTTTGTAGTTTTTTAGAGACAAGTTTCGTTTTCTGCGGGTCGGTATTAGAGCTGCTATAACACTTGCCCTGCTCCTCTCTGCTTGACAAGGAAATGCTAATGTCAGACATCTCAGAGTCCTCTGTGAGAGAGTAAAATTGGTCCTGATTGTCAGGTGTTTTCAGCATGTAATCTTGCCGTGTGCTACGAATGACTTGTGGTGATAATACAGCGTTCGAGCACTCCTCCTCCGGAATATTTGACCTGCCCCTAGGGATAGTACTTTCCAGTTGAGTAGAAGATACCAGGTCAACTGTTTTTTTGCCATGAATTGCGGGGAAGGGGATATCTGGGAGCTGTGGATCACTCAGTACTTCTCCTTCTATCTGTACAGGCACCTTTATCGTTACTCCAGGGAATTCAGCCGGTTGCATAGAAGCGACTCCCTCCCCACTCGCAGCACCAAAGCTACTGGTAATCAGTGGCTGAGAACAGTCAGTTTCTTTATTTGAGTGAGCGGGGGCTTTCTTTTTTGTAATAGCGATATTTGCTCCCCCTTCTCTCCTTTCTCTCCCCCACTCTTGCCTTTCATCGCCAAAGTGTCCAGTTTGTTCTGCCGTGACGCTGCTAAAGTTGTGCTGACCTGCAAGGGTATCATGACATTTTTGTTTTTCGCTACACGTGCCCCTTTACCAGCCATTCTTACTTGTCTCTCCTGGGTATTGATGTAGAGCTGTACCACAGATGGGCCGGCTCTCGAAGAATTTCCGTAACAGCCACAGTGCGGTTGTAGAGGCTGACAGCTTTTCTTTGTCTGACGTGCGTCCCAGCGGCTGGCCGTGCTCCTGTGATTTTGCCGATCTGCTTGTGGCTTACGCAGGCCAAAGTGAAACCGAGATGTCAGAGCCCGTCGGACGCCCTCGAGGCAGGAACGATGCATGCATTCGGGCCGCAGCAAACAGGTAAGCGAGATGAAAGAGTGTTTTTGCTGGTGCATTTCATGATCATATTTTGTTGGTGGTCATGAAAAATCCGCTTTGTTACGAAGGTTTTTTCCCAAAAGCAAGTTAGATAGATTTTCGGGGGATGCTCAGTGGAGCATCACAGCGGTGATGTTAGCAGGACACTATCTTGCCTCTGGCACTTTAATGGACTTGATTGTCTAAATAAAGGTTTTTTTTTTCTTCTTCTGTTTATAGGTAAGTCTTTATTTCAAAGCAAACCCTTTCTTCAAGTATATACATGTATATGCCAACATGATTTTGCGTGTGGTTCCCCATAAGCTTTTACAAGGCCAATCTTTTCTGCGTCTTACTGAAATGAGTACGGCAGTAATAGGCTTGATGTTTCATCAAATGAAATGTTTTAAACAATATGTAAATACTCAAACACTGCCACGCGCAGGGGTCTCCTATCATTTTTAAGTCTGGGGATAGCCAAAACCATTTGTTGTTTTTCTCAAAATCTTTAAAAAATACATACCCATACATAAGTCAGCCCTCGTCATCCACTTGTCTGTTGTAGTGTCATTCACATTTTGCTTCCACCCACCTCAGCATATGGCATGAGAAATCCTGCATCAGCCATTGGCGTGAGAGACAGCATTATGCATGTGCGCAATATGAACATGGCTATAAAGAAGTGTCTTTACTGCTGGGGATTCATGGACCCAGGTACCCTTTTTAGTAAAGGAAAATAATGATTTCCTCGTCTAAATTTATTTTTAGGTCTCGCCTGAGCCAGCGCAGGCGCTGCTCTGCGAGACATTTAGTAGGTGGGTTTCCAAAGTGCTACCCCACGCTTTGGCTGGCCTAGCGTTTGCGTTCACGCGAGCGCGCATGCACGCAACCGTCAGCTTTCAGTGCCCGATCAGGCATCATTTGTCTTTCCTCTCGCTTGCTCTCTGAACGCTCCTCTGCCCCTCCCTCACTGGTCACTCCCACGGCCTTGAGCAAACAGGGGGCAGCTGCATTCCTCGCAACCCACGGCGTTTTGCCTGCGGGAGCGAGCAGTGCCTCATTGCTTTGTTTGGCTTGCGGCTGCCGCTTCAAGCCATAGATGCTTGTTCTTGTTTTTCGTTTCCTTTCTATGTTTTATTTTGCTCCGTCACTGGTTCATTTTTTTCTTTTTTTCACTATTACTATTTCACAATGACTTCGTTATCATCACTACGCGGCGGACGTCTACGCTCCGTTGTTTTCAGTTCTCACTATGCCACAATGGCTTCATTACTTCACTACGCGGCGGACTCCAACGTTCCATGTTTGTTTACCATTGGCAATAGCGCTAACCTATCAGCACACATCTTACTCAGCTCACGTATGCCCTTATAGCTCTTCGGCGCCAGCTGGTCAGTTGATTTTTACCTGGTTGGCGTGGTGACGGTTTGCCGCGGGCTTGCTGTAAGAGATGCTTTATTTAGTTAATAGAGGTTTTAGGGCGCGATTGTTGATATCGGCGGCATCTACGTTTCTACTATGCTGAATCCAGTCTGGCAGGCTTGCTGTATTGCCTTAGGTTATCGAGTCTATCCGCAGGGGTGACTGTTTTCAGTACACAATCTGTATTATTTGTGTGAATGTCCGGGACGTTTGTTTCTGTTGGTTTTGTTTTTTCTATTCTTTCTGCACATACATGCGGTATTCTTGGCCTTCTTACATGTGCGCATTGTAACCGAATTGACTTGATCTGCTATCCGCATGGGTGACGGACTGCTACACACCTGTTTCAAATATGAAGTTCTTTACTAAGGGGCTGTTTATTAATGACATTCTGAGACAACAGTGCTTTTCCTGAATATTGGGACCCCGTTTGACCCAACATAGTAATTTATCCGGTTTACATCTTTAGATTATGGGCTCCGTGACCGCGTTTTTCCTTGGTCCACTTCATTTGATCAGTCTGTCTTTTTCTGCTAAAAGTTTTTTGTCATGAGAAAATGACAAGCGGTTTGTGAGTCAAGAGTTGCACAGCTTCGTTCACATTTGTGTTTTAAAGTAATCCACGTAATCAGTGATAATTTGCAGTTCATCCATTTTATTCAAAAATTATCTCAATCCTTTTTCCATCACGTCAAAGATACATAGTTCCATTCTTTAATGCATTTTACTGCTCCAGAATTGCCCATCCGGGCCTATTCATAGGCACATGCTGAAACTAAGTTCCTCCGTCACATTAAATTCCACCCAATGCATTTCGGTCCACTTGGACCTTCGTCAGGGGTATCTGTGATGATTTAAAAAAATACGTATCAACTGCATGCTTTAAAAGTGTAAGACAAACATTAAAAAATGATACATTCTTTAATTAAAACAAATCTGTGCTCACATTAAATCTATACCATTAAACTCAACCTCTGCTCAGTTAAACTATTACACCCACCTCCACCGTGCCCATTGATTTTAACATATCTGCGCCCCCAGTGAAAATTCCATTAAATGCAACGTCTGTTCGAAGAAAACTGTACCACCCTCTGTACAAGAACCTGCATAAGTATAAGTCCTCTCATCCCTCTTTTACCCACTTTCCCAATCGCCAAGACTCTCCCTTCCTCATACCTGTATTTTAACAAGTCAGATTTCTTAACAACGCGATCGCCTCTCTCCTACTTCAGGACCAGTTTACTTCTAGTTCTCCCCGCGCTGCTACTTTTAACTCCACTGCCATTTCCCCACCTGAAACCTATTAAATAACACGTGACGTTTACCCCGCCCACGAAACTACCAGTGCACATCCCAAAGCCGTCCTGTTTTTGCCACCCGTGTTTTTTTTAAACATTGCGTGATTAATAAATACAAAAAACAATCTAAATGCAAAAAATTCAAACTCCAACCAAATCTACTAGCATGTAATTAATCCAGACTTTATACGTGATCGTTCATGGAAACTTCGACGTGATCATCTCGCTTTAATGTTCGTGTATACATTGTATCTGTGGGGTGCTGAACAGGGTAGGAACGGCTGGAAAATATACATTGTAGTGATCCTGCAGCACGCCTTTCCTTGAAATTCAATCCTTTTAATCCATATTTATCTTTTTTAGCGTGCATGCACTCTAAATGCGCTCCGTCCCGAGTGCGCATTGGAAGAAAACATCATGAGAAAATGACAAGCGGTTTGCGAGTCAAGAGTTGCACAGCTTCGTTCACATTTGTGTTTTAAAGTAATCCACGTAATCAGTGATAATTTGCAGTTCATC
Source organism: Triturus cristatus (assembly GCF_964204655.1). Taxonomy (NCBI): domain Eukaryota; kingdom Metazoa; phylum Chordata; class Amphibia; order Caudata; family Salamandridae; genus Triturus; species Triturus cristatus. The sequence continues at coordinate 127,636,329 of NC_140593.1, forward strand.
CATTTTATTCAAAAATTATCTCAATCCTTTTTCCATCACGTCAAAGATACATACATGACGTGGATTACTTTAAAACACAAATGTGAACGAAGCTGTGCAACTCTTGACTCGCAAACCGCTTGTCATTTTCTCATGATGTTTTCTTCCAATGCGCACTCGGGACGGAGCGCATTTAGAGTGCATGCACGCTAAAAAAGATAAATATGGATTAAAAGGATTGAATTTCAAGGAAAGGTGTGCTGCAGGATCACTACAATGTATATTTTCCAGCCGTTCCTACCCTGTTCAGCACCCCACAGATACAATGTATACACGAACATTAAAGCGAGATGATCACGTCGAAGTTTCCATGAACGATCACGTATAAAGTCTGGATTAATTACATGCTAGTAGATTTGGTTGGAGTTTGAATTTTTTGCATTTAGATTGTTTTTTGTATTTATTAATCACGCAATGTTTTAAAAAAAACACGGGTGGCAAAAACAGGACGGCTTTGGGATGTGCACTGGTAGTTTCGTGGGCGGGGTAAATGTCACGTGTTATTTAATAGGTTTCAGGTGGGGAAATGGCAGTGGAGTTAAAAGTAGCAGCGCGGGGAGAACTAGAAGTAAACTGGTCCTGAAGTAGGAGAGAGGCGATCGCGTTGTTAAGAAATCTGACTTGTTAAAATACAGGTATGAGGAAGGGAGAGTCTTGGCGATTGGGAAAGTGGGTAAAAGAGGGATGAGAGGACTTATACTTATGCAGGTTCTTGTACAGAGGGTGGTACAGTTTTCTTCGAACAGACGTTGCATTTAATGGAATTTTCACTGGGGGCGCAGATATGTTAAAATCAATGGGCACGGTGGAGGTGGGTGTAATAGTTTAACTGAGCAGAGGTTGAGTTTAATGGTATAGATTTAATGTGAGCACAGATTTGTTTTAATTAAAGAATGTATCATTTTTTAATGTTTGTCTTACACTTTTAAAGCATGCAGTTGATACGTATTTTTTTAAATCATCACAGATACCCCTGACGAAGGTCCAAGTGGACCGAAATGCATTGGGTGGAATTTAATGTGACGGAGGAACTTAGTTTCAGCATGTGCCTATGAATAGGCCCGGATGTGCAATTCTGGAGCAGTAAAATGCATTAAAGAATGGAACTATGTATCTTTGACGTGATGGAAAAAGGATTGAGATAATTTTTGAATAAAATGGATGAACTGCAAATTATCACTGATTACGTGGATTACTTTAAAACACAAATGTGAACGAAGCTGTGCAACTCTTGACTCGCAAACCGCTTGTCATTTTCTCATGATGTTTTCTTCCAATGCGCACTCGGGACGGAGCGCATTTAGAGTGCATGCACGCTAAAAAAGATAAATATGGATTAAAAGGATTGAATTTCAAGGAAAGGTGTGCTGCAGGATCACTACAATGTAAAAGTTTTTTGTCAGCATAAGAGGCAGTAAACGCTCAATGAGGTTGCTACATTATGAGATATCCTACTAGTCACGACCGGGGCTTATGAATATAACACGAATCTGTCGCATTTCGACTCGTTGATATTCTCAGTGTTATGGCTCCCCTGCCCATCGCAATATCCCCCCAATAAATCATTACGCCATTACAGCTACATAAAAATACCATTTTTATTATTTGACCTCATAACGTGAATGTACTAGCGAGAAGGCAGCTGTGTCCACATTTTGACCGTCACATCAGGCCTGTTTGCCGGCTGGGAGTCGCTTGGTCTGTTTTTAGTCGCCACTCATCCTTCTGCCTCGCCTCACTCTAAACACAGCCAGCGCACACCCCGGCTGCTTGAGGATGCATTAACACGCTCCTGTTCTAGAGTTCCACAGCACGAATCAGTGTTACCCCCGTTCTGTGCGCTGCAGCTGCTGCAGGCGCCTGTCCCCACTGCGCTCCAGGCCCCTTCCTGAGGATGCTGCATGCACTGTTAGACCTGGCAGCCCTGTGTCCCACCCCTGTCCCCTGTCTCACCCTCCTCTCCAATGCCATTTAGGGACGCCAGGCTGATAGCTCAAACCTGCCAGGAGCGGCTGTGTTCACATCACCGGATCAGAGAGACCCCACCAAGGAGACAGGGACAGATACAGCCGTGTGTCGGTGACAGCACATGCATTTTTTCACCATCAAGTGCATTCTACAGCATTTGTGTTCATGGGGTGATGTCAGTGATCCGAAAACTTGTCTTTATGCAGGCAGATGCTGCCTGTTCCCTGCCGAGATCATGGGGCCTGTGCTTCAAGTTAAAACTAATAGCCCAATCTAAACACATGCACAGAAACACACGGCAGACTCACACACGAGCTGCTGGCTAATTCATCTCTTCCTGCACTTTTAAGTATTTAGAGAAGATAAGTGGTGTGATTATCTTCTTGACTTTGCCCATTTATTATTGCTTTATTTGGCCTAGCGTTAGCCAAGACCTTTTGATTCCTAAATGTATGCATAAGCAAGCCCACTTCATTCATTGGTCTTTTGTTCTCTCATTCATAGTTTTCTTCCCCTCCTTACAACTTCCAGCACGTGGCATTGGATCAGCCCACTTCATCCATTGGATAACTTCCCTGTGAGCAATGCCATTCTTCCTTTTCACTAGGATCACCTTCACACACATCACAAGTACAAAAAAACTTGAAGAAATTATTTTTATGTTAAATCTTTTTTTATTAGTCATTCAGCTGTACATAATGTCTACTTGGTTATATATAAAAGGTAACAAAAATGCTTATAACACTTTTTTGTTATGACTTTTCAACATGCTGCACAGCAGCCATGCTGCTCTACGAAAGCTTAAAGACAGTGGAAAACCCAATAGCTCTGGCTAAACAGTTATAAGGTCCCAAAAGCGAGACCTATTGGCTATGCCAATGCTTGTTAATTTTGCAGAGGAGCCTAAAAGCTACCCTGTTACTTTTACCAGAACCTTCTTGCCTCGTGCTGTGTGCCACGTCCCTTGAGGCCACTGCAGGTGGCACCCATTTTGGAATGGGCTTTAAAACCTTTGAACGATGGCATCCTGTGCATGCGGCGTGCACTTGCATAAGCAGCCATGTTTGAACGTTTTTGTTATACTTTATAGAAATAAGCTTTGAAGATAGCCACCAGTTCAACAGGATGCATACACATGCATAGGTAGACATCTTTAAATGGTTTTCGCTGTACATTAACAAAAAACATTCAAAGAAAGCAAGCATTGCCAACTTAGGTACCAAAGTGAAACCTTTTGGCAATGCTTGTTCATAAATATATCTCCTGCACCCAGGGCAGTTCTCAGAACATTTCAGCCAGTTCAACTAGAAGGACTCCCAGTTTTTTGGTGTGCCCGTGATGGTGAGGGTTTGGAGCTCGCAATCTCAGCTTCAGGCAGGAAAACTGGATTCAGAGGATGCCTTGTCCACCATCCCAGGTTCCCACACTGTGCTGGTCATTATGGGATAGCATCATTGTTGCGGTCTTCCTTTTTTTATGCGACCTTGTATTTGTACAGAATGCTTATACCATCTGAATACTGTTCCCAGTACTGTGGTGGGGCTCATTGATCAACCTGAAACTGGCCCTTTTTTATCTTCAGCCAGCACTACCTACATTCTGAAACCTTTGTGCTCCTCTACAGACATACAGTGGTCTGCGAGCTCATGTGCACAATGACTTTCATAAGTTTGTTCAACATTCTCCCACTGTACCAGCCCAAGGCATCCTCTATGTCTGCTTTTACAGATGTCAACCCCTCTTCACTACTCAAATGTGGTTTCAGAAAACCCTGGAAAATGGGCCACTGCCATCAGCCGAGCTCTCGTCCCACGTAGTAACAAGTTCATGTGCCTACAGAATTCTCTCACCTGATCAGTTCTTTGCCATTCTGAAGTAATTATATGCAGCACTAGGTCCCTGCATATGTACTCAGTGTGAAGCAGAGGTTTGTGTGGTACCCTGGACTGGCCCCTGCCCGGCCTGACCGCATTTGAGTGCTGCTTGGCTGCCACTTTCTCTGCCTGGTAGGGTATGGTAATGGCAGAGTATTGCGTGTCGCTGCGAGTGCAGACTCGGACACTAGGTGCTTGGGCTAAGCAGCATCATTGCTCCCGATGGGGCGGTGTTTTACCTACTAGACATGTAAAATAACCCGTATTACAGAAGAAGATAATGGTTTTGAACCCAACTACTCCAGCCTTCACTGCTGCTTGTAGTTCTTCACATTCTAAACTTAAAAACTCATGTTCTATAGAAACACAGCTGGAACTCACACTACACTGATGTGGACACACAACGCCTCAATCTACTTGGCCACATTCCTGAGCAACTGGAAACATGCCGCCGTCATGACCCTGCTCAAGGAACCATCTGCTGACCAGTTACGCTTTCCAACTACATACCCATATCCCTTCTACCATACCCAGCAAAGATCTTAGAGACACTAATCAAAAGACGCCTCACCAACCGGTCAGCAACCGCCGGCTTCTTTACGCACAAGCTGTCAGCCTAGCACCTTACTTCTCGGAAATTCCGCAAACTCATCTGCAGAGTGTCTCAAGGTTTATTGCTCAGCCCCACCCTCTCCAACAGAAACATGATCTCTGTTGATGACATTTGCACACACGACATCAACATCCTCTCCTACGGCGACAACACACAACAAATACTCTCTCTCTGAAACAGGAACCCCAACACAAGAAACAAGTTTACCTAGTGCATTACCAAAGTCACTTACTGGATGAAATCCAACTTTCTCAAGCTCATCACTAACAAGACAGAAGTAGTTGTTTTAGATAAAAACACATCACCATGGAACTGTAATTAGTGGCTGGCCAAACTCTGACCTACACCCATAGCCAGCACCAATGCCTGGAGCCTCAGAATAATCATCAACAGCAAAGTGGACATGACCACACAAGTCAACGTCATTGCTACATCCTGCTTCCACACCCTGAAGATTCGAAGGAAGATTTTCAACTGGCTCCCAAGCAACATCAGAGAAACTATTACTCACACCCTAGTCACCAGCAAGTAGGATCACCAAGCAACTCATTAGAAGACTTCAAACCATCTAGGACTTGGTAGTCAGCTTCATACTCAACCTCCCACACCAGAGGGAGTTCCACTAGCTCTCGATACACCAACACGCTCATTTCAAACTCCTCATGCACCCATTGAAGGCACTACACATCTTAGGCCCAACCTACCTAAACAGTTGCATCTCCTTCCACCAACCACCCAAAAACCTCTGCTCCACAGGACTCCTACTTGAACACATCCTGTACACACACAAAATCAAATCATGAGGATGGGCATACCCTTACACTGCTTCTAAGGCGTGGGAACTGCCTTCCACTCCACATCTGAATCTACTCCTCTCTTCTTGAATTTCGCAAGATGATGAAGACCTGGCTTTTCAATTAACCAACCTACCATAGGAAGGACTATTCACACACATGCTCAGTGCCAGGATACCTTTGTGGGTGATTGACAAAAACCCTTAAATAATAATACAAAGAGATGTCAAAAAAATGACTGTACAGTATAAGGCTTTGCTTTCCTTTAAGATCACTTAACATGCACATCAGTCTCAGAAGATCCCCTCTAGAATTATTTGGCACATGAGAAGTGTTTTTACTATATCATACAATTTAGCATTTTATATTACACAATTGTCCTTCCTCCAGTCATGATCCGGCCACCCAAGAAAATAACTGCTGGCGAGCATAGTGGTGGGATGGCAGGGTGGTGGTGTTCCTTAGACCATCTCTAAATGAGTGCTTTAGTTCTGTTGAAAGCACACTTCTAGTAAACCAGTTGGCCCTTCTGAACTCTTTTTATTATTGCAAAGTTTGCAGGGAAACAACTTTGCAACTGCATTCCTTCCTCCCTTATGCATGTAATGCAGCCCCTGTTGAATCCACAGACACTACTCACACAACACTTCACCATACATTGATTGTGGTGAAGCCAGGCATACACATCTGACGTTTATTGGCCTTTGTGTAAAATGACTGGCTACTGAAGGAAATTGGTGAGCTTTTGGGCTCTCTGCCAGGGTCATGGCTTAGTAGCGTGTTAGGTTAAAAGGTAGATGGCATGCCATGCTACATGAATTCTGAAGACCGTTTTAGGGCACAGAATGGACCATAAGATTGGAAAACAATCCAGGCTCCCTAGTCTAGGCCTGAGAAAGAGAGATGAAATGATACTGGGAGGGAGTCTTCGGTCCATTCATTCCCTCTACTTGCTTCTGTGAATGCATCAACACAAAAAAACACAAAAGGTGATTGTTTTTTCGGCTTTGTCAGTAACTGTTAGATGATTTCACAGAGTAGTTGAAGTTTCACACAGCTTTAGTTTGTATTTTGTCGCATATTAAGCATAGCAACAAGATCAAGAAACATCACAGGTCATACAGAGCCCAACAGAAGTAGCCATCAGGACCCGTTTTAGACTAATACAGCTCAAAATAATACACAGATCATACACACCCAGACTGAGACTTGTTCGGATGGGTAAATGTGATACAACAACATGTTTAAGACAATGTGGGGAGGAGGGCTCCTTCCTCCACACGCTATGGGGCTGTCCGGTTCAACAGAGATTCTGGAACGGGATGATAAAGGTAATGTCCAAGGTGGTGGGACAGACAGTACCAATGGAAGCAAAATGGCACATACTGACCATAACAGGAGCACTGAAGTGGCCACGATACACTAAAATATGGCTAATCTTAGCAGGCATGGTAGCCAAGAGAAATATAGCTAGAATGTGGGGCAAACTACAAATACCCACAGTTAGGGATTGGGAACAAGACTGGTGCTGCGCCGCCCGAGAAGGTAGTCTACCAATGGCGGGGATGTCCTGTCAAATGGGATAAAGTCTGGGGAAGCTGGACGAAATACAGAGGACTAACAGTATTATGTGAAATGAAGAAGACAAGGGGTGCGATTGGACAGGGTGGGATAAGCAAAGTAAAGTGACAGGAACGGATAGATAATTATAATCAAGGAACCAGAGCCTACCTGATGGGCCAGAAGCTGTGTAAGGGGGGTGGAGAAGCGAAAGAGAACGGGGAATCATATTGACCTGTGTTTGTGTTGTACTGCTATGCACTGTTATATCTACTTAAATAAAGAGAATTAAAAAAAAAAAAGAATTTCTCAGGGTAAATGTAATAAACCTAAATGCTGATTTCTATCACATAAAGTACAAAAGCTTACAACTTCCTTGGATTCGGAAACACAATTTTAAAAAGCCTTTATGGTAACGAAACAGCATGCAGACAGGTACCTACCTGGGTGTTTGCACGTTGCAGTGGTAGATATACTCTGTCACAGTGTCGTCTTCAAACATCGAGGAGTACTTCCGCTTGAAATCCGGCCTTAGACGCTGTACAAGGCTTAATCCTATCAGGAAAGGGTAGAATAAAACGGAATAACTATGTTTGCCATAGACAAGCCCTAGTGAAACAAGTTATTGTTTATAATTTGTAATGGGGGTACCAGTCTTCGTCTTCTGCTTTCTATTCACTTATTGCCTGAGAACCAGTGACTGGCCTGTCAGGCCAGTTGTAACTAAACACCAAGGCCCTCATTCCAATGGCCCATTAATTCTGAGACCCGGTAACAGCAGTTTATCCACCATAAACCAGTCGGACCCTCTCCAAAGCCTCCCTTGAAGTGGGAAACCCAGAGGTGCCACCATGGTAGTCATTTTCACCAGAAGTGCTCACGTCTTGTTGGCTTAACCACTTTTGGGAAAAAAGCAAAACAAAAAACATTCCCACCGAACCCAAAGAGAATTTTTCTAAGTGCCTGGCCTGCAGCTTGGGTGGGGGCAAGGCTTCTGATCCACCAGCAACTTGACAGTCCCCCCGCCAGACTCTGTGGGAGGCCTTAGGACACAAATGATAAACTTCTGCATTAACTGCTATTCTGGAAGCTAAAGGGTAGATAATATTAGTTATTCCTGTTGCTTTTGTACTCCTCGTTTCCTAAGCTGAAAGCACTGACAATGACAATTTTTATAATATTATATAGTAAAAAGGTTCCAACAAGCTACGTTAACAGACATCGCACAAGTACAACATGAACAGCACTGCACATTTCCCACAAACAGATCTTATAGGCTGTTCGGCTGTATAGCCAACCAGATCACACCAGCCCACTGGAGCATTATATAGGGATATAGGCATTGTAAATGACAATGCCTATAGCTTCATCTCACGTAAATGCGAGACCTATTGCATTGCAAATGTTTAAAACTGAGCGCGGCGTTACTTCAAGGACACCGGCTCGGTTCCTTTTTTTTACTTTAACACTGATCGCAGTGTCCTTGAAGCGGACGCCGCACTCATTGTTAAAGTTAAAAATAAAGAAACCAAGCACGGTGTCGTTGAAGTGGCGCCGTGCTCTGTTTTAAAGTTAAAATAAAAATAAACAAACAGAGCGCGGTGTCCCTGAAGAGGAAGTCGCGCTCAACATGAAAGTTATATAAAATTAAAATTTAAAATGATCCCGTGTCCCAAAAGCGGGCGCCGCACTCATTATGCAAATACCCAAAAAAGCAGCCACCATTGTCCCCATAAGTGACAATAACAACAAAAATAGTGCCCACTAACTAGATAAAGCAGTCCGTGTAACGTGCCAAGTAAATGGTTCAGTCCTTATAGGCGGTAACAAACGGCGACAAGGCGGTAACAAGGAGGGACTAACAAGCCTCACTATGACTCGGAAGCCAGCGGGTACCGCAATTGTAACAAAAGTAAAGAGATGGAAAGGAAATGGCGACTGCATGTTTTTTTTTCCTATTTACTTTTTTTACAATTGCGGCACACCCCGCTTTAGATTTAAACATCTTAAGCTAAAGTGCAGGTGCCGCTATTGCTTCAAAAGCAAATAAATAGAAAAAAAAAAAGGTGTGCATTGCATTTTATTTTTCTATTTATTTACTAGCTTTAAACATCTTAAGCTAAAGCGTGGGTGCTGTGATTGATTCATAAGTAAATAAATACAAAAAAAGGTTTTTGGTTGCATTTTATTTTTCTATTTATATACTTTTGAAGCAATCGCGGCACACGTGATTTAGCTTAAGAAGTTTAAAGCTAAAAAGGGGCATGCTGTGATTGTACTAAAAGTAAAGAAATAGAAAAAAAGTTGAGTGGGCGAGTTCGGCGAGCCACAAAGAAGAAAGGAAAGGCACAGCAGCCATTATTAAAACTGAGCGGTGTTGGTTAAGAAAAACTTTGGGGGACAGCGTCTCCTGCCTGCAAGAGCAGGCAAGAAAAAGTGCTTTGAGAAAATAGTGCTCACAGGCCGTAATTAAAATATGTAGAGTAACAATACACTTAACAGGGCCAGTGCTCATGGGAGGTTACAAAAGGAGAAAAGGAGATACTACCAAGCTTATTCACGAATCAAAAGCAACCATTTACAAAGGACAGTAACAGGAGCCAATTGAAAAGATGGGCGGAAAATGGTTGGAGTTTAAAATCCATACCTGAATACAGCATGTCTCTAAGAGACAGCGCAAGCACTGCCTAGGGGAGACTTAAAAAACTGAAGATCTTAAAAGATAACTACTATGCCAAATAAAGTTTTCCTCCCAATCCATTTGACCACCACATGGCCTACTTTAAATTATAAGGTCTGTTGAACAGAATGTCACAACTGGTCCCCAAAGATGTGGAACTCCAACAAGCCAGACTGGCATTGCCTAGGAGCTAGTAAATACCTCTAACACTCTCCCCCACCCACCTTAAATTCATCTGGGTGGTGGTGCTGCCAGATGCTTGTGTACTGTCTCTGCTCAACAGTTATGCCCATATGATCACCAAGACTGCCAAATCTTAAAATGTATTTACCCGTAAGTCTTATGCAATACAAACTAAAATAAAAAAATATTCTAGCAGATTAGCTGTTGGGAGTCAGAGGGCATTTATATATATATATTTTAGTATAGGTTTTTATTGGCATTTAAAGATGACAAGTTTAACATATCCAAATAGCACTGTTAAATATAAAAACAGGGACAACCCCTACCCCTCCCCATCTAGCTCTACCAGAAGACACCGGGGTATTACATGGATCAGGGCAAATGTATTTTCAATGTCATGTCCCCACATGATCATATACAGTATTAGTGCTCTCCAATCAAAGTCCCTCAATCAAACAACTTCTCCTCTCCCTCACTTCGATCCCACAGGTCACAGGGGCAGGGCATCCAGGAGCTCCAAAAGCTCAGCAAGGACTGCCGCCCAGGCCTGCAGGCCATCCGTAAGCTTATTATCTCTACGTATTTTTCGCATATGGCTTACCTCGGCCACCGCCCATTCAGCTATATCACGCAGCCATTCAGATACTTTCGGGGCTACTGGCGACAACCATTTGATGGCTATTCTCCGCTTAGCGAGTACCAAACCCAAGAGAAGAAACTTCCTTCTAAGCTTCTTTTTCTTTCAAGTTGTTAACAAAAAAACGGTCTGCCAGAAAGTATCTAATTCGGGACACCCCAAAACATATGCAGAAAGTCTGCTCCCAGCCTGGCACAATGGGGAGCTGATCACACCAGGTAGATTGCATGCAGCGTATTCGGGGTGAGGTATACCTGATGCATTACATTATACTAGAGTAGCTTGAATCTCACACTTGTAGCAGTCCTGTTCACCCCTTCATGAGCACTCTCCCATTCTTTAACAGAAAGAAGAGGCCCCAGAATCTCATGCCACCTGTTGCACACCAGCAATTCACTCAGAGGTAAATCTTCCTGCAGTGCCCTATTGACATACAGTATTCAGTAGTGTTCCTAATGCCTAAGATTCCCAAGGAAGCTCAGGGAAGTAAGGCCATACCTCGCGGGCTGTTGCTGCAATCTTAGCAAATTGTAAAACTGGCTAATCCCCAAAGCAAACGTTTCAGCTGCATGTGCCAGCGTGATAAACCATTATCATAATGATACAAGTATTACAAGGAGTCACACCCACAGGCACACCACCTCTTATCTGACATGATCTGAGCAAAGGGGTGCTATGTCTAAATACTCAAATCTGGTGCACAGAGCCCTACGCAATACAAGTCAGACTGCCCTCTCCCATGCTCTACATATTGTTGGACAACATACGGCATTGAGGCAAGAAACCCGCCCCATCATCAAACGTTCAGGCAAAGGAACATCATCACAAGTACCACGCAAGTATTTCCGCTCCCTATCCTCTCCTTCATCAAACCAAAGTACTGCATGTTGCAACTGAGTCGCCAGATAATAAAGATCTAGGGACGGTAATTCAAGTTCCCAACGGTGCTTGAGTGTCGCCAGACTTACCCTCTTCCTCCCTGAGGCCTGTAGTAGATCGACTATCAGTTTGTCCAGTTTGACAAATTACTTCCTAGGGATCTTGAACATGGGTCCCTGAAACACAAACAGGCAGCGCAGCAGAATAATCATTTTCACCAATTCCAACCTGCCCATCAAAGACAACCGGAGAGTGTTTCAAAACTTTACTGTGGGGTTTAGCCCCATTAGTACGCTACCTATATTCAAAGCCGCTGCCCCATGAGCAATTCAGATCTTGAGATATCAGTCACCTGTCGTCTCCCCAAGGAAGGCCCAGACAAGGCAAATTCTGTCATGTCTCCCAGTCACCTCCCCAAACGGGAACAGTTTCGATTTGATACAGAAAACACACAACCCGGACATTTCGCCAGATTCGGATAGGACAGCTAACATGATAGGGACAGAGAACGTCGGCTGGCGCAGACATACCAATGCATCATCAGCATATAAGGAGACCACGTGCGTGGTCTCCCCAGTGGAAATTTCCCACCCTTGCATCACAGAGCGCAACCGGCACGCCAGGGGCTCCATCGACAATGCGAAAAGCAAGGACAACAATTGGCAGCCCTGTCTGGTCTCCCGATACAATGAAAGGCATTGTTATTATTATAAGGGTTTTGAGAAACAATCAGAAAAACTTGCTTGTGAAAGCCTAAGTAACAAGATGTGACATGTTCAGTTTTTCATAGAATTACACAGTAATGAGTCGACCAACAGATTGCAAAATTGTAAATTGTTTTTATATAGAGCTTACTGCCCCAGATGAGGTGCTCAAGTGCTTTGCAGTGAAAAGCATACTACTGCAGAACCCAAAGTTAGAGGTAAACCTGTAATAGATTAATGATATGTGCTTCCTTTCCCTTCTAGGATTGGCTGTGTTAAGTTTGTTAAGTGTTTGCTCTTTAGATCTTATGCATATATTTGAGTGTTTTGAATAGGGATAGATTAATTGAAGTGGATCAGTAAAGGTAAGATGTCAGATGATATTTGGAGTGGTAGACATGTGCGCCTGTTAGCGGGATGAACTGGATAGAAAGAGGGAAGAGTGTGGAAAGCATGTTTGGTATCCCACAGTAGCTGGAAACCTCTGGGATTAATCAGAGTGGACGGAAACAAAGAGGTAAAGTTTTTTGTTTTTTTTATATAGAAAAAATAACACACACGTATATCAAAATATATATAATATATATATATATATATATATATATATATATATATGTATAAATATAAAAAGACACACATGTACACATTATGTTTAGTCATATCGCTATACACAGCATAAACCCATATATTTAAATATATCCATATGTACATATATGTAACAATATTTACATGGCCAGACATACACATGTATGTTATACATAAATAAACATACTGTTATTCTTTTTACAATTTCTCTCTCTGTATGTTAGAATAAACATGCAGGGATTAATCTCCTGAGGCTTGAGCCGGGAGCTACAGCTTACGATATTTTCTGTTAATTTTTAGTGAAATCTGCTTTTTAAATCGTTTTTATCTCTACTGCACATTTTACCCTTTGTGAACTGTTTTACGTATTTTATGGTTGGGGGCTTTTATACCTACTATAATTGTCAGCGTAATAACAGGCTGGTAGCGCTACGCTTCTGTGCTTACCTGTCACTTTGGGGGGTCCTCAGCTCCTGGAGCACCTCCAGTTCGGCACTCCGGCCCCACGTGTGGTGGCTGGGGGGACGCCATCTTGGAGGTATTCACGGACCGCTCTAGTCTTTCCACCACATGTCTGCACTTAAGCAGACGCTGACTCGGGCGCGCAACCACAATCTCCTGAGGCTTGAGCCGGGAGCTACAGCTTACGATATTTTCTGTTAATTTTGAGTGAAATCTGCTTTTTAAATCGTTTTTATCTCTACTGCACATTTTACCCTTTGTGAACTGTTTTACGTATTTTATGGTTGGGGGCTTTTATACCTACTATAATTGTCAGCGTAATAACAGGCTGGTAGCGCTACGCTTCTGTGCTTACCTGTCACTTTGGGGGGTCCTCAGCTCCTGGAGCACCTCCAGTTCGGCACTCCGGCCCCACGTGTGGTGGCTGGGGGGACGCCATCTTGGAGGTATTCACGGACCGCTCTAGTCTTTCCACCACATGTCTGCACTTAAGCAGACGCTGACTCGGGCGCGCAGCGGGCGCGCCGATGGCGCGCCGAAGGCGCGCCTAAGGCAAGCCCGTCTGCGCCCGTCCGCGCCAGTACGCCGCCAGCGGTCAGCCTCGCTGCTGGTTTAGTGTCAGGTACGCGGGGGTACACCAGGGACTTCCTGCTGGCTGTTAGACCTAATCCTCCCCAGTGCAGCATGGTTCAATGTATTAATGCCGAGGGACCTTTCTGCTGTAATAGTTGCAGGTTTAGCTCTGACCCCCCTCCCTCACCCGTCCTCCCTTCCCCTACCAAACACCCCTTCAAAATCCTCCACCTCAACACGCGCTCATTAGTGAAACACCACAACGAAATCTACGATCTTGTTGAAACTGAATCCCCAGATGTTTTTTTCATCACAGAGACATGGCTGACGACTGATACGGTGATCGAACAGGGGCTTGCTCTTCCCCCAGGTTTTAACATCCTTACCGTCAGCAGAGATACCAGAGGCGGCGGTCTCGCGGTCATCTATAAGTCATCCCTTCTTTGTACCTTCGTTCGTGAGGTCATTGCTGGCTCCGAATGTGCTCGCTTCTCTATCTCCCCAAATGCCAATTATACCTTCTCTGGCCTCTTGATATATCGCCCTCCCGGCCCTTCTTCTGAGTTTAAGTCACCCTTGATGGAAGCTATTCATGCTCTTGCGTCCAGAACAGCTAACTTTACTCTTATAGGCGACTTGAACATCCATTTTGACCAGCACCTCGATTCATGTGTCAGCTCCTTGCTCGCTGATTTGGAAGCCTGCCAACTTAAACAGCTGGTGTTGGAACCTACGCATCTGGCTGGTCACCTTTTAGATCCGGTCTTTTCCAACATCTCCTCCCTTCAGGTCATCCCCCCTAGTCCGGTCTGTTGGTCTGACCACTACTTGATCACTATTCTTCTTCCCATAGCAGAGACCGCCTCCAGAACCTCGCCTAAAGCTTCGTTTAAACGCTATTGGCATAAACTCAAACGGGAGGACCTGTTGGCCTGCCTGTCCTCCAGCCTCCCTAACATTGACAACCTCGATCCAGAACAAGCTTACAAGGAAATCTGTGACTGGATTAACGCTGCACTTGACTCCCTTATCCCATTAAAGTGGTCGAAGGGACGCGGCGCCTGCCCTAGTCCGTGGTACACAGATACCCTTGCCACTATGCGCAGCACCTGCAAACATAGTGAGCGAGTCTGGCGCAAGGACTATTGCCCATTAAGGAAGAAGCAATATCAGGCCACTTTAAAAAGCTATCATAAAGCCATACATCACGCCCGAACGGCCTTCTTTACGAATCAAATTGCCTCCAGTAACAACCCTATTAAATGTATTTTTAAAATCCTAGATGACTTGAAGAAAAGGAAGGAGCCTCTTACGCCTCATATTGCTTCTGATAAACAATGTGAAGAATCGGCCTCCTACTTTGTTCTAAAGGTTGAAAACATCTACAAGACCTTCCCTAATCATTCCACTAAGCAAGCACACCCTCCGACCCCTACTCATTATCCTCCCCTGGAATGTATTCCTCCCATTTCGCAAGAGGAGTTCCTGACCCTCAGTTCTAAAGTTAAATCAGGGTCCCCTCTGGACCCCCTGAGACCCTCGCAATACCCAGACTGTCTCCCGGTCCTCCTTCAACCCCTTCTCTCCACTATCAACTCCTCCTTCAGCAGGGCTTTGGTCCCTGTGGCCTGGAAACAAGCCAAGGTACTCCCCCTGCTAAAAAAACCGCACCTTGATTCTTCCAAATCAGAGAATTTTCGGCCAATCTCTCTTTTACCATGGGAAGCTAAAGTTACGGAGGCCCATGTCAATAAAGTTCTTGCCGAGCACATAACCAACAATAAGACCTTAGATCAATCTCAAAACGGTTTTCGCTCGGGCTATAGCACCGAAACCGCTCTTCTAGCTGTCAGCGAAAATTTACGTTTTCTTCTTGACAACGGCCAAACAGCAGCGCTCATATTATTGGATTTGAGCGCCGCATTTGATACGGTGTCGCATCAGATTCTCCTACGCCGGCTGGAAGAAGCTGGGATTAAAGACGCTGCTCTGGAATGGTTCCGTTCCTTTTTGACCGATCGATCCTTTCAAGTCTCGGCCCCTCCTTTTTCATCCGCCATTAAATCCATCACGCAGGGGGTTCCTCAGGGTTCAGCACTCAGCCCAGCTTTGTTCAATCTTTATGTTCAGCCCCTGGCCGCTGTTGCTCGCCACCATGGACTCTCAATGGTCTCATATGCCGATGACACCCAGCTCACGGTAGCTCTCTCTGACGACCTTGCTCAAGACGCCGCCCAATTCCAACGGGGCCTTGAAGCTATCGCAGGCTGGTTGACGGAGAATTGTCTCCAGCTTAATGCTGGTAAATCAGAGGTCCTTTTAGTAGGCAAAAACAAGGAGCTCTGGAACTCCCATTGGTGGCCTCCATCTCTGGGTCCTCCCCCCCCCCCCTAAATCGGTGGTGAAGAACCTTGGCGTGCTGTTTGATTCGACCCTAAATTTTCAGGATCACACCAAAAAGATAGCTGGCACCTGCTTTGGGTTGCTGCGTACTTTACGGCCTGCTC
The DNA here is from genome assembly GCF_964204655.1 of Triturus cristatus. Classification (NCBI taxonomy): domain Eukaryota; kingdom Metazoa; phylum Chordata; class Amphibia; order Caudata; family Salamandridae; genus Triturus; species Triturus cristatus. The sequence goes on from NC_140593.1 coordinate 127,652,387, forward strand.
TCCGGTTTTTTGACTCAGCAACTCGCCAGCTCATAGTCCAAGCAACCATTCTTTCAAGACTGGACTATGCAAACTCTCTGCTATTGGGGGTCAATAAAGCTGAGCTGAATCGGCTCCAGCGCACTCAAAATTCTGCAGCTCGCGCTATTCTAGGTCTGTCTAGATCATGCTCCGGAAGAGGAGCCATTCGTCGCCTCCACTGGCTCCCTATTTCAAAAAGAATTGAATATAAATCCCTCTGCCTTGCTTTTAAAATCCTCAAACTCTCTGGTCCCGAGATCTTATCTGATCTTATTAATCCTTATACCCCTAGGCGCACCTTGCGCTCATCCGATCTGATGCTGGCTGCTGTCCCCAGAGTCAAGAGATCCAGAGCTGGAGGCAAATCCTTTTGTTTCTTGGCACCTAAGCTCTGGAACTCCCTACCTCTGTCAATCCGTACTATGGACTGTTTGACCACATTCCGTAAAGCTATTAAGACCTACCTCTTTCCTGTGGCTTGATCCCCCCCTCCCTTTCCTCTGGACTTTTGTGGTTAGCGCCGGGACGCCCCTTTGCCGGGGCAGCTGCGCGCTTTATAAAAATGCGTAACATAACATAACATAACATAATCAAATCTAAATATATTGTTATATTCTTATAGATAGTTGGAACTGAGGCAATGGGCTGTGAAGTTCTCTTTGAAAAGTTGCGTTTTTGTGCTGTGGAGAAGGGGAAATGAAGTTATGTTGACTGGTGTGTGGCGGCTTTATTTTTCGCATATAGAAGGAGGATGGGGATAGGTGAGAGCTGGTGCTAGAGCATGAGGGCCGGGTTTTATCGTTCTCAATTCTGCAATGGATGCAACGGTTGAGTGAGTCATATTGTAATGCAGTTTTGGACTGAGTAGGTTGTCTCTTTGTTGCTTGGAAACTGTGAGGTTGAGAAGGGTGAAAATGAGCATTATTTGGGCTTGCCATTAGGTGTATAGTGCTTACGTGCTGGTGTTGGATGGATAGGAGGTAAGCAATGTCTGAGCTGTTTTACACAAAAGGTTGTGTGGCTTTTTAGGTTTGTTTAGGTTGGTTAATATTGTGTGATATTGGCGGAGTGACTTGAGATGTAGAGTTTGAATGTGAAGGAATGAAGATGTGTGGAGGTTGAAGGTGAGGGAGCGATGAGGTGTGGAGGCTGAAGGTGAGGGGTAAGGTTGGGTGTTAAGGGAGTCTCTGGAGAATGGGAGATGGGATACTTGGGGTTATAAGGCTTAGCTATATGATGAGTAAGGGGAACAGTTACGTTTATTGGTTGAGAGGAGTGTTGAACAAGTGTTGTCCTGGGCTTTGGGTGGCAAGAAAGGGGGGCTGTGTAGGGAGAGGGTTTGATAGGGAGTTGAAAGAGCTGGCATGGACAATATATGGAGTTGGCAAGACGTAGAGGAATGATTTACTGAGAAAAAGGAGAATGCGTATGACACTGGGAATGTATGGTTATATACTGTGTGGACCAGTGGCATACAGGGATATATGTGTTGAATTTGGGTTTAGCACAGAGTTGTGATGGGCTATGCAGAAGTGAAGGGCCCCTTGTGTAGATGATGGGGTAGAAATATATATATATATATATATATATATATATATATATATATATATATATATATATATATATAGGAGTGTTTGGTAGAGGAGGATATTGTTTGGTGGGTGAGGGTAGGATGGAGTGACCTTGTTTGCTGAGGTTAGTAGGTGTTTGGGTGTCAAGAGATTGTGTGAACATTAGTTCTCGTATGTGCTCAGTTTGATTTGAACAGGTAGAAAAAATGGGCAGTATTTCTGTGCATAGGCCCTTCCATGCCCATAATCAATCAATCAATCATGACATTTGTAAAGCGCACTACATACGAGCGAGGGTCTCAAGGCGCTCGGGGGCGGGGGGGGGGGGGGGGGGAGAGGCTGCTACTGTTCGAAGAGCCAGGTCTTAAGAAGTGTTCTGAAGGTCAGAAGGTCTTTGGTCTGCCGTAGGCGGATGGGGAGGGTGTTCCATGTCTTGGCGGCGAGGTGGGAGAATGATCTGCCGCCGGTGGTCACTCTTCAGTGCGGGTGACGGTGGTGAGGGCGTGGTCTGCGGAGCGGAGCTGGCGGGTGGGGGTGTAGAGGCTGAGTCGGCTGTTGAGGTACGTTGGTCCGGTGTTGTGGAGTGCCTTGTGTGCATGGGTGAGGAGTTTGAAGGTTATCCTCTTGTTGACAGGGAGCCAGTGTAGGTCTCTCAGGTAGGGTGTGATGTGGCTGCGGCAAGGGATGTCGAGGATCAGGCGTGCGGAGGCGTTCTGGATGCATTGAAGCCGTTTCAGGAGTTTGGCCGGGGCTCCTGCGTAGAGTGCGTTTCCGTAGTCCAGTCTATTGCTGACGAGGACCTGGGTGACTGTCCTTGTTTCGGTGGGGAGCCACTTGAAGATCCTGCGAAGCATGCGGAGGGTGTTGAAGCAGGAGGAGGAGACGGCGTTTACCTGCTTCGCCATGGAGAGGGTAGAGTCGAGGATGACCCCTAGGTTGTGTGCATGGTCGGTGGAAGTTGGGGGTGTTCCTAGTGCAGACGGCCACCAGGAGTCGTCCCAGGCCGAGAGGGTGGATCTGAGGATGAGGACCTCCGTCTTGTCCGAGTTCAGCTTCAGTCGGCTGATTCTCATCCAGTCGGCGACGGCCTTCATTCCTTCGTGGATGTTGGTTTTGGCGGTGTGGGGGTCCTTGGTGAGGGAGAGGATCAGCTGGGTGTCACTGGCGTAGGAGATGATGTTGAGGTCGTGCAGTTGGGCGACGTGGGCGAGCGGTGGCATGTAGATGTTAAACAGCGTTGGGCTGAGGGATAAGCCCTGGGGTACGCCGCAGATGATCTCGGTGGCTTCGGAGCGGAAGGGGGGAGGCGGACGCTCTGTGTTCTGCCGGAGAGGGCCTTCGCTTGGATTCCGGCATCATAGAGGCATGTTCGTAGTGTGCGGTGGTAGACCGTGTCGAAGGCGGCTGACAGGTCCAGGAGGATGAGGGCCGCGATTTCTCCGTTGTCTAGCAGGGATCTGATGTCATCGGTGGCGCCGATGAGGGCAGTTTCAGTGCTGTGGTTGCTGTGGAGCCCGGACTGGGACGGGTCCAAGATGCTGTTTTCCTCGAGGAAGCTGGTCAGTTGTTTGTTGACGGCTTTTTCGATGATCTTCGCCAGGAGCAGGGAGATGGGTCAGAAGTTCTTGAGGTTCGCCTTGGGTTTTTTGAGTAAGGCGTTGATCTCTGCGTGCTTCCAGCTCTACGGGAAGGTCGCTGTCTCGAAGAAGATGTTGATGGTGTTCCGGAGATAGGGTACGATGGTGCTGCTGGCTTTGTTGAAGATGTGGTGTGGGCAGGGGTCGTCCGGGGATCCGGAGTGCACGGTGTTCATGATTTTCATGGTGTCGTCGTCGTCGATGTTGGTCCAGGAGATCAGGCGGTTGGTGCGGGTGGTGGTCGTGGGAGCGGGGGTCTCAGTGGTTGCCGGGGTGGTGACAGTGTTGAAGCTGTCTTGGATGTCTGCGATCTTGCGGTGGAAGAAGGTGGCCAGCGAGTCGCACAGGTCTTGTGAAGGTGGGATGTCGCTGGTGTTGGAGAGTTCCTTCACGATGTTGAAGAGCTCTTTGCTACTGTGTGCGTTGTTGTCTAGGCGGTCTTTAAAGGAGGTCCTTTTGGCGGATCTGATGAGGTGGTGGTGTCTGCGGGTGGTGTTCTTGTGGGCGGTGTAGGTTTCCGGTGTTCGTTCATGGATCCAGGTTTTTCGAGTTTTCGTCAGGTTCGCTTGGAGGCCTGGGGGTCTTCGGTGAACCAGCTGGCTTTCTTGCTAGTGTGGGTGTTGGAGGGGTTCTTGAGGGGGGCGAGGGTGTTGGCGCAGTCATTGATCCACTGTTTGAGGTTGGGGGCGGCGGTGTCGGTCGGATCTGCGGGTGGGTTCCAGGCGAGGGAGGTGGAAAGCTGGTCTTCGGTGACTTTGCTCCAGCAGTGGCGTGGCATCTGTTGGGTGCGGTGGTGCGTGGTGGGTTTCCGGAAGGTGAAGTGGATGCAGCGGTGATCGGTCCAGTGGAGCTCGGTGGTGTGGTTAAAGGAGACGTGGGAGCTTGCGGACAAGATGGGGTCAAGCGTGTGGCCGGCAGAGTGGGTGGGTGTAGTGACGAGTTGTCTGAGTCCGAGGTTGGCGAGGTTGGCCATCAGGGTGGAGGAGTTGGTGTTGTTGTTGTTGAGGTGGAAGTTCAGGTCCCCGAGGAGTATGTAGTTCGAGGACGCGAGGGCATGTGTGCTGACGAGGTCGGTGATGAAGTCGCTGAACTGTGCTCGTGGTCCGGGGGGTCTGTAGATGAGGGTTCCTCTGAGGGTGGTGTTGGGATCGGTGTGGATCTGGAAGTGCAGGTGTTCGGCAGGTGCTGAGGGTGTCGTCGGTGTTGGTTGAGACTTTGTGAGTGTTCCTGTGGACGATGGCAATTCCTCCTTCTACTCCACTGGTGCGGTCCCTGCGGGTGATCTTATAGCCTTCCGGGATGGCTATGGCGATGTCGGGTGCCGAGGAGGGGTTCAGCCAGGTCTCCGTCAGGAAGGCGACGTCTGGGGTGTTGGAATCCAGTAGGTCCCAGAGTTCCACGGCGTGTTTGCATGTGGAGCTGGTGTTGAGAAGGATGCATTTGAGGTGGTTGGGTTCTTTGGTAGGTGGTTTGGCGGACCGGATGCTGGTGAAGCTGCAGTTCCGGCAGGAGAAGGGTCCTTGGGTGCGCTTCGGGGCGGCCAGGCAGCACGTGCGTCATCGTCCAGCATGGAGTGCGTGGAGGGTGCTGGAGCCGTAGCGGAGATGGGCATCGTGGCGTTCGTGGGGGCCAGGGGTTCTGGTGCTGGGCGCAGTCCATACAGGCTTGCCACACTTGTCCTCTCTGACCGTTGCCTTGACACTCAGGATAAGACGCCCTAAAGGAGGGGTTGCATGAGCTTGTGGTGTGGTCATGTGACCCTTTCTCACTTGCAGACCCATAAACCATCAAACGAGTAGGAGAGCAGAGGGGTGCATTCAGATTTGTGATCCACAACTAGTGTCTGAGCAGGAAGGGAGAGGTGGGTATGGAGAAAGGGAGGAGGGGGTAGGATGGAGGCAGGAAGACTGCAGGTACACATAAATAAGACCCCCCCCTCCCCGCCAAAGTATTGTATGCTATTAAGATCGTTAACAATTAGAGTTCCTATCAATCCAGATTTAACTGAGCCCCACTCTGCCTGCTTCAGGGCTGCTTTCTGAGTCAATCGCATCTTATCCAGATTGAATAATTCAGTGTGGGTCTTGTGAATCACAACTCAACTTCCAGCAATAACAGACAACCATACAAGAAAATGCAGAGAAGGGAATTTCTAGGAATTTCAAAACACCACTTTTGCTGTACACAGACAAAGGCAAAAAAAATCAGCACTTACCAAAAGGTCCAGCCACCCGGAGCCCTGCCAGAGGGTTAAATGGACTCAACACGGCACCCACTGCTTTAATCCAGATTGGAATTGGTCTTTCGCCCTCTGCATGGTCAGGCCTCTCTGGAAAACCCCATGGCTCCACCAATACAAGGTGTTTTACCCTGCAGATAAAAGGCAATGCAGGTGTTAAGGCGACAGTCTCTTCCAGATGTGATTCCGTCACTCTCAAGCAAAGAGCAATGAAGTTTAAAGGACTCTTAAGACTTTTTTGATTTGTGTCTTCATTAGAAATGAAAGGGCTCTTAGCTTTGTACTATTAACCCTACAATGTGAAAACCCCAAACCAGATAAATTCCACATTTTCACGTCAAATACTTAGAAGCAAAATAAGATACCTATTGAATTGCCAAATGTTTCCCCCACCAACGCCCCTCTCTTCATAGATGTTGTTACATGTGTATATTCAACAAGGTTTTCAATTTTAATTAAAGATACCAAGGCAACACCTGGTCCTATTCATCATCCTGGGACCTGATGCAAATCCTGCCAAAATGTGTGTATTGCGTGGACTGAATTCCAAAAAGGCCAAAAGAAAATGTTAAAAAATGTTTTAGAAAAACTATCAATAGAAAGAAGCTGTGAAACTGTACATTTGACAGTAAATGGCAGAATAAACTTCACATGTAAAATTATGTATTTTATCAGCATTCCGGAAAACAGTGTTCGTTCAGAAAACTGGTCACAACTCACAAGAATTACCATAATTTTCAAAATATGTGCCCAATTTTAAAACTTACATGCCTTTTCCATGTTGATAAAATGTTACATAAACTGCCAAACCCTAAATAGCGACCTATCTAAAATTCTAAATTTAGCCAAAGATACTGGGCCCGGTTCACAGAACTAACTTAAGACAAAATCCTAAACTTACTACCATTTTGGTATTTACAGAAGGCACTTACTCATTTTGGTATTCACAGAAGCCACTTACTCATTTTGGTATTCACAGAAGCCACTTACTCATTTCGGTATTCACAGAAGTTAGGAGTCCTAACATTAGGACTCCTAAATGCCTTCTGTGAATACCGAAAGCCTTAAAATTAGGATTTTTCTCAGTTTAGTAGTAGTAAAGTTTGGAGTCCTAACTTTAGGACTCCTAAACTGAGAAAAATCCTAATTTTAAGACTTTCGGTATTCACAGAAGGCATTTAGGAGTCCTAAAGTTAGGACTCCTAACTTCTGTGAATACCAAAATGAGTAAGTGTCTTCTGTGAATACGAAAATGGTAGTAAGTTTAGGATTTTGTCTTAAGTTAGTTCTGTGAATCGGGCCCAGTGTCTTTTATCCACGTTTCCAAAATGTAGCCAGCCATCTACAGTTGCCAGGTCATCAAAGTGATACTGAAAACTATTTTGTGTTAACTGTTAGCACGTCACTGTGCTCTGTCAATGTTGACTTAATACAACATATACATGGACATCTGATGTTAAGGTGTGACTGAGATGCGTCCAATTTCCAAACACTACAGCCGAGCAATGACGTGCTCAAATGCCACAAAATGTCATTGACCTCTTTCTCTTGGCAAAAAAACAAAACAGGCCATTTTTAGAAAAAAATGTTATTGATATTGCCAATATTTACCAAAATTTCATGTACACATTTGGAAATGAAATTCCGCTTGATTTTGAAATCACGCAAATACGTTTTCCACATTCCATTGCTCGTAACCATAGCTGACGTGTTCAGAAAGGTTACAGACTAGGGCAGGGCCAGTACTGAACCCAAAATGCCCGTTAGGGTGCACAATAGTTTAAAGAGGCACTTTTTCTCACTGTCATTCAACAGTGAAACCTGATAAAGTCCACTGAAAGTGTGAGTTACCTTCCTACCATGGACGTCAATTCACCAAAATGCCAGGAGTGGCGGAAGTGACTTCAAAAGCCCTTTGACCTTCACTTCACTCACACATACACATGCCTACACATACACACGCTTACACATACACACGTACTCACACATACACACTCACACACATTGACACACACATTCCCTCTTACATAAACACACTCAAAACTGCACACAACATGCATACATTTAAAGGCATTCTTTTACTTACCTCAGCTGCCAGGGAAAGTCATAGTCCAGCTATCTGTACTCGATTTTTTTTATTAAACCAATAGAGAATGTAATATTATTCACTATTAGTATAATGAAACATTGACAAAAAATAAGAAGAATGAAGCCCCCAACAACATCGATAGGGACGAGTTGCTTTAGTTCCTGGCACTGATTTTGCCACTGCTAACGCAAGGGGTCGCAAATGCAGTGCCACGGCTCACAAGGGGCATGCCAGGGGTCGCAAACCCCTGTCGACCCCTAAATGACGTTCATGCTTCCTATATGCCCAATATGCCCACACTTCTACCTTTTCAAATAGTTCAGAACTCAACACACATGCATGTGAAGCCTGATAAGTTGTCTCCTCCGTCTCCCATTATCTTCTTCCTACTTCCTGGGTTGCTGGTGAGCTCTTCCTGGTTTCTTCTGGTTGAGAGAAATGTCATGCGGCACTCCTCCTCCCGTAACCAGAAGCATTATCTAGATGGCTTCCAGAAAGAATAAGCTAGCCATCATGCTAGCATCATGTGGGCTGGGGGTGTTCGCGTATAGAGGGGACTTGGCCTGGCAGTTTGGGCTGGTTTGTTCCAAATGGATGAAGACCAATGCTCAGTTGCAAATGGTCAGCCCCTCTCTGTTGGAGCACAGTGAGCAAACAAAACGATTAGAGGACGGTAACCTAGAGCAGTCACCATCTGCTGAGATGAATTCAAGCATTCCAACAATCATGTTCTGCTTTTGTTCATTTTAGCATGGAACCACCAATCAACAAGTCAATCAGAAACATTTTCCTTTCCTTGTATCCCTCTGAAAGATAGCTCATGATATCCCACCAAATCTCTGTGGCACAGTCATAGGATCTGTGGTTGAATCCCATGTATATTATGTCAGCTCCTCAGGGCTTTAAGTGGGCCGGGTCCCTCTGGGTCTCACATGCATCAGTGGGTCATAAAAGTGTTCAGAATACATGCTCATCCAATCCAGTCTTTGGTGGTAATTGTATTTGTGATACTACGTGAACCTGTATGAAGGAGGTACACCGCTGTAAAAATATTGACAGGGCGATAATTAAGTAAAGAGACGTGGAAAGAAACAATGCGAGGAAAGAGGAGTTAAGGAAAGAACTGGAATGATTAAGACTGTGAAGACCACGACCCCTTACACAGACCTTAGTATTGAGTCACATTCATTTTCAGATTCGAAACATTTATAATTCTGATCAAAATCATGGTTACTCATTTCTCTAATAAGCACTGGTAAAGTCAATTGTTCTGGCACGTTTTAGGTGTTTGTTCGTTGTTGTAATGTGTCTGGCTGCAATCTCATCACAAAAAGCTCACACAGAGGCACCAAAATAAATACTTGTCAAGGGGCATGCTATGGGAAGTACTTGAGTTTCGTTTACACATTTTAAGCCATAGTCTTAATATTATAGGTCACACCTCTTGGAAAAGATTCCTAGTTAAGCTTCTTGTGCCGTGCCTCTTTAGGAGACCCCTGTCACTTTTTCATCCCACTTATATCCCTGCAACTCGCTATACATAGGAATCACAAAACACCTGGAGCAGAAAAACCGGAGTCTCCGCAATAGGGATAAGGTTTTATCCCATCTCCGCGAGGCGGAACTTACAATGACTGTGGGTTGATAACTGAGTTTAGCTTCAAAGCCAAAGTAGTGTGCACCAGTGTCTCCATGTGACTGCTCCTCTATATTTTTTCTTTTACATTATTTTCATAGTCACTTAAACCATTTACCACATTCAACATGACAGTGGATTTCATTAAAGAAAACATCACATCACTTCCCAGACAGAGGATGTTGATCCCACTGTCATGCCCACAAACTGGTTTATAAATGGTAGGTCCACAGTCACCTCATCCAACTGTTCCTTTCCTCATGTCAAACACACCATCCTAAAATCCCACCCATTTCGAATTGTGCAGGCTGTCCCTTGTATCACCTTGTCCTGAGGAAGACCCGCTGTGCCTATTAGTAAATCACGCACCCCATTGCTTCGAAATGTCGACTTGCTTGTGATAATCCGATAATCCTGACGCTACTTTCTCCGCCCCACGTGAAACGGAAATTTAAAATCCTAAGCAGCACAGAGCTTTATGTACCAAGAGATGGATGTCCTTTGAATGACCATTTTCAGCATTTCATACAACACTGTATATATTTTGTTCACATTCAGCACTTTTTTCACCATATCACTTGCGCCGTTGGAACAAATTGTATGTTCGTGAACTTTGACAGCCTGTTAATGTCATTTCGACAGAATAAAATGTTAAAAAAATATGGATTTAGCCTTAAATACAGACCTTGATTGGTTCAATTTTGGTGTGTTTTTGTTTTTTGATTCATGATATTTGCCTTTTCTTTTCTTCGCTTTTCATTGATTATTACTGAAAGGTTTGAGTATTGTTATTCAGTAAACCTAGAATCAATTCTGTACCCGACAGAGCCACACATTTTCTACACTCACAAACTGGTTTGGGTGGTTCTTTTTCATATTTCCGGTTCTTCTTCACAGCAGACCGTGATGATGCTAGCTCCGCGCCAGAGGACCTAGGACGACCTGAGCACAATAATGTGTAAAACCTCTGCAACTGGCTATCATCAGCCTTCCTGAAGTGGCAATCAGGGAGAGACAAAAGGGGGAGAACCCTCCCTTAAAACCTTCTTCCCTCTAACAACAGAGGGCCAGATGCATCAAAAGGTTTTGCCCATTCTGTGTCTATGGGAAAAATGTGTTCATGCATATGGCCCAGAATCTGCTGATTCACCCCAATTCTCCTACCATGAACCCAAATGGCAGAGCTCTTGAAGCTCTAATCGGGAATCCACAGTTACTAGGTGACCGTACTCTGATGCCTCCATCGTCCCATACTCCGATGTCGAAGGTTATACCCTTAACTTCATGAGTGCCAGTAATCCATGTCTGGGGAAGCTCTACCACAATCTCCATCTTCTGCCATAAAAAAACCAGGAGCGTTCCAAAATGAATCTTGCCACTTTTAGCAATCTTAGACTCACATCCACATGGAGTCCTGCTACTATGCAAGCTTTACACAACACAAAATTTACAAGCACATGAGATGTCAACACAAGGGTATGGGTGTCTCATGCTAGCGGAACTTTAACACAAGTGTGGCCAGCATACGCCACACTCTGAATCAGAGACAAAGGTCTGATTAGCACTAGCATTATTAAAACAGTACTCTGCCACCACAATTAACGTTGACAACTCAAGACACAGATAGCACTCCCATGTCAGCGAGAGTGATCGCAGGGTATGCCCTTCCAAGCTTCAGAACAAGGCTCTGGACCTCGGAGTCAAAAGGATTGGCCTAGGCCTCAGGGTGCATGCTGGATGAGCATGTGAGCTGGAACACAAAATTCAGAATACCATATATCACATGCAGTTGGGTCACTCAAGACAGGGGTACACACCTGTTAACCATGCAAGGGACATTTCTATTCCAACACTAACCCTAATTTATATTGCACACTCTGTAACAACTTTACTCTTCTTGCCTTCATCAAAGCCTACAAAGAGCTAAGCTTGTTTCATTTTAGTTACAGAAAGGGTAAAAGTTAAGGATAAGGTAAGGTATAAGATTAGAGTAACAGAGAGCATTAGACTTAGGGTTATTGTTTTGGATATGATGAAATACATAGCTACTGTGTAAGTGTGAGGATAAGGCTTAAAGTAAGAGGGAGGAATTGGATCAGTGTTAGGTTAGAGGGTTGGGTCTGGTCACCTTACAGATGGAAAAAGCCATAGTGTTAGTTTTAGGGGAGGTGATAAGTGCTGGAGTCACTTTCAGCATGGGTGAATGCCTACAACAAGAGCATTAATTATGACAATTACACAGGTAGCGTGTATCTTAAATGTATCGAACTTTTTTTGTTTTGAACTTCAGGATTTTAATTTTGGTCAGTCCAGATTTAACATCACCTTTCAACGAATGCAACAGTGTTTATGGCTAATGGTCCTCTAAGACTACTGATGAATTAGAGTAAAGAAACAGGGACAGGGTGGGGCGACTGTGGGAGGAGCAAGGCGGGATCATATGAGACCAATGTAAATGGGGTACAAGATAAATGGACTGTGGGCGGGAAAGAAGTGGGTTGTATTTGGGCAGGGTCTACTTTGTCCCTGATAGCGAGATGCACCAAGGGGCCATCCTTTTTAAATGGATATTTTTTAACTGGATTAAAAGCCATCCATGCAATAAATGATTACAATGAGCTGCGCCCTAAAAAAGATGAGCCAATCAAAATGCACCTTTTGTTGCCAACTCTCAACCTTCATAAACACACGTGCTGTATCAGGAAATGCACCATACAGACATCAGGTAATAGTAATTTAAATGCCACTGAAGTTGAATGTAATCTTCTCTTATGGATGATTCACATAAGAGACAATGTAAGGTCAATTCTTCATTTAAGGAATGAGGCTCCTCATAACAATTTCCGCAGCGGCAGTAATTCAGATATAATTTCATGGAGCACATTACTCACCATAGTTTCCTTTACTTCAGATTGCCATTTAGTTTTTTAATCCTTGAAGAGCAAAAACCTGCTCTTCAGCTTTAAAAACTGCCCCACTCATGCACAATATTTTTCTTAGTCATCCTGGCCTATAAAAGCCTGCACACCTTCAGCCTACAAGTAAGCGACAGTAACTGAGCAATGAAGTTTGGACCCACTGTTAACAAATGAAAGAATCCATTCTGAGGTATCAGCATTTGACAAAGTAGCTCATGACTCTCTAATAAACAGACTTTGACCAGAGTCAAAGGGTGTTACTCTCATTAGGACATGGTATTCCTCATTACGTTTGTGTGGGTTCCACAGAGTTAAACTGAACCCATTTAAATGCAACAGGGAGGGTATTTCATGTAGAGTTCCACAAGGATCACTCATCATCAGTCTTGCCTAACATCTCGTGTTACAGAGCTCATGCACTGCTTCATCCTCTAATTGGTCATGATACCCCAGGTGGGGTGACAGTCTGCTCTTGTTAAATGCAATAAGCATGAACATCTTGTTCCCCTATTCAACCTACTTAAAGAATCTGATAGTTGAATGTCAAGCCTATGATAGAGATAGCAAGCTTTAAGTTCAGGTCTAAAGGCCAGTCAGAGCGCTAGAACGATGGGCCCCTCAGTCTTGCTTATTACAGAGCAAAAGCTTCAATGCAGGAAGACTTCTTTTATCTTAACAGGGAAAAACAGAAGAGAAGTTTCAGTCCACCCACCTACCTACTTTTCTTGATCTTGAATTTTTACAATCTAAAAATGGCCAACACAACCCTTCAAGAGCAAGTCTGCTTCGTAGTTCAGAGTTGTTTTTTACAGTTGCACTTGCAAAAGATTTTACCTATGCTTTCTTTCCATCTAAAAGCTTGGACTGTGGATGTAAACGTTTGTAAAACCCTAGCAGAGAAGATACAGGTGTCTAAGAAAGCTGTTGTCAGAGTAATCAATGGCCTCGAAAAGAAAAAACATATCCCATGCAAGAACATCTATGAATCCTTGAGAGGAATAGGGTCATTTCTAGGGTAGCCTGTTCGAGTGTCTATGGGGTCTGGCATCAGCCTATCCTACATCCATAGTTGGGTGGCATCTTGGATTCTAAGGAGCATTGGGAGCTATTTCATCTCAGTGCCTACGTACAAGTTTGCCTTCAAGGGCAAGCACTGCTTTGTAGCCCAGGCTGTGTTTATTTTGAGCAGTCTATCTGCTCAAACCTGGCCTATATCTGATCGGACAGGTTTCAAGCAGCTTCTCAAAATTATCTTTCCTAACTGCGGAAAACAGTCAACAGTGCTTAGATAATGCTCTGGGGTTAAACTGTGCAACAGAAGATTGTATGTGTTTTCTGGAAAAACGATTCCATGGCAACACCGTTGATGAGAAACCTCACCTAAACTGTTTAATGAAAATTTGCAGGATGAGTGGAATATATTATTTCATTGATATCAGTTCATTGAAAGTCTTGTTTTCTAAATTGGCTTTTGTAGGCTTATTCTTTAAGGTCTAAATAAAATGGTTGCAGGTATTTCAAAAATATTTCAGTGCTTTATGTCAGGGGACAATATTCCAGATTTATATCCTAAACATTGTGAAACAATTACTTTGGATGCTTTTAATTCACAAACCCCTTACCACCTCACATTCTATCCATCTCTGACCCCTTCACAACTCCTAAATGACCCCTAAATTCCCCCACACCACACCTAAGCCCCACCCAAACCTGACCCCTAACCCTTTCTACGCATTGACTCAACCAATTCTCAAACCATAAAACCACTCACCACCCCTAAACTCCACCCAATCCTGAACCCAAAAACTCATTTCTACTCCTAAACCTCACCCATCACTGAACCCTTAAAACCCCTCATCACCCCTACACTTCACCCATTTCTGAACCATAAAAGAATCCTCACCACCCATCCCTGACCCCTAAAATCCCTTCACCACTCCTAAACTCACCCATCCCTGACCCCTAAAATCCCTTCACCACTCCTAAACTCACCCATCCCTGACCCCTAAAAACCCTTTATTTATATATCTAAACTTCACCCATCCATGACCCCTTAAAACCCAGTTCTGCCCATAAAATCCACCCATTCCTGACCCCTAAAACGCCTCCACCTGTCCCCGATTGGTAAAAACCCTTCACGACTCCTAAACTCTACCCATCACTGAACATTAAAAACACTCACCAGCAGTAAACTCCGCCTATCTGTGAACCCTAAAATCCCACCAACAGCTTAAACTCCATACATTACTGGTCCCTAAAATACCCTAACCACCTCTAATCTCTACCTATCCCTGAATCCCAAAAGCCCCTCTCTACGCCTGAACTCTACCCATCTCTGACCCCTGAAACGCATCATTACCCATAAACTGAACCCATCCCCGAAACCAAAAAACCCTCAATATTCCTAAACTCATCCACAGTTTAACGTAATTTTGGGGTTTTCCTTAAAATTAGCTTTCCTTAAAAATGTTTCTTTTAATTTTCGATTTATTTGTATTTCCATAGAAGTGGTTTTCCATGGTTTGGTTTCCTCCAATGTGGTTTCTGTTTTTTTCCCATTAATCCACATATATCATCTACAGAAACGTACTAAACAGTCTGTCGTCTCAAGAAGAATTGCTACTGGTGAAAAAACAGCCTGGAAAATATTTCTCTGAAAAAGAAAACAGATATCTCTTGTCTGTTGGCCAGACAAGAGATAGGCCATTAAAAGAACTTCAAGAGAGCTGCGTGAGCAGTTTAAGATATGAAAAGTTAAAGAATAAAAATGGTTTAAATGGGTACAGTTAACCCAACTGATGCTTACTAGATGGGACTACTGGATGTGATGCAAAAGCTAACAAATTCCTGTTACCAACTTAACCTATGTTTAGTGCTTGGGCCATACTACAGAGGTGTATTGGGAGCACAGTGAGCATCTGCCTCCGTTTTCACTACTCCCAAGACACTTTTGTATTACAGAAGGAGCCTTAAACACATGTGCGGCTCCTTCCATAATAAAGCGGGCATAACATCAAAACCCCCGGGGGCGACGCACAGTATGGCATCCTTTGGGTGATGGACACAGAATTAAAAGAACTTCAACAAGTGGGGCGGTGTGTCTGATTGTACTTTGCATTGGGGTCCACTTTTTTTCTCCCCCTCTCTCTTTGTCACATTT
This sequence comes from Triturus cristatus, assembly GCF_964204655.1. Lineage (NCBI taxonomy): Eukaryota > Metazoa > Chordata > Amphibia > Caudata > Salamandridae > Triturus > Triturus cristatus. The sequence goes on from NC_140593.1 coordinate 127,667,658, forward strand.
TGTGACCATTCTCACCCCCAAGATAGACTGAGGAACACCAACATATAGGTCACTAGTTGAGCAGGAGCTCCAGTATCTCTGCGGGTACAGCTAGACCTATGATGGGAAATGGGAGGCCTTAAGGTCCACACGATGCAGGTGCATTCTAGGATATTTTCAGAGAAACACAAATGCATGGGCAAACCACTGCCTGTGTTTCTTGCAGTACTCCAAAGATATAGCATATAACTACTGAAGAGAGCACACTTCCCCTTGTATTGAGGCACAAAGCACAGGTCTGTACCAGATGCCACAGTGCGCCTGTAATGTAAGCCAAAACAACAGTTGATGGACAGAATGCAGAACAATGTCATACATTCACCCCAGTACAGGGATCTGGGCCTAAATCCATCGTTTTTTTGCTCACCATGCCATTCCAGTTTGAACCCAGCCATATGCAAATCAGTCTTGACCCTGAGCCTCATGGGAACAGTCCAGCCCGAACTGCCAAGCCAGGTCCTCCCTGGACTGGAACCAAGCATCCTAGGACCGGTTTCGGGGTTTCACCCCTCTTCAGCCAGGATAGCTTAATTCCAGTGGCATGGAGAGCACGGGACTCATGTCTGAGCATACCCGTCCCACTCGGGGTGACAAATGCAAAAACAACAGTTGATGGACAGAATGCAGAACAATGTCATACATTCACCCCAGTACAGAGATCTGGGCCTAAATCCATCGTTTTTTTGCTCACCATGCCATTCCAGTTTGAACCCAGCCATATGCAAATCAGTCTTGACCCTGTGCCTCATGGGAACAGTCCAGCCCGAACTGCCTAGCCAGGTCCTCCCTGGACTGGAACCAAGCATTCTAGGACTGGTTTCGGGGTTTCACCCCTCTTCAGCCAGGATGGCTTAATCCCAGTGGCATGGAGAGCATGCCCCTTTGGTATCGCTTTGTTCGCCCTAAGTTGGCAGGGTATGCCCAGACGTGGGTCCCTTGCTCACTTTGCCACTGGATTCAAGATAGCCTGGCTGATGAGGGTTATGAACCCGAAACCAGTCCCAGGATGCTTGTTTCTGGTCCAGGGAAGACATGGCTTGGCAGTTTGGGCTGGACTGTTCCCATGAGGCACAGGGTCAGACTGATTTGTATATAGCCATGTCTGAACTGGGGTGGTGGAGTGAGCTAAAGAATGATGATGGATTAAACCCAAATCAGTTGACTGGGGGTGAATGTTTGATTTGCTCAAACGCTCCGTCCATAATCCCCTTTGGTATCGCTTTGTAATGTAAGCCAGCAACAAAACATATTTTAAAACGTATTGGTCTGGGCCTGTGGATCTGGATAATGAAACAAAGCAACAGGCTGATGCAAGTGATCCCTTCAATTGTCTTGCCTATCTAAAATCTAACTTTCTTACAGGCTAGAAACCAAGCCAGTGGTTAGTCAATAAGGTTTGCTGACCTTAAGAGACAGAGGTCAAATGATGGAAGATGCATGCTCATATGGAGAAATGAAGGTATGTCTTTTGAATCCAGGATACAAGTTAGAGGTAGAAACCCCAATCCAAGGCCTGGGCAGCAAGCACAGGTACATGGAACACAGAAGAACAAGACACCACAAGAGTCAAACAATACGCCTCAAGAGCCTCTGTCGCTGCTGGATCCCTTGACAGGCTTTGCCATTGCAGACCAGGCGTGCTTATCAATCGGCTGCTCTGTCTGACGAGTTTGTCCAATACAAGCTTGCAATACAAACTTGCAATTGATTTTCTCCTTTCTAATCAACATGAAGGGGCAACAGATCAGAATAGGAGAGTTTACATCTGAAAGGTTAGAAATCACAAGTGAGGCACAGCCTGGATCCACCTCCGTCCCCTCCTATTTAACATCTTCATGTCTAAAACAGCCCAGCTGATACACTCCTCAATACCACACCCATACAGAGGATTCATCAAACCCACCTCTGTCCCCTTCTATACAACATACAAAATGCTTCAGGTAGCCCAGCTGATCACAGTCTGTCACGTCAAGGGATGCTCAGAACCTGATAAATCCGTCAGGTGATGCCTGAGATCCCAGTGTCTTAGCTGGCTGCAGACCTTAATGCCACATACATAAAACTTCATCAGGGCTTCTATATATCCAATATGGAATTAATTTCCAGAATTGATACCAATTAATCAGTATGTGGATTAAATACAGATAATACTCCTTCTACTTGTAATGGAACGTGTGTATCCCTTATATCCTTGGGGATTATTTAATCCATAAGTATAGCAGCAGGTTTTATTTACCAGTCATTGGTACCTCAGAGTCCAGTACCGTACCCACGCCGAAATCCGTAAATAAACCCCAAGGATATAAGGGATACACATGTTCTATTACAAGGAGGAGGAGTATTATCTCTGTATTCAATCCACATACTGATTAACTGGTATCAATTCTGGAAATTCATCCATATTGGATATATAGAAGCCCTGACGACGTTCAAGTGGGATACTTTAAACAAAACGCGTTTGCTGAAAGTTTGATGCATATGGATTTCATATAAGGAATTAATGTTAAACATGAGAGAAGAGCAAAAACTAAATAAAAAGGAATATTTATAAAGACTGAATAATCATTTGGATAAGGACCTTCCTGGTGCACCATTCCACTACAAGCATAAGGATCAAATATTTAACTGAAGGCTACTGCGGCAGGCTAAAGGCATCAGTTACCGTTGAAAAGACTGACTGGAATTCAACCACTGCTAGTAGCTAAGACACAGATCACTCGTGCATGTCATTACACGCAAGCTTGTCCCAATGTAAATCAGTTTAGTTTAAGTTTGCAGAGAAGACAAAAGACACGCTTCGCAGAGCTGAAAACAAAGCTCTCAGTCCTACCATGAGGCGTAAAAAAGGATCACATGACTACAGCTAAACAAGGTTTGAATTGGCTGGGAGTATGCAAGGCCTTATGCCTGTTGCATAAAGCCACTTCTTGAAAGCTAATGACCCCAATACAAGCGAGAGGTTGGAAACACAGAGGCAAGAGGAAACACTCAACTTCAACTGGACTCTCTCTTTGAAAAGCAAGCGTACAGATCTTGGAATATCCCAACACCTGGGGGGGAACAGTGGTACAAACTAATAGTAAGGTTTCTTTCAGTAAATACAAATTTGGTTTAACCCATGTTGCTGAATCAATAATTACTTGTGGATTACTGAGACATTTTCTTCTAATGCCCCTTCCTTACTTTGACAAATGCACTTATGAATGTGTGTTGAATGCATCGTACTTGAAAGGATGGTACTTCATTAAGTATCTATTTTCTATTAATTTTGAAACTAGCCCAACCAGATTAATCATCGAGGTTTCTGAAAGAATACATGCACATTTCTTAACAAGCGGTACTGAAACACAGTGTCATGTGACCCGCTTAATGAGCCCAATGCAACAATTCACTTTTTACTTTGGAGCCCACTGAAGAAAAGCCCACAATGGAGTCTGGTGTGTACAATCCATCAAATTCTACCTGTCCCTAGATCCACAAACATTCGAGAGCTTTCTCTAAGCAGCATGATTACTACATGTGACATAGTCTAGGGGTCAGGTTACTGATTCTAGAACTCACATATCTGGTTGCTAGTCTTTCCTTTCAGCCTGACAAAACTGAGTGATCCTGAGTGAATTGGTTTCTCCCTGTACCGCAGTCCCGTTAGGTACTAAAATACGGAATGTTGATTATTTAGTTAGAAACGTTTGAGACACCAATATTAAGGTTAATATAAAAAGGGCATTTGTATTTACAATAAGGTGCCTTAGTGCCAGAGTCCAGGGAGTAACTTTTAGAAAAGGCATAGCTGTACAGTCACCCTGCACTTTTGGCAAGCGGCACTCTCCCCATTTGAAAAATGTGTCCTGGAATGAACTGGCAGAGGACCTTTAGCCAAGTGATAACAGCATGCAATATATGCCACAATTTTCCAGGAAAGCCTCTTCACAGAGAATGAAATCCTGAGAAAGCCGCCTTCTAGAAATGAATGAAGCAAATCATTTGTCACATTGGTTTAGTGCGTGCCAGGCAGTCAGGGCACTTGAGTACATTTCTGTTTTTGATTACAGGATTGAGCTGATATTGCGAAATGTACTCAGTGAGAGCAGTAGCTATGGGACTTGAAGTCTTTGAGTTATAACATGAGCAAAGCCCTACTCATCAAGATATTTAATTTCTGTGCCTGGTAGTAGGAGAAGCCAGAGTGCAATAATGAATATACCAGCAGCATGAACACTGCATATGCAGCCTTGAGAGGGGCAAGAAGAACTCTGGTCTAACCATAACACCATCAAGGACTGTAGTATTGATTTAAAGTCTTGCTCAGGGATGTCGGATTGTATCCCTCTTGACATACTTGGTTACGTTTCTTGTCGAGAAGGATGCCTAGGGATTTGGTGTAGGCAATGATGGTGGACATGCATTCAAGATTGTTGAGGGACTCTAGATCTGATCAAACGGCGCATTGGGAAGATGAGCAGGAATTTGTTTTTCTGACGGTTAATCTTCAGATGATGTTGAGTAATCAAAGCATGATTTCTTTCCTGGGTCAGAGGGTCACAAGGGGTGACTTTCAGGTACAACTGGCTATTATTAGCATAATGGTTTAGCCACAGAGTTAGTCTACAATACATTCAAGGTGAATATTGAAGTCAGCAGGGTTAAGAGTGCAGCCTTGTGATACACCTTACATATGGTTGAATACAAATGGAAAGCAAATTTGCTATTTTAACCAGCTGAATGAGATGCAGTAGTCAGTTACCCCCACACTTCTGTGTTCCACTGAAGTTTCAAGGAGCTCTTTATCTACTGGGTCAAAGGTCACAGACATATCAAGGAGAATCACATAGCAGGACTCACGAGAGAACAGGGCTCGCAGGTCATAGTCACTTACTTGAAGCATAGCAGACTCCAGGTAAGGTTCAGTCTTCCCACTGGTTGAATGCAGGGGAGGTTTCTCCATTAGGGCTCAGGGGCTGCGCCCCGCCCCGCCCGCCCCGCTTAAATTCCTATACAGTTGCATACAAATATATTAAATAGATCGATTTATATAGAGATACGATCGTATCTCTAAACAAATCGATTTATTTAAGTCTGGGCTGTCTTTTTGTGCTGCCTTCTCCGCATCGTTCAGAATCAGGAGACGGAAGCCAGGCAGTATATCAGCTTTCTACAATGTGACACGTCCTGCGCTTTCTGTTTTAAATCCCTTCATTTCCATTGTGGTCTGTGGTTGTATGCACTCTATTGGCCTGCGTCACTATCAGCGTCACGGTTTCAGGCATCGGAGTCTTCATCCCTGTGTGATTTCAGACGTCCGTCATTCACAGGCAAAAGATCCCACCCTTTCGTCACACCTGGGAGTGGATGTAAGCACGTCTGATTTGGTGCCTTGTTCTTGGTAATGGCAAGTGTTTGAATGATAATCTCTGGTGTTACGTATACTGTGCTTAGACCCCTCGCCACGCTAACCTCCCCTATTATGACACCCCAGGCCCTGGATGCACGTTGCTGTTCCATTAGAACTGGAACTGCAGCGTTTGTTCCCCTGTAAAATGGATTCAAAAGACGAGCAGGCCAGCCAGGGTTCTTGTTCCCTTGTGAAGTTGATCCAACTATCCGAGTTAATGGCAAAGTGAAAAAGATGTGCTTACAGTGGACAGTTCTCAACAAGTTAGATAAGATGTCCTCATGGCTTTCATTATTTGTACATGACCAACATTTCAAATATGTTTTTACTATGTTGGCCATGCAAAGATCTAGTGGGGACGGTTTGGGAGTCACAGCCAAAGAGCTTCTTGAGTGATCCTAAACCACTAAATCTCAATCGTGGATGAAGATGTACATGAAATAATAGTGGGAATATGGGCTACCATACAGCAAACATGTTGATGCTTGTGGCTCCCTAACTCTTCACCCACTTATGAAAGGAGGGGACTAGTGTGGTAAAATGGCTTAGTCCAATCTTAAAATTACTTCAGTATTGGAGAGCATAATAAATCTAATAAACAATAAGGATTGTTTATTACACTGGTTGTGTATTTTGGGACATTTTTAGTCCAGATTTGCTACCAGGTCACCAACATTTTTACCATGCTCAAGCTGAAAACTTGGAAGATGCTAGGCATCAGCTTAGTGTCATGCCTTTCACCATCAGTGTTGTACTACGCCAATGGGAGTGCTGGCCTCAACCTCACACCTACGTTTCAGCACATCTCAGAATTCCAGGCTGAAAGGAACCATGGCCTCTCAGAACATACTCCAGTGTCCCCACGGTTGGGCAGACCAGGAAATCCCTGGCAAGAGCTGACAAACACACCCAATCCTTCCTTGCAGGAATGGCTGCAAGGCTTGGGAACAAACAGGCACATGCATCAAACCTTTTTGCGATCGCAAAGGGTGCGAATCGCAAAAATAGGCCGTTTGCGATCGCAAAAGTCAGTGTTGAAATGCATCAACTGTATATTTGCGAAAATCCATTTTTTCGCAAATATAAGGAATCGCAAAACATTCTGCGAATCAAATAGCGAATCGGTATTAGCGTGTCCCAATTACCGAATCGCAAACAACGAATCGCAAAATGTATGCATGACAAATCGCAAATAGCGATTTCCATGAAAATCGCAAATTAGCGATCGCTAAATAAGAAGGATCACAACCAGGTGGTAATCATGAGTGCAAATCACAGACAGGTGAAAACCAACTGAAACCCATTTAAACACACCCAGAATGAGCCAGCACTGTTCACAATGGCAGGGATTTACCTGATGGCGAGGAGGATGAGGCTGCAGGCTGCCGCACAGAGACGGAGGCGAATGAATGAGCGCATCTTCAGAGTCCGCATAACTTTGCTAGGCCAGCAAGAGGATGAGATATACGACAAGTATAGGCTCAATGCAGCAATGATCCATGACCTAATCAATGAATTGGACCCCATAATGCAACGACAGACACGTAGGACCAATGCCATCCCAACGCATGTGCAGGTCCTATGTTGCCTACACCTTCTGGCGTCAGGCAGTTTTCAGGGGGTCATTGCTGTTGCGGGAGGTGTGTCACAAAGCGCACTTTCAAGAATATTGAAAGCATTCCTTGATGCCATGATGGCCGTGATCGGGTCTCATATCAAGTTCCCTACCACCGCGCTTGACCTTGCAAAAACCAAACAGGAGTTCTACCAGATAGCTCGTTTCCCACATGTTTTGGGTTGTATTGATTGCACCCACGTTGCAATATGTCCCCCTGCAACACAGGAATATATATATAGAAATAGGAAATCTTACCATTCCCTCAATATTCAGGTTGTTTGCAATGCCAAAAACATTATCACTGACATTGTTGCGCAATTTCCAGGGAGTGCACATGACTCTTATATCTTCAGGCAAAGTGGCATACACACCCGTCTTGTCAGGGGAGAATTTGGAGAGGGACATCTGCTTGGTAAATATGTGTTATAGTTTATCACTGTCATTGTACGTATGTCAATGTGAAGCTGCCACTGACTCTTTGCTCCATTACATGTAGGTGACAGCGCATACGCCTTGCGTAATTACCTAATGACGCCTTACCTCAATCCCACAACTGCCAATCAACAGAGGTACAATGCAGCACATATTTCGACAAGGAACATCATAGAGCGCACATTTGGGCTGTTGAAGAGCCGATTCAGATGTCTACATAAGACCGGTGGAGCACTGAAGTACAACCCTGAACAATGCTGCAAGATAGTAGCGGCATGTGCCATGCTGCACAACATAGCGACAAGGGGAGGAATGGACATCGAGGTGTCTGACAGCGATTCGGAGGATGGGAACCAGCAAGTGCCACAACACCATGCAGCACAAGGGGCAGGCGCAGCAGAAGGGCGTAGGAGAAGATTTGACATCACACAAAATTATTTCTGAGGTGAGTAATGATGACACAGAAACTGACTATTGCTATCAGAGTATTCTTTAATTAAATAAAATTGCCATGAGTGTTCAAGCACACTTGTAATCTGACCAGTGCAATGGACATAAGTGGTTTGCAAATGTCAATTCACTTGTCACTCTGTGAAAAGTCAAATCCAAATAAATGGTTACGTCACCATAGTGGAATGCACTTGTACATGCCAGTCTAGCGCTTTTTCCCACGAACACCCAGACGCCTGTCAGACCCAGCATTGTCATCCGTTATGTTGGAAGCGGCGGGGGTACTGCTGCGTGTGTTGCGTCTTCCTGCAGTGCGGACTGGAACTGCCACACTACTTAGGCTTGAGCCACCCTCACTACCCTCTTCGGGCGTGGAATTGTTGGCCGCAATTGTGGAAGCATTTAGCAAATCAACTGCATTTGTGACCTGGTCCAGTGCTTTAGCCACATCGCCGCTCCAATGGCACATTTCAGTTTGCATGGTCACAGACCTACGTGCCAGCAGTGCAGTTGTCGTGGCCAATCTATTGTTTGATTTAGCAAACATTTTCAATTGCAGCATTAGTTGACGATGCTGTCTCTTCTGGGATACATTTCCCTCATGCATCACCTTGCTCAGTTGCTGCACACTTTCTGACAGTACTGCTATGTTGCTAGCCATCTTGCCAACTTGCAATTGTACCAATCGTGTGTTTTTTGTCTGCAGGCGCTGCATACGGAGCATCTGTCCCTCAAGACCACCCCAGACATCACTTGGTTGCTCCTCCTGCTGTGTCCTGAGTGCTCTTCCTCTCCTACGCCGGGCTCTGTGATTAGTTCTGGGGACCTGTGGTTGTGTTTGTGTGATGGAAGTTGTCTGGCCATGGCTGCCACCTGGTGTTGCATCAGCCTCATCATCTTCACACTCCATGGTGACTAGGGATGGAACAGTAGCCCTGCGTGACTTTGTTGGACGTGAGGGATTTATTTGCACCACAGGTGTGTCCATCTGTTCACCTGCGCTGGTGTCCTGCATGTCTGGGGAATCGCTATCCACATCTTCTACACGTTGTGCATCTGTGAGGTGAAACAGTGCAACACTGTATTATTTCATGTCTGTGATATTAATTGCACAGTAATAAATTTCTGCCTTTGTAAATGATTTTATACTCTATTCAGCTTTTTTGGGTTGTTACTCTGAGATTTGACATTTTAACTGCTTGACCTGACTACATCTCCCATAATGCCCCTCACCTACTGAATGCATTGTGTACTGGATGTTCAGGGTCTGCACTTGGGCTGTGCTATGGTCGAGTTCTACCTTTACATTTTGTAACACTAAGAAAACATACATTCATCTTACCTTCAGATGTGTTTGCTGCTCCGGACGTGTCCAGCTGGGTCACACCAACAACAGCTTCTGGCTGGATGGTGGATTCAATCAAGTCCTCCATGGGAGTGTTCCCAGTGTCTGTTGGTGTTCCCCCTCCTGTCTTCTTTGCCTCCTTCAGGCGGTCAGCTATGCGCACCTTAGCCCGACTGCGCAAGTCGTACCATCGTTTTTTGAGTTCTTCAATGGTGCGGTGTGTCACCCCAATGGCATTGACCCTGTTTTGGATCCGGAGCCAGATTTTCCTTTTCTCCTGCTCTGCCACTTTCAATGATGCCTTTCCAAACAGCTTGTCATGGCTGTGGACTACTCCCTCAATGAGGGTGTCAATTTCTTTTTCTGCAAATTTAATTTTGCGTTTCCTGCCTGTTTGGCTCTCCTCTGCTGTTTGTGAGGCTTCCATTTGATATCACAAGTTTTTCTTCTGTCTCTGTCACACTCCTGTTCTGCTCCCAGAGCCAGCTCCCTCCTCTCCCTGACACTGTGCACTGGAAATGAGGCTGGTGCTGCTCACTTCCTGGTTGTGATGTCATCAGGATGCATCAAAAAGCGACTTCGGTATTAGCGATTTCGCTAATTGCGAAATCGCTAATAGCGAGTTCGCAAATGCCGAAATCGCAATTTATTTAGCGATTTTTAGCGATTCGCAATATTCTCGCAATGTTTTTGTTGCATCGTGTTTTGCGAGTCTTTATTTGCGATTCCTTAAAATTCGCAAATAAGGACTCGCAAACTCTCTTTTTGATGCATGTGCCTGAAAATGTGGCATAACAGAGCAGAAAGCTGCACACTGCACCAGGTGTAGGAGTATGTGCTCTGAGCTCATGTACACGTGTGTACTGTGGAGGGCCATTTCCACACCTATAGGACTTTTCCACATTACTGTGTCCGCCTGCCCAGCGTCCTCCTGTAATTATCCCATGCTAGTCCTTTTCTCCCTATTGCTCCTGTGCCCCTATTGCCAGAGCCCTCATGACAGTGTGCTCCCAGCCCTGGTCCCATCATCTGCGCCCCTCTATCACTGTACTTGCGCATTATCCCCATGTCAGTGAAAGAGCCCCAAATTCAGTGCCAGGGCCCCAATGTGCTTGTGTGTCAGTCACTTAAGCAGTCAGTGTACCAGAGTACGATATTAAAACTGGCCCTGTCTTCATGCCCCTAAGTTAACCCTGATGCCAAAAACATGGATTGATTTACAAACAATGAATGCTAAAAACGTTAAGGCAGTGCATTCAGCGATTTAGTTCCTGGCTGTCTTATTTCATATGCTTTACTTAATCTTGCATTCCCCAAGAGAAAGCTATTTTTATAATGTTATTGTTTATCTTAATTTTTTTCTGTGCATACTTTGACACAAACCAGGTGTTTATTTAGGGCTTTGATTGACCACGCCTGCGCTATGGCTGAGGCCAAACAAAGTGCCTGTCAGTGGGTTGGCCTCTCTGCAGAGCATAGAGAACAATGTTTATGTATTCCATTTGCAAACGATTTTGAAGGGGGTACTCAGATGTCAAAATATCTGCAAAATATTGCAAGGCAAAAGTAAGAGAAAATAAAGTGCTTACATTTGAGGTAGAGCAGTGTATGTTTGGGGGATGTGAAGTGAGGGAGATGCGAGGAAGTGCATTCTGGGAAGAGTGAAAAGAGGGTGCTGAAGAGGAAAGAGGCGTTTGAAGATGTGCAGATGGACGAGATATGCAGAAAAAAAAGAGATTACATATCTAACAAAAAGCGCACATAACTGAAGGCCAAAACGCCTGCCACAGGCCTCAATTCTATTTAATTCACAGACTCACAATTTCAGAATTGAAACATTGAAACATTTCCAATGTTAATTATTTATAACAAATCCTTGTTGTTACTCATTTACCTTAAGCAGCTAACAACCATTGGCAAAGCCAGGTGTATGTCATTTATCTGGATGCTATTACATCTCAGAGAGAAAACAAAATACCGGTCAGGTGGCACACTATGGTAATCACAAAAATATGACATGTACCCCCACTTTCTTAATCCCACCTAAAGATCGGAATGCACATATTTCGATATAACTGGTTGCAGCCAGTAGCTGTGGGTGCTTACCGAAGCCTGGTTAGAGCATTTTGTTCCAAAGTTAATGCTACATGCAGTGCAAGACACTGGGCAAAAATACATTTTAAAGGGCTAAAGTTGTCCCCTGGTACAATTCACACATTACAGTAACTGTTAAACATATTAATGCTGTAAGATATGGGGCAGTTTTTAATGTGTTTAATATTTCAAGACTATATGTTCTCACTGATTTATAAGCCTTGCTTTATCACTACATTCATTTGCTTTAAAATGCACCATTTGCCAATCTTTCCTTCATTTTGTTCTTGGGAGAGGGACCCACCCTGGACCCCAGGTTTGTCCATTAGACTTTTTTGTGTTGGACGCCAAATAAAAGTCATGCCCAAAGTTTACGCGCACCACTTTCAAATGTCACCAGCTGCCACTGGTTGACTGTGATCAAGAAGGCAGTTTGAAGAGATGGCTTTGAGTTCTGTGCCATATGGTGCTTTCTGCCCTTGGTAAGAAAAAAGACCAGCTACAGACTAGACTTAAGGTTATTTAGGGCATACAGGTCTACTGAGAACTTGCTCAATCTTGAGGCAGTCAAGGAACTTGCCCTAAGCTAGCGAAGAGGTCACCAGATTTGTACAGTAGGGAGCCGGGGTGGTATATTTTCATCCTTCGCCAGATTGGCTGGATTGCGGACATTTGGTAAGGTACTTGTAAGAAAGACTATGGTTTATGTCAGTATATTTCTTTACAGGTCAAATGCGTGGCCAAGAATTTTCTGATGAGCACAGAGTGAGATTGGAGTGCGAGAGAAGCTAGTGGAAATACAGATTTTTCATCAAATAAAGGTAAATACCTCACACTTTACTAAAGAGCGAGGTATGGCGAAGGAGATAATCTAACAAAGAACGTTTTTGGAGCTGATAAATTAAAATCATTTCCAAGCTCTAGTGATATGGGTCTTAGCCTTAAAGGATCCAAACCGACCAACATAATGGAGTTGAAACAAATAGTGAATTTTCAGTAAAGCTTGAAATAGTGTTTTTAAGTGCACAAATAGCACAGGCACCAGATCCAACTGCCAAACTGCACTTTTGCCAATAAATACAGCAAGAACCAAATTCAACTATCTGCACTACGTGAAATGCTGATGCCGGAGGGTCTACCAATGAAACTTCTTCTCACTGATGAAGAAGTCAGAGAAAAAAACGTTAAAGAAGTAGTTCCCTACGCATCATAAAGAAGCTAATCTCTGTTTTCCATGAAAGAGAACACCTTAGGAATGCTTATATATGTTCCCAGAAGCTAGTAGTTTTCTATCCTAAAACTTTGGAAGTCTGCATTGACATCAACACTCTTGCCAGCAGAAAGTGTTCATTAAATCTAAAATAATGAAATACCACCCATCAGAAAAGTCAATGTGCATAGCCAATGAAGCTAAGTCTAGCACACATACGTTTACACGTTGTAAAAGGAGGAATGGAGACCAAGGATAAAGCTCAAAGTTATTCAAGGACTTTTGATGCATAAGTAAATATTATTTTAGATCCCCATATTCACAAGTTTTCATTCTTTTCAACTTCGTTTGTAAGTAAATTTAGAAACACTTTTTCGATGCTACTCACCAAAAGAATTCTTACCTTAAGCCCCAAGTAACAAAGTCTAATCAGTGGCATTTACATTTGCCAATGAAACGTGGGTACACTTGTCCAGTGAAAATATTCACAAACACATTTCCATCAACACTCAAGGGTTTATTAATTAAATTTTTCCTTCAGCTCCCTTTAAAGCAGTTCTTGACTGAAACAAATTCTAAACATGTTATTTCCCGTTACTTCTATTCCCCTATCTGTACGCGACTTATCCAACCGCATTCGCAATTGGCTTCCTCTAAAAAAGGAAAACGCCAAGTGAGTCTTTCTTTGTACCTATCATTCAAATGTAATCATGTCAAATGTTATGGTCTGGCCCACATTAAAACACCAGCCCGCCCTTCCCACAGAGGCATACGTCAATACCATCTGCCATGCATAATACAAAGTTATACAGTGATGTCATGCATTGTGATCTGACCAGTGTGGGTGCACAACACGGTCTATCCTTTAATGCCAAAAGTCAAATGACATCTATCCTGTGTCATGTGCCATACTCTGGCATTTCATACTTTCACTGTACATTCAATTGAGACATATATTACCAATTTGCCTTAATCTAGCTTTCCTTCTATGTAGCTTTACTTACCTAAGAACTTAACTGAAAATAGGGGGGCGGAGCTTGCTCGCGACCAAGATGGCCGCATGAGCCTTTACCTCCGTGTGATCGCTGATATATCCGTTCATTATCCGGCAGCCACGCAGCCCTCCATGATCGAAAAAAGGTGGTGCGAGTGCAGGAAAGTGCCAGGATCACAGCCGACGAACTCTGGTCGCTCTCGGACCGAGAACAGAGGAGCTGCGCACCTTGAAAGTCACCCGTAAAGCAGGGCCTGAATCCCCGGACTGCGTTGGAGCGGGACTGCGGTGGTGGGTTCGCGGCAAGCGGTGGGGCGGCCGGGAGGCGGCTCGGACCCACACATTTTACAGACTGCGGCTGCTGCGAGCTCAATCTAGCGAAGCGCTGCTGGGGTGTAAGCTGTGAGCCGACTGCGGCAGATTGAGCATCAGAGGAGACGCGCAGGCTCGCAGGGCCGACCGGCCATTTTCTGGCAGAACGACATCGGTGCACACAAATTGCAGCGGAACAACTGCTTCATTCGGCCTACCAGTGAGATGTGTTTGCGGGGCCTGAGGTGAGAGCTGCCCGCGACCGGATCCCTGAAACGGATCCGGATATGAGCACGGAGGTGCGGACACCCTTCCCCCCTGGAACCGCCATTTAATTCACGTACGAGCGTAGAGCTCGGCGCTGTACAATAGCGCGGAGGTCTGGGTCGCCGGTGTGAGCAGGGGGAAAGGAAGTGAACACCGGGGGTGGGGGGACACCTCCTCTAGTGCGGTGAATCCTGCAGTGCGCAGTTAGAGGAGCGCTCCATCAGGGAGACAAGACCAATTGGCAGCCCTGGGACAGCTTGTTGCAAGTGTAGTACCTACACCTGAGGAGCGAGACTGACAGACCGAAGCGCATATTAGAGAAGACGGTGCCTTATCCTGCTGCTCACCCCCTAGCCCACGTGGAATGGTGTCTTCAAGTCTCGCACCGCAATGCGCGGGGCAGAAGGAGGCGACGGTGTGTATTTAGGCTGGACACGCCGGTGGCACGCAGAAGACGCGGACAGAATAGGCGAGGAAGAAACATGAGTGGGAGCATGGCCTGGTGGCACGCTGCTAGACACACTGAAAGAAGGAGCTTCCCTGTGCATTGCAACGAGGACCTGGCAGCTTGCGCGCGAGGAGGGGCATTGGACACCGGTGGCGCTATTCGAGGGGCATCACCTCAGTAGAAGCCTGATAACGATGCGGACTGGGGTGGCAGGTGGTCCTCTTTACCCCTGGTAGACATCCAAAGTGCGGAGCCCTGTGGCTGGTGTGTAGTGTAGTCTTGCCTGGTGGTGCCTACTGAGAATCGCCATGGGCAGAGTTGACAGGGCCCAGCCCAAGTTCTCTTTCGAGCAGAAGCGGTTGAAACCGCACAACGCCTCCACGGATGGTGCGGACAGGACACAGACCCCCCACCCCCCGAGCCTGAAGACGCCAGCCCGGATATTCAGGGGATGTTAGTGGCCATGGAAAAAAGCCTGGGCACAAAGATGGACAGGATGGTGGAGCGATAGACAAACATGCAGAACGCTTAGATATGTCTGAGCGCAGACAGACGGAGGTGGAAGAAGCACACACTACGTTGGATACAGAGCATAAGCAACTGGGGAGGGTCTTGCGCATCCTGCAGGATAAAACGGAGGACTTTCACAGTTGTTAATTAAACTAGAGGCTCGGAATGGCGGGACTTGGGGTAGGGATGGACATCTGTCTAACTGGTACCATTAGAGAGTTGAAAGACATGGTATGTTAAGTCTGCAGGGCTGTGTATATTTTTACATCAGCGATGCACGGGAAGGGTCTGGCTAATATAATGTTTCAGTTACTTTCTTCTCATAGTTATCTGCAATATAGCGAGCAACATCCGCCCACGAGTGCATCACATAAAGGGGAGGGTGGAGGGGTAGTTATTAGGGTTTCTAGGGGGATGAGGCACGGCCGAGTTGGGGGAGGTCTGTTGTGGGTGGGGGAGGGTGGAAGAAGGGGTTGGTTTAGATGTTTCAGTTATTTGAAGTATTACGTCAGTATGACCACAAAGAGATTATCATGCATTTGTTTAGCAGGTTGAGATATACAATGCGATGCACTACACGAGACGGCGGGGGAGGGTGAGACACACACATTGGTGACCCTGGGTTCCCTCCGCACGCTTACTTGGAATGTTGCACAAGGTATTGAACTATTTACTTAGGCAAAACGTCGACATAGCCCTGATACAGGAGACACATCTCCCACTGAACAGTGCATTGTTGCGCAGTAGGAAACTTATAGATAACGCCTCTATTGCAGGTTTCACCACGCATGCCAGAGGGGTGCTAACATGGGTTAACCCCAAGTCGGCCTTAACAATGGTCCAATTGGAATCCGACATCGATGGTCGATTTGTGATCTCCAGATGTCAAGGGAAAGGAGGTGACATCATTATAGTCCACGTTTATGGCCCAAATTATGATTGCCCGGAGTTTTATAATTCCCTAGCTAGCACTGTCTATAAGTATCCAGATGTACAGTATCTTTGGGGTGGAGATTTTAATCTCGTCAGGAACCCTAATTTGGATAGATGGGTGGGGGTCACCGAGACGGCCATCCGCGGCGGCCACAGCACTAGAGAATGCTATGCTAAGCATGGATCTTTGTGATGTATGGCGATCACGATATCCGGATAAGGGAGGCTATACGCATTACTCTGCTTATCATAATTTACACACCCGTATTGACTATTGGCTGATTTCCTCGTCTCTTATAGGACAAATTCGAGAATGCCTAGTACTCCCTTGTACACTATCTGACCATTCTTCCAGCTCCCCCATTTACTTGGAGGTTTCCCCCTTACTCTTCACTAGACCCCGTCTTCAAAGAAGATATGTCTGAAGCTATTCAAACTTTTTTCAACACCAACGTTGGGTCTGCGGAGGACTTCCAGATTGTCTGTGAAGCCTTCAAGGTTTACATTAGAGGTGTAGCTATTGCAAAACACTCGGGGGTCTTACGCTCGATCTGACAACGACTGGCTGACCTAGAGCGGAAACTGAATACTCTGGAACTTCACCAACAGACAAATAATGATGAGGCACTGGCTCGGGAAATTAAAGAGTTAGTGGGTGAATATCACGATGCGGCTGATAGTGAAATCAAGCATCTTGGGAAATATGCCACGGCAAGAGTCTATGGGGAAGGGGACAGGCTGGGTTCTGTGTTAGCTCAGATATTGAAGGCTAAACATGGCAGAACACAGGTTACGGAGCTCAAATCAGCAGAGGGTGAGATACTAACGGAAGAGGCGGCTATAGCGGATCGGTTCAAGCAATATTATGCGGACCTGTACACGGAGCGTGCGTCCGGCATAGAAGAAGAGATCCTTACCTATCTCGAGCATATTAAGTTACCATTTCTCACTAACACCCACCGAGAGTTCCTTATGCGACCTATAGAGAAAGAGGAAATTTTAATAGCCCTGGCTGGTATGAAAGCCACGAGCGCTCCGGGGGCGGATGGCCTCACTGTAGGCTTTTATAAAAGCTTTCTTGATCTATTGCTCCCTCATCTCTCAATGTTTTTTGATGATATATGCGACACGGGCTCAATGCCGCCGACGATGAGAGAGGCGATAATAGTTGCCATTCCCAAACCTGGCAAACCCCTAGACAAATGTGTATCTTACCACCCGCTCTCTCTTCTTAACGTGGACACCAAATTATTTGCTAAGATACTTACCAATCGGTTAGTCCCTCTGGCACCATTATTAGTTGCCACAGAACAGGCCGGGTTTATCCAGATAAGAACCTTACATAAAATCTCCGCACAGTATTCGGTACCATTCAGCATACCAAACCAGAATCGAAGACGGTCGCGGTCTTTCTCGACATGGAGAAGGCCTTCGACTCTGTCCTGACTAGGATGGGATGGGACCGGTCTTTCTTCAACTGATAGGGGTCCTTTATAACGCGCTCACGGCGCGTATCAGAATAGGCAGTTTAGTGACAGACTATCACGATTTCCAGAGGGACAAGGCAGGGCTGCCCGCTGACCCCTATCTTATACGCCTTGGTAGCCGAACCACTGGCTTGTGCATTGAGGAAGTACCATAGTCATAGGTGGGTCAGCTTCCCAGATTACAAGATCATTGTCTCTACCTATGCGGACGACACATTATTGTATGTTCGCTAGCCGGAAACTGACCTTTCCTCCGTCCTTAGAGAGGTGGTACACTTTGGGGCACTGTCGGGCCTTTGAGTTAATTGGGCAAAATCCATAATTTTCCCGATCACCCCAGCCACGGTACCTTTTGAAGAGGACTACCCGCTACAGTGGACCACGGACACGATCCGATATCTCGGTATCCGTTTACATACCGATTCAGATATTGTGCTCAGAGAGAACTATGGTGCCGCAGTCAGCAGGCTGGAGGATGATGTGGAGACTTGGATCAGGTTACCACTGTCTCTCCTTGGCAGAATCTCTATAATGAAGATGGTGGCTCTGCCACGATTTCTGTTTCTCTTCATGAACATCCCCTCGTTCTGCCCTGTTTGTTTTTCCAGAGGGTCCACACTTTACTGGTTAAATTAGCCTGGGCGGGCAAACAAGCGAGGGTGAGCTGGCGGATTCTAACGTTACCGTACCATTTGGGGGGCTGGGCGCCCCAGACTTAAATCTGTATTACAGAGCGGCGCAGGGCGCCCAGGTTTACTATTGGATACATAGCTCGCCGGATATTCAATTTCTCCGCATGGAAAAACGTTTTGCTGCTCCTCTTTCCCTGCCGGCCACGTTATTTGACCCTATAGACCGCAGGACCGGTATCTTGGACTCTCTTAATTCGACTTGACATGCGTTGCATAACATCTTACAGTTGCAAGCAGGAGCGCTGCTATACTCCCCAGATATGCCTATAGATTGGACTCTCTGGTTGGCCCCGTGTAGGGATAAAGGGGTTATACGTGCATTGCAAGCGTTGAATATTATGACGACAGGGGACCTATTTCTAGACAGCACTGTAAAATCCTGGGAAGAGGTAGAAGACCCGGAGATAACTTGCAACATGCTACAGCGTTTCCAATTCCATAGAGTGAGGAGGGCGCTTAGAGATATCTTAGGAGAAGAGTTACAGGAACCCCCTGAGGTACCGGAACTGTCTTATATAATCAGAGCTAAGTCGCCCCGAAAAAATGGTCACTAACATATAGAGACTGGGAATGTCCCATAGAGAGAATCAATATACTAAAGCGAGATTGGCCTGGCAACGGGATTTGCAACAGACTATAGACGACGCCATGAGGACATATTGTTGCACTAGCACCCGGCGTATCTCCTTGCACGGCAGGCATAGACTGATTCACTTTAAGTTTTAATAGAGTGAATTATATGCCAGAAAGACTACACAGATATGGGTTACGAGAGACCTCGGCCTGTGATAGATGCAGGGCGCTAACTGCGGATGTTATACATTTAGCATGGCAGTGTCCGGGGGTGTATGCATATTGGGAATCAATTTTTCAGTAATTGGGGAAAATAACAGACTCGGAGCTAGCCCCAGACCCGTTCCTGACTCTTCTGGGATATACCAAACAATTGCCTAGAGCAGTGCATAGATTAGTAGATATGGGTCTGCTCATGGCAAAACGTCGAGTCACATTGTGCTGGTTGAGGGGCCCCTTACCTACATTAACACAATGGGCACACAAACCTAGAATTACAGCTAATTGCTCCCTCCTAGGAGTAGACCCAAGAACTTCTGGGGACTTTACACGACTTACTTAGCAACCAAACACTCGATGGTGGACTTGTAGCTCCTGCGGACCCGGATGGCAATACGCGGGACACAACCACTTAGTCAGTGGTAAGCAGCACGACTCGGACGCTATCGCCTCGGGAATTGGGTGGAGACAGCCCCTGACTGCTAGGGGATAAAGTACCTTCAGAATGCAAGGAACATGGGCCTAGAGACTACATAATAGATAGCCAAACTCCCCCGCCTAACATGGACATTTTAACGACCGCCTATACAACAAGCGTAACTGGTCAATGTTTTATAGACGGCAGTTTGAGCAGGTTCTGCTTTTATGTTTTTGTTCTATCTGTGATACTTCTTGCAAAAATGTGTCATCTAATTATTAGCTCACTATCGCTGCCTGCTCGCTGGGTTGTTGGCCTCTTAGCTGTGTCGCACTATATATAATATCATGCTGCCGGCCCCAGGGTTGTAGGCAACTGGCTGCGTTTGATTGAGATGTATGCAATGACATTTTTTTTTTTTTTTAGTTTACTGAAAATAGGTCTGTCAGTTAGTGAAGGTAAATACATGGTAAGAATGTTTAAGATAATGTTGGCACTGTTCACAAAATCAAATGGAAATCAAAACGGCAGATGTAAATATAATCTTGCATTTGCCTTAGATTTTCTTTTATTTTGAAACTCTTAAAAATGTTGTGCGAGAAAGTTACAACTCCAGACATTTTGCAAGCAGAAATTGTATTACTTACTTCTAATCCTGGTGGTGGCTTGCAGGCAGACAATCTGCTTTGTTCGGAGTTTTAAAAAAGTGCGTTTACACTGTAGGTTTTCCTGTTTTTGTCTAATGGGAAAACAATTGTCCTTCTGGAGATACACCCACTGACCGG
The DNA here is from genome assembly GCF_964204655.1 of Triturus cristatus. NCBI lineage: Eukaryota > Metazoa > Chordata > Amphibia > Caudata > Salamandridae > Triturus > Triturus cristatus. The sequence continues at coordinate 127,687,876 of NC_140593.1, forward strand.
GAGGTGAGCTTTGCTCACTCTTGCCCCATAAACACAGCTAAAACGACCCTCTCCTTGTACACATTTATGAACGTTTCTGAAGTGGGAAACTACCTGAAAAACTTCTGTAAAACCCACAAGTTTCCCCGATGTTTTACTTAGCTATTCCACTCTGTTTTTCCAACTGATGGAGAAATTCTTACAATCTATGTCTACTTGGAATGCCATATCAAAGAATCTGGTTTCCACTTTATAAGCCAAAATGCACTCTTTTGGGCAGGCATAAAAACTTTTTTATTTGGCCTGCCACCAATTATATTAGACTTTTCATCCCAACTTCTTTTACCCCCAGCCATGGCACTTAAAGGATTAACAGATTTGTAGCTCTTTCTCAATTCTATCTGACAAAATCCATTCCGTGAGCTAACACAATAGTGTTCTTACCAGCCAGGTCTTCCACCTAGGACTTACCGCAATGGGTACTTCAATGCATAAGCGGATGCCAGGAATCCACCCAGATTGTGTCCTAACAAGATCATTTTTTCCAGTCCTACTTCAATCCTCCACTCTTCTATGGAATCCACAAACTGATTTTCAGCTCCTTCTGCATCACTCGGAAACAACGGGCGACTACTGCGGCCAAATCCCAAGATGTCAAATGCATACACAGCCCGGTCTTGGCAGAGTTCTTCAAAATTAAGAGCCCAAAGTCCAACTGCGCCTCCAAAGCCATGCAAAAGGACTATTGGGGTTTTGTCTGAAATGGCCTGAGTGAATGAGAGGGTCCAGATTTTATTTCCATTCGATATTGTGATGTGTTCTTTACTGTACGGGATCTTGATACCTGTTAAGAGAGAAAAACAAACAAATTCTAAGTTGGAAAAGTACATCACACAGAACACAAACAAACATTTAGAGAACAAAATCAGCCCTGAAGGGGAAAAAGTTCTGCAAACAATGGTTATTTATTTACACATCAGTGAAGCGCAGATATCCGCCAAGGAGGCAGCAGAGTGCTGCACAAAAGACAATAAAGTGTGAAGAAAAACTGCAGTGAAGAAAGATAGCAACCCACAACAGGATATTAATCATCACAATCAGGTGAAATTTGAAAAACAGATACAACTGACTTCATTTTCTACAAAAAATAACAATATTTGTGTAAACATTTCTCCTGGATGAGAATTCCAAAGTGTGGATGCGTCAGTTGAGAAGTCTTAGTCAAGAGTTTTCTATTTTCTAACCAGAGGAAGTGCCTACTAAAAACCCAGGGGTGAATAGGTCATCTCTAAAACAGTTAGTTGAGCAAGAGCAAAGATCTGATCCTTTGAGGTGACTTTACAGGTGTTCTATAACAGGCATGCATTTATTTATAGTTTTTTTAAACACACTGTTACCCCAAAGGGTGTCCTGGTGCTAAACAAATTAGAGGTGTCATTGCCTTCAAAATGCAAACAGAGGGAGCCAATGAAGATTTAAGAAATCTGATCAGATTCACTGGTGTCAACAGCAATGAGAAAGACAGCGTTCAAAGCTCCTGAGACGAAAGAGACACCCTTCAGTGACAGCGTAGAAATACAGCAACATACTTAAGCAAACCCCAGACTGTGATGTACATTTCCATTACTAACTAATCAGACCCTCCAACAGACTTCCCGGGAAAGGATTTCACTCAAAACTAAAGAACAATAGGGTGGTCCCATGTGAAAATAGACAAAATATGAAAACTGTACAAATACAAGCCCAAAAATATAGACTCAAAATATTGATGATAAACAAACATCTCCCAACAATAATACTGGGGGGACTCTAGATGCTACTTCTAAATGCTTTCTGCTAGACTGGAGATGCAATGTGCGCGAGCTGTGAGCTTTCTTCATTTCTTGCTTGTATGAGGCAAGCAGGAAGTCTTTCGGAGGGTGAAAGCAGCTATCCGTCGGTGCCCAGCACAGTGATCAGAGTTAAGTATGTTCATGGACAGCCCTGTCTAGGGCAGTAGTATGTGTTACATCCTACGCCAGGCCACAAGCTGAAGCTTCTCAAGAATATGGCCCTGCAGATATGCAGGAAGTGCAATGGGCACTCACCCTAACCCCCTCATTTGTCAAATTCCCGTTTCTGTGCAAGGTAACAGGTTTACAGATTTTGCAACCATCCACTTTGTCCAACGTTATGAAGCAAGCAACCCAGTGCTCTCTGGAAAGCAAAACAATTACCCCCATGCACCTCCGGACCATCACCTCACTTCCCGAATTCTGAATTGCCGTCAAGACCTGGCTGTTCGAATAAGCCGCAGGGGCCTGCAAGCAGCTGGATACTCTTTCGGGTGATTAGCCGCGCTTTATAAATCCCGATTAATTGATTGACTCCATATCAAACAAGCCTGAACCCTGCTTCTACCTGTGCAAAATGGAGCTAATATAGATGCGGGGGTGTGGGAACTACATTTTAAAACCCTATATGCAGCAACTACTGACCTAGATTTTATGCCATTGCACAAATCTAAACCCGGGGAGGTGGAGGCACTGGAATTTACCCCTGAGGATGTTTTTATTGCCTTAGGGAAATTGGCGATGGGCAAAGCACCAGGTATAGATAAACTCCCTGGGGACTTGTTTAAAGATCAACCGAAGATGTGGGCGCCATATTTTTGTGCTTTATTTAACTCTATTCTGCGTGGTATGGAGGTGCCGGGTATTTGGCTGGGAGCAGAGATTATACCAATTTACAAAAAGGGCTCCCCTCTGCTCCCAGTCAATTACAGGCCCATCAGCCTCATTGACGTCCCTCAAAAAATCTTCTCACTACTCAATTTAGATCGTTTGCAGGAGTGGATCAATGAGAATGAAATCCTTTCCCCATATCAGGCTGGTTTCAGGAGGAACACATCCACCATGGACCAGATCTTCCGTTTAGTTATGCTGTATTGGAAGACGGTATTAATAGAGGGTGGCAGCCTCTACATGGTGTTTGTAGACCTCCGTTCCGCCTTTGATACTGTTCCCAGGGGGAAACTTTGGGCTGTGCTTCGGGACTTGGGAGTTCCGCAAGCACTGCTGGGGGTGTTAGTAAGGTTACATGCTCAGAATTTTGCACAGGTTAGGTGTGCGAGAGGAGGAATACTGTCTGCTAGGTTTCCGGTAAATAGGGGGGTCAGGCAAGGGTGCGTCCTGGCCCCAACCCTGTTTTGCTTGTTTGTGAATGGAATGATCTCACACTTGGATGCAGTGCCAAATAATGATGCACCTAGATTGGCAGGTAGGAAAGTTTCGGCAATAATGTTTGCCGATGATACTCTCCTACTCTCCAAGTCCCCTATGGGGATACAACGTATATTGAATGGTTTTAATGATTTTTGTTGTGCCCATGGATTACAGATTAACGTAGACAAGACTAAATTTATGATATTTAATCCCCCTTCACACACTCGACCAGCACCAATACTGGAATCGGTCAGACTGGAGAGAGTTCAGACATTCCAATACCTAGGCGTCACGCTAAGTGAAAACCTCTCATGGGGCCCTCATCATGCCAAGTCCCAACTTAAATTGTCCCAAATTGTGGGGGGTATTCTTAAGATGACAAATGCCTCAACATATAGGCCTAGAAGTCCTGCGCTTGAAATATACAAAGCTAGGGCGAGAGCAGCGGCATTGTATGGGGGGGAACTTTGGGGGCGTGCTTTCAGGCCTGAAATCTCCAAAGTGGAGAATAGATTTCTGCGGCAGCTGCTGCTGCTCCCCCAAAGTACACCCCTTCTACCGCTAAGGCTCGACTTGGGTTTATTCCCCATCCAGGAGGAATTATCTATTAAACCCCTTAGGTTTTGGAGGAGGTTATGGATCACCCCCGAACTCTCGCAGTATAGAAATGAATTGCAAGAAGTATTGAGTTCAAGCAAGGCAGCGAACATATCATGGCTCACCTTTGTTAAACAAGAACTGCTGACAATGGGTCTCTCAGCCCTGTGGCATAATCCAGCTAAGGCCTGCAGGGAGATCTCAGGGAAATCACTAACGGGGCGCTACAGGTCACGCTGCAGCAGTACATGGCTGCACGACTCTCGGAATGGCACTATGGTAAAATCATTTTTAGAAATTAAATTTGCATTTGCCTTTGAAGAATTTTTGAATGTTATCCACCCTGTTGCGGCCAGGAAGCTGTACATACAATGGAGGTTTGGTTCACTCCCAATAGGGTGTCTCACAAGCTAATGGTCATCTTCTGGGGTCACCCAATGCCCAGGCTGTGGAGCTGAAAAGGAGAATGAATGCCATATTTTATTCTTTTGCCCTGCTTATAGTAGAGCTCGGAAGTTCTGGATTGTACCAATCTGTAAAAACCTGGGCTTCCAGAAATGTTCAGCTGCATTAAGAATTTTTAAATCTGATACTGCAGGATATATTGTGTTTGCCCTATCGAAGTTTCTGCTCGCCATGTGGTCTAAAAGGAGTTTTCTAATAGCGAATAGTGGCTAGCGCTTGTGGCTTTTATACTGGATTTTGAATCTGCATGCACTGTTTTAATGTTTTATTATCTTATTGTAATGACGGTTTTACTTGTATCTTTTATGGCTGAAATATTGCCGAAATAAAGATTAATGAAATGAAATGGAGTATCGGTGTGCCATGCAAACCGTGAGGAGCACTTGTCTGCAAAGTGAGGGCAGGATATCTGATGTGCTGTGCCACTTACATGCCTAGGGCACCTGCTTTTCTTGAAAGACTAGAAGCAATGTTATTGCCAAATGTAAAGTAAATCAAGTTTTATAAACCAGTTAGACCGGCACGCACTGGTTCAAACAAAGAACCACAGCAAAACCTAGACTGAGCATGCCACCGATGTATCACAATTGCCTCATATGTCAGCATTTTATACATGATGACTGGATGGGGCTGGAGGAGCTATGCGGACAAAATGGAAACAAATGGGCTTATGTAAAGAATGATACAAATGCGGTACAGTGAAACATTTGGCCATGTGTATAATTCTATATTCAAGCTAGGAGCCCATGGATGCTATTTAGGGGTCTCTAGGGGTCGCAGCTGTGGCCCCTGGCTGCCCCTAACACTGCCCTGGCGACCCCTAGCATCAGAGGTGGCAATATCAGTGCCAGGAACACAGGAGGAGCTCACCCTAATGGACATCGATTGGTGCTCCATTTTCCTAATTTTCAGTAAAAATTTTATTAAACAAAGTTTGTGTAAAACAATGGAGTATAATTAGCTGGAATGTGACCCTATCTCACAGTTACGGTAAGTAAAAAATGCTTTTAAATGTATACTGTATGCATTGCTTGTGGGTGAGAGTGTTTGTCTGAGAGCATGTGAATGTGTGTGTATGTTTAACCGTGTGTGTGAGTCAAAGTAAAGGTCAAATGGTGTGTGATGTCACTTCCGCTACCCCATGCCTTTTGGTGAATTGACGCCCATGTACAAGTGGTAACCAGAACACGAAAGCTGCAGTGGTGTGCACAGTGGCCCTTCTACAAGGCTTCAGATGAGCAGAGGGCAATTTAAGGGTAGAGGTTGTGGCTAGCAGGGGCCGAGTGTAGCTAGGGAGAGCAGGGCACAGCTAGGGGTGCAGGGTATGGGAAAGGTGATCAGCAGGTACAAGGCTTGGCTGAGGGTGTGCTGACCAGGACTACAGTGTGGGTCAAAGAGTGGCACGTGTGACACAAATGGGGACAGGCTCTAACGTCCACCCAGGATAACTTCACGTGGTGGCTCAAAGTGGAGGCGAGGGTAGCGCAGGCATGATTTTATGTTCCTGAGCAAATCATAGTTAGCCATGTTTCACTCGTGATGGGCCATCACAACTATGGTTTGTCTGTTTTTACTGTGATTTTTGGCAAGGCAGTGGTCAAACATTTTAATTTCCTATTAATGTTTCATGCTCTCAAACAACATATATAGCGTCCACACTAATAGAGCCTAAGAAACAGCTATAAAGATGTAGTGACTGTGAGGAACCAGGGTAGAAAAAATGCAGTGAACCACTAACGTTCTAGCAGTATGGTTCTAGCTTCATTTTATATAACTGCTGTTGCATTTCATATAAGAATGTGTAAAGATTGGCCTACAGGCGCGTTTACATCACAACATCACAAAATAAATTCAGATTTGAGGCATTTGAAAGTGAGACTTATCTTGTTGTAACTTCCTACTCCAAGAGACATGTTCAACTTTCTTTTTAAATAAGGTGTGTAAACAGAAGAGAAGACAGCAGAACCCATAAAAATACATGTGAAACTGCTGTTGCTTAAGAAGCAGAACTAAAGGCAATTAACTACGTCAGCAAGAGATTCAAGGAGGGCAGGGTTGAAGCCAGGAACCACTTGCTTCACTAAAAATATAAGTCAAAAGTTGCCCAATACATAGTCATAACAGGAAGCAAGCCAAGTGTGTGTCAAGGGCACAACTAATTGGCTTGCTTCACAGCAGACAAGACTAGGACAGTAGCCAAGAACTCAGTAAGCTGCAACAGAAAGAGAGTGCACTAAGATGCATCTTTACAAGGAGACGTTGCAGTTCGTCTATAGGATTTAATCAGGCGTTTACTGTTGGTTAAAAAGTTACTTAGCTGCTTACCTTCGGCAGCAATATTTCTGGTGGATACATCATCTTTGTAGAGGTTCCCCAACTTAAGATTGCCCTCCAGATATGAATACCTTCCAGTGGGATTGAATAGTGCTGCTTAACCAAGGAATTTATGCAACATCGTCCTGGCTGTGATGTTTAGCAAAACGATGAACATATGTCTCCTGGAAACCACTAAGTCACCTCTGGTGAGAGCCTTTGATGCAGTCACAGGCCTTAGTGAAGTGGGTATATATGTCTGCAGCAGGTTTGTCCTTGGCTAAGGCACAGCAGAAGTAAGACCTAACATGAAATGGCGAATGTGGTCACTGCCTTGGCTTTCTTAGCCTCTGGCAAAGCCCACAAAGATGGCCCACTATTGAGTGTGGTCAACGTAGTAAGATACTGCTCAACTAGGGTCAAGTCTATGCAGCTCCTACTCCTGCATTATGTGATTAGAAGGGGCAAAGAAAGATGGAAGAGAGATGGACTGGTCCATGTCAAAGGCAGAGAACACTTTTGGAAGAAAAGATGATCAGTTGCACAAAAATAAATAAGTTAATTAATTGACTGATAGGGATTGACTACCTACTAATCGTAGTCAAACGCAGAAGGCCTGAAGGTCTGAATCTACGGGTTCAAATCATTGACACGAAGAGGATAGTCTTCAGAGCAAGGGTTGAATGGGGCAACTGTGCGTCGGCTCAACTAGGGATGCAATGGGGAAAGTGAACAGAAGATTCAGATCTCACTGAGGAACAATGAACAAAGTAGAGGAAACAAATCAAATAAATCATTCAGAAAAAGCGCCACTAGTGGCGACTTAAATGGAGAATGCTGGTAAACAGACATGTGAAAGGGAACAGGAAAGCCAAATTACCATTCCTAGTAGTCACTAGTAGACCATGCTGGGCAAGCGATAATGGGAATCACAGAACATTGGAACGGCGAAACAGAAAAGGCTTCAGGTCTTCAGAGTCAGACTACAGAACAAACTTATTCCAGTAACATGCATAAATGGATTCTATGGCTTGTCTCCTGGCAGCCAGGACGACCTCCCACACAGCCAATAAAATTATGCTGGCACATACCACAACCTCAATGAATGCAGCCACAAGATTGGGGTCTGGGATTGAGGAATCAGGTCCCCTACATGTGTGAGAGAGTAGCATAGCTCAAATGCTAAGTAACAACATATTGGCATACAAAACATTTGTCCAGTCTGGGGTGAGCAGGATCAATTACACCTGATCCTCTTGTACCTTCCGCATGAATCTGTTAAGTTTCTGACTCTACACATCGCCACACTATAGTGAGAAGGCAGTGTTTAGGTACAGGTACATAGAACTCAAAGCAGTCTCACTCAGTGGAACATCTCGTTTCAACATCTTTTTTAATTCTTGGATCTAAAGTTTTAACTGATGTAGCAGTCTTTCCCTCACATTAGTCTCTGTCCCTGTCTGCAGCTTAGGCCCCAGTTTACCTACTCATGGTTGTGTTGCAATTAGGGTTCTATGGTGATGGACCATCCTACACCTGGACCGCATCAGCAGCCTTGTTTGGGTCAGGGTTCACAGAGCAGACTCACTGGGCATGTCTGCATGTTCACACCAGTCTTCAGGGATGGCGGCCCCCGTGGCTGTCGACAGACTGGAGATCAGACACAACAGTTGCAGCCTGCCCATTAAGTTGCTTCTCAATTAGGTCTCTGTAGCTGTTGTGATCTTCAAGTTGATCCTTGCAGTTTGTCTTCGGCAGCAACAAAACATTTCCTTTTCTCTACCGGCAGCAGCAGTAACAGTACCTCAAACCCCAAGAGGGCTGCCGGATGAGAAAATAATTTTTGCCCCGTAGCAATTGTGACACATTTTACTCAGGAACTCCGCAGAGAGACTGGGGAGAACCCTTTGAAGCAAGGATCACTCTTAGCTCGTCCTCTTTGTTCATTATCTTCCTCATGGTGCTCCACATGCCAGGAGCATGATGGACATCATCTCCTGTAGAGTCATTAATCCTATTGGGCCAGACACACTCATTCCCTCTCTCAGCAGGCAGACAGGCTTCTAGGCACTTTTAGCAGATCTTCAGAACTTCCAGCAGAAGGTGCAGAACTCGGGTAATGCCTCCTTACCTCTGGGAATCTGGATGTCAGACAGACACCAGCTCGGATTACACAGCAGCTCTTTAATTACTCCGTGGAGCAATCCTTTCCTTGGTGAAGAAGAACTTGTAACAAAGATGGGTGGGTTTTGATCCACTTTTATACACATTTTCCAACTGGGATGTGGATCCACTGTCGGAGGTTTCAGAACCAGGTTTTGGTTGGTTCTTTCTCAAATGTCATTTTCATGATTCTCTCCACATACAGTCTTTTTGCAAAGTGAGGTTTCTTACAGTAGGTAGCAATAGGGCTAGATACAAGCATGAGTGCCCAATACACGGATAAAATGAAGTGTGTGTTCTCGGCACCTGGCTCTAACTAGCTTTTCTAAGGCAGCAATTAGCGACAGACAGACAGGCCCTGCCAGGTCGGGCTGGCCTATAGGGCAATCAGGCAGTGTTCGAAGCTAGTTTTCTGTGTGTTTATGAGCCGGTATTAAGGTCTGGTGGGCCAGTTTTGATTGTTGATTTCTCTAATATTACCGCAATCTTTATCTTCCACAAGCACAAATAATATAATCCCCCATTGGTTGCAAAACACTAATACAGTTTCGCTTTACTGGTTTAAATCTGTCCTCATTTGCAAATGGAAGCCACTTTTTTAGTTATCTGAATCGGTAATGGAGGCCACTTTTAATATGATGCCTGAGTCTATGTCCTGTCCCAGTCTGTCCCTTGGCCCTGCCTACAAACTTCCTCACCTTGAACAACAGAAACTGCAGTCCCACCCCTCACCTCTACCATCCATTACATAGTTGTGCTCAGGAAGAATTAATTAGCAGTCTTCTGCTAACAAGGACTTAGCGGAATTTCTAAAATAGAGCCCTGTCTTCTTCATTCTCCATGCTTCCCTGTCTAAATCTACACTCTCCAGCTATAGGAATGCTGGCAACATACTTCCACTGCTTAGGGAAGCCATCTTCACACTCCATCTTGTGCCATGCAGTACCAGAGGCATTCACTGGCCCCAGTACACAGACTTGCACAACACACAGTCCCTATACCATACATGTGCTACATATGCACGGTCCACTCGACATGCACATGGCACGACAGTGCCAGAACAATAGAACTTTATACAAGAGTGGTCAGTAGACCACACTCTCACTGACAGACAAAAAAGTCTGGTCATATTACAAAGGTTACAAAACATGGGACACTGCCACCACCACTTTAGGTGATGTACCTAGAGCAGGGACACTAGTCCACTGCCTTGTACGATCTCCAGATCACAGGAGGATCACAATGCAAAGTTAGGAACAGACCAGAGACAAAGACTGTGTGACCCAGAGTCCAGATTTTTAGACTCTCAGCCTGGACGCCATGGAAAAGGGAATTTGGGCCTGCTTGGACCAATAGACATTCCAGTGAATGGATTGACCATTTAAACTTGATCAGAAAGGGCTTCTTCTAACAATTTGCCAGTACAGGCTACAAGAGTACCTTGTTACAGAGCAGTATAGATCTTGAAACTGCAGATGAGGATTGCAAGATTTCCGTTAAAATGTTACAGCGTGCTTCCGCGAAGGACAAGGTCAACATTAATGCTTTGCCTGATTTTCATACCATTGAAGTGAGCAAACAAACTTCCTCTGAAAGATGGCCAGATATTCCTTTCTGGAGAGGTGTTGAAATCATTTACTGGGGCGGACGCAACATCAGTTTTGTAAGAAGAGAGAAGGTTATCAGCATCTCAGTCACAGTCTTCTATGTGGCCACAATATTCATCAGGCATAACAAGAGCATCAAAGTCAAACCCTCCACGCAGTCAAACTTCCGCACCCCAGGGAGAGGCTGTGGTAAGGACTCATCAAAACAAGCCTTAACTGCCTCTTTTGCACTGGGATTGTGGGTGGTTCCAATATTGATTGTGAATGTGGCACTGAACACATTGGGGGTGGGGGTCAACTTGGTGACACTCATTTTTTTGGAGGGGTCAGAGCGGCCAGAGTCACCAAGACCGCAGCATTGGGTCCACCTTTGGGAAATGTCTCAGAAGGTAACTGAGGGTTACTGAAAAAGTCCACTAAAGCTAGTCAGAAGCCTTTGACCGATGTGGGGTCAGCCAATGGGGATGGACAAGTCTTGCTTCACCTTTTTTAATGCTGGAATCATCTCCAACGTTGAGGGAGAGCCCAGCAGTTAGGAAACAGAGCTGATGCTCCAAAGGGTACTGGGACCATACCGATTCCTCAAGCAGGAAGAGGATTTCTCCTTTCTGTGGAGCTATATATGTGTTTTTTATGTGAAGGCCTTTTGGGAGACTTCCCTGTCGGGGACCTACACGAAGAAGAACGTGTTAATGCTTCGATATACCCCTCCAGGTCTTGGCTAAAATAAAAGTTAGAGGGCAGGTACCCTCTGCAGATGCGGAGAGGTCAGGTAGGTCCAGAAATTCCATCTGTTTGTTAAAGGAAAAATCTCTACTGAACTTGTGCATATATTTACCATGAAAGGATTGACACACAGGGATTATCTTTAATGAACAGCGCCGTATAACTTGAGACCGAAGGCAATCAGCCATAAACGCAGATACTTGCATCAGAATTACATTAAAACAGCATGTCTAAGTTGTATATGGACACAATGGCATTTTCAAAAGTCATAGTTTATCGACTGCAAATTAAACATAGACCTTAATTGCCAGGTTTCACAATAGTATGTAGTGTTTGAAGACAAAATCAAGACATACACTTGAGCATGTTCTCCTCCGCTCCTTCAAGATGTGGCATTGATGTTGGACACCAAGTTGGAAGCCAGTTCGAGAGCCATCCAGACCTACACATTTGAGATATTAAAAAAGCTATAAGCTACAGAAATCAAGGGTTTTAAAAGCAAATATGAGAAATTCACAGGAATCAATACTACTTTCTTTTGTTTGAATACTTACTAATAACAATTCTGAATACGGCTAATCAACGGACAGTATAGCTAAGGAGTGTCCAACCTGGGTCTAGGACGGCTGGATCCATAACAGCCTTTAAGGATAATCACCGACCATGTAGGCGAGTGTAAATTAGATTCATTATATCTAAATTAATCTCAACATGGATCGGGCTCTCCTCGACAAACGCTGGACACTCCTTTTGTAGAAAGTGAATATTTTCCAGTAATGGAAATGAATTACAAATCACACCAATACATATTACACAGTTTATGCAAAACAGAAACAATTACCTTGGATCAGGTTGTTAGTTAAATGTGTCATTTATCTTGCTCACAAGCATTGACTTTTGTCTGTTTAAATTGCTCTTTTGTAAAGCCTGTTGCAATGTGCACATTAGAGAGAACCACTGCTGACAAACAGAAAGGATCGCTGCTTGACGGTGCCTTAAGTGGGAAGCGAACCAAGCACCAGAGACTGTCGGCTGTGGACTTGCGGGGCATCAGCGCATGACAAAAGTTGTTCGGTGGTGGAATGGGTTGGGCTGCTTGTGAAAGAACTTGTTTTGAATGTTTTTGTGTATTACATTGGAATTATTCAAGTACTACTAGTGCAACCGATTCTTCAAATGAAACAAAGTACCTCAAGGAAAGAAGAAAATTAAGAAATAAAATAAAATTTAGATTTATAAGGCGCGCGAATACCTGGAGGTGTCTAGGCGCGGCGGCTCCCCATGATATACTAACCAGAGAGGGTATTTAGGAAGCTGTACGGGCTAGTTGTTAAAGAGCTGAGTTTTTAAAAGTTTACGAAAAGCCAGTAAATTATTTTCTGTCTTGAGTGCCAGTGGGAAGGAGTTCCACAATCTGGCTGTGCCTGAAATAAATCCCCCCCCCCCCCAGGAGGCCGTTTTGGCACTGGGAATTATCAGATTTGCAGAACGCAGCTGCCTCCCTGGAATATACCCCTTGAACTTGTTTGCAAAACAGTCGGGCCCAGGCCATGTAATGCTTTGAAAGAGATACAGAGGGCCTTGAATTCTATACTTCTTTTAACTGGAAGCCAGTGTAAAATTGGGAGGACGTGGGCCACTGATTGACGTTTTGGGATGGCAAGTAGTAGGCGAGCTGCTGCGTTTTGGAGGACTTGCATTTTGTTGAGGAGGCGTGACTGTATGTTGAGAAACAGCCCACTACAATAATCTATTCTAGACAGGTTCAAGACTGTAACCACCGTTTTCTGGAGTTTTGACGGGATGTAGGGGAGAATTTTCCTGATAGTATTAATCATGTTAAAACATGCGGAGGTCATTGCATTGATTTGCCCCTCGAAGCACAGCTTGGTGTCAAAGTAGACTCCTAGGTTTTTCACCTTGGAGATGGGAGTAGGAATCTCTCCCATTTCCTGAGGCCACCAGCTAGGTTGCCAAAAGGAGGTATCTCGCACAAATAAAAGTACCTCAGTTTTCGCTGTGTTCAACCTCAAACAGTTTTGGGACATCCAATGCCCAACTTTGCGCATACAGTCCTGAAATCTTCAAGCAGTATTCGTTGAGTCCCCTGAAAAGGATGCTATGATTTGTGTGTCGTCGGCATACAACACTGTCTTGAAGCCGAAAGACCTTATGAGAGAGCAGAGGGGGGCAACGTATAGATTGAAAAAAAACGGGCTCAACCTGTGGCACCCCGCATGGAAAGGTGAACCAGAACGATGTGTGTCTGCCAAGCTCCACTCGTTGCTCCCTGTCACAGAGAAAGGAGTTCAGAAGGGCCAAAGCCTTACCCCTGATCCATACAGAAAACAATTGGTTTATTAGGAGATCATGATCCACTGTGTCGAATGACGCCGAGAGGTCTAAAAGGGTCAGGGAAGTCTTCCCACCCTTGTCCAGGACCTCTCTTATTTCCTCCGACACATTAATCAGAGCTAGCTCAGTGCTGTGTTGACTTCTAAAACCATATTGGGCACTGTCTAGGAGATTTTTATCCTTAATAAACTGGGCGAGTTCTATATTCATGGCCTTCTCTACGACCCTGGTTGGGAGAGGTAGTCGAGAGATAGGCCTGTAATTGCTTGGATCAGTATTATAAAGGTTAGGGATTTTTCAGGAGCGGGAGGATAGATGCATTCTTCCAAGGTATTGGAAAATACCCATTGGAGAAAATATAATTGAAGATGTCTGTAAGGTAGCTAGTTGTAATCCCCAGGGCCAGGTGGAGGATCTTAGGGGGGCAAGGGTCCCAGGGGGAGCCTGATCTCGTCTGGCTAAGAATTGCCATGACCTCTGTTTCCGAGAGGGTGTTAAAAGCATAGAGACAGGGGCTGGTAGGTGCTGGCACGCCTTCACTACTCGGACCCTATGTCGTGGTGGAAGGGGGACCATTTGAATGCCCTCCCGTCCCCTGGCGGGTGTATAGAAATAAGTCCAAGACTGTTTTAACTTTGGCATGAAAGGAGTCTGCTAGCCGGTTGCAAAAGTCTTGATCTACTCCTGTATTTTTCTGACTAGGAAGTTTTCTCAATTTCTGCACTGTAGAAAAGAGATCTTTGGTGGAGCTAAAGGATGCGCTGATTTTGGCAGAGTAGTAATGTAACAGTATATTCTATAATACGAAACACACACTCTCTGCAATTAATCATGCAATTTGCTTTTTTTATATCACAGGGAGACCATGAATCTGAATGTCAAAGCTCTCAAGTGATCCACACAGTAGATTATACACTAGATAGTTAAGGATATAACAGTGTTAGAATACACATTTGATTATTTCATTATGATGAGCGATAGACTTTTAATTAAAGTGTCAATAGGAAGCAACCAGTATGCTCAGATTGTGAAGATTATACACATGACGTCAGGCAACGGGGGAGTAAAATGATAAAACAATAACATTTGCTGAATTACTGAGCTAGGAACGGGACAAGGTATTTGTTTGGTCCTCCAGTTTAGGTACCGCTCCATTAATTAGGCATGAAAATCCATGGTCTATACAGAATAGAAAGTAAACAAGAGGTATGAATAATTAGTGGGCCTGATTTACGAAATGTTTTAACAGACACAAACTATCTGATTGAGTAAATCTGAGGGTCTGCGACCACTAAAACACGTTTTGTAATTTACTAAACCCAAATAACGATTTGGAAAAGATTTTCCAAATTGTTAAATGGGTTAAGTAAACATTAAGGAATTGCAATTTCACAGAAGCGTGCTAAAGGCGTCCCTTCTAAATAGATTCCTTATAATATGTATTAATGTTTTGTGACCGAAATCAGGTCGCAAAACATTAATATTTTACCACTAATTGAAAATTGATGGTAAGTCATTCGCAAAAGGGGACCCACTCCCATTTGAGAATGAGAGTGAATCTGGACTATTGCCTTCAACTAAAAAAGGATTCTTGAACTTTTCATTTTGTTTTGATTGTGTCCCGTTTGCTTTTTGGAAAAAGGGTTGCATTTTTTTTTTTTAAATAAAGCTTTATTTAAAAGCAATCACAGACATGTTGGACTCAAAAAACAGGTCACCTTGTCTGTGACTCCAACCAAGTTCAGTGTGTCACAATTTGCAACCTGCCTCATCCATATTAATGAGGTAGGTGAAACTGAAACCACCTACATTCGGAATTAGTATATAGCTCAATTCTATTCTCAAAAAGTCAGTGCGCAATTTGCAACCACTTTATGCAAATGCAAATGGAAAATTCGTAAATCAGGCCGCTAGTGGACGCTTACGGAAAAACCAATGTGATACTTTCTTATTTAGTACCACTATTCATGGGATCTGCTGATGCCAAGATGGATTTAACTGGGTGCAACTGATTAGGGCAAATATTTAATATACATAAATCAACCCCACAAGTGCTCCTCAGATATGAGCTTGTTGGGAGAGCAGCCAGTCTAGTTGCAGTTAAGGTTGCAACCACTGATTGAATGAGAGTGAGATTTGCTCATGCTGACATTATTGAAGGACTATTATGTAATGAACTAAGGAAATTTCACATTGGAATACTGGAGGAAAATCTATGGGTATGCACCCTTAGCGATTATGAACAAGTTCCAAAAATCATCTTTAAAGCTGCAAATAAAACTGTACAAAGAAGAATTAAGCTTGTTTGCCAACGAGGTTAGTGGGGGAATTCTTTCTATATGGCAATTCTTGCTGAACGATGATAGGAATTAAAATAGATCGTTACCTAAGAGTCTCCTTTTTTGAGGTTCCTCTTAAGACAATTGCCATTATGCCTTTATATAGCATGCCACTGCAATCAAGCGTCTGAGTATCAATGTACAATAACAGGCCACCAGTGTTCATTAAAGCTTATCAAAATGAAGAACTGCACGGCAGGGGCTGGCATGCTTTTTCATTTGAAATATTTCATCTTTATTAAAAACTAATTTTTTAAACGTCTTTAGTTTATACAAAGCCATTTGCACTGCCACATAAGTACTTCTACCTGACGAACCAATAAAGTTAATTTTGTAGAAACAATAACATTTTAAGAATTCTGAAAGATGGTGTATATAAAAATACACGAGTCAGGCAAAAGGTTTCTTACAACACCACTAAACAAAAGTAGTAAGGAAAATACTTCACAATACAACTACTGGGAGCATAACTGCTATACTACATGCTTCTTAACACCATCACAATTAGGAAGCACAATGGAGTGCAATAAAAGGTTTTAACCAAACGTTGGCAGTATACGAGTAACTTACAATTCAAAGCACTTGACCCCTCAAAAACCTTTGGGGGCCAAGCGACTAGAAGCCTGTTGCTCAACTGAAAAATGGTGTTCATTTTTAGGTCTCGCTGAGCCAGCGCATGCGCTGCTCTGCGCAAAATTTAGTCTGTGGGTTTTCAAAGTGCTGCCACAGGCTTTTGGTGGCCTAGCGCTTGCGTTCACGTGAGCGTGCACGCGCGCAGCCGCCATGTGGGGTTCTGTCAAGGCTCATTAAGCCTTGCGTGCCTCAATGAGCTTTCAATTTCGTGCTTTTTTTTTTTGCCTGGTGCTACTGCCCCTTTAAGAGTGACCTACAAGTCAGCCCGGGTATGAGCACGTCTGCCTGACAATGGCGCCTTCACTGGTGCTGATGCAGCCGTATCTGGTTTCAGTGTTCCTCTCCAAGGGTGTCACCAGAGCTCAAGGCAGGCATTTTTTCACCGCGTCTGCCATGGCAGAAAAAAACAGAGAATCCAGTTTAGATTATACCGACGCTTTTCCAGGATAGAAGCGCTTGTTTCAAACACAGACAGCCTCCTTCTTTGATTTTGAAAGAGGCGGCGATGCATTGACAAGCCAATGTACCAGTTACTGCATAAAATGGGGTTTCTCGGGAAGTCGGTGTTTTTATGTATATGAGCGTGCAGTGGAATGGTGGCTGTAGGCGGCTGCCTGCCCTCCCCCTCCACATGTGCACACGCAATCTGGCTGGCTGCTTTTTCACCCTTTCGTTTTACTCAAATGGCTTTCGGTAAGGCAGGCTGTCGTCTCCAAACCCCCTGCTTCCCACACATCGTTACATTGATTAACGTTTCAAGGAGGGAAGAAGGCCGTGTCAGGGAACATTTAGTGCCACACTGATTGCTATTAAAATGTTTAAGAGTGGTTAGTTTAGGTTTCCTTGCCTACTTATAAGGGAGTATTTAGAGGACACTGGTGAACCCTAGCGAGATCTGAGCCGCTAACACCAACAGACTGATTACTCACACACATATCTATCTGTCTGTCTCCCTGTCGCACAAATTTGACTTGGCGAGTGTTGATATATATATATATATATATATATTTTTTTTTAATCTTTTTTTTTTTTATTTATTTATTAAAAAAATTCCACAGTGTCAACACAAGGAGCATCAGCCAGGGTTGGCCACATAGCCAGAAAAAAAAATGAAATACAAAAATACATGAACGACAAACGAATGATAATTAAAGTAAGTAAATACACATTAAATCATGCATTCATATATTCAGAGAGGGCTCCCCATATATGCAATCCTAATTTTTGTTTCCTTGTCCCTTTTATAGAATACAGACTTAGCTCTATATTGGCTAAATTGTACATTCTGATCCGCCAACTCTCAAAACTGGGAGGGTCAGGTCGTAACCAATCGGAAGCTATACAAAGTCGTGCAACAGCCATTGCCACAAACGAAAAATAACGATATTTATAGAAAAAGTTACCCTTTTTTACAACCTGACCAATCCCCAAAAGCATTAAGGCCGGTGTTATGTTTAGAGAAAATCCAAGAATATTTGATAGGAATTTTTCCATATCCCTCAAATATTTACTCAGTTTAACACAACTATAGAATATATGAATACTATCTGCATTGTCTCCCCCACATCGAAAACATTTACCATCATATCGATCTCCCCACTTATACATACGCGCATGAGTATAATATAAATTAAATACAGTTTTGAAGGATTGTACTTTTAAATTTGCAGATAAAAAAAACTTCGATAGATCTAGCTATTGCATCTTCTATAAATATATCAGAATCTTCCAGAGTCGCAATCCATTGTGCATTATGTTTCCCCAAATCGTCCGTTCTAAATGACAATAATATTTTATATAACACCCCTATTTTCCCCTGGGCCCTTACAGCTTCAATAAATGGGTTTGGGTACAATTTCAAGTTTCTACGACTGAGGAAATCCCGCATTTGCAAGAATTAAAAAAATTGAGAGTTAGGCAAACTATATTGTCTTGCTAGATCTTCATACAGCTTTATAAGACCCCCGTCCACATATAAATCTCCAATCTGACAAATACCCTTATGTCTCCACCCTAAAGCCACCCTGTCCGAAAATATTGTTGGGAGGCATTTTGTCGCATTCGTTGGTGTATAGTATGTTAGTCCTTCTAAATCAACTAGTTTTCGTATTTTTTTCCAAACTTTAAAAGCGGCTTCCAAAACTTTAAACCTGGTCCTTTTATAGTAGCTGCCGTCTATTTCTTTGAATAAACATTGTTTGGCTTCTGATCCTAACATTAGCTGAAAAATCGAAGGGGCCTCTGCTATACTACCCACATCCTCACCAGTCAGTAGTACGAGCATTTTCTGAAAAAAGCAGACATAGTAATAAAAAAGAAAATCAGGTATTGCCAGACCTCCCCTTAGAATTGGAAGAGTCATAAATCTACTGGCATGCCAAGGTTTTCCGGGGGCCCAAAGGAATTTGAAACACAGTGATTGTAAGTTTTGCAGTTTAGTTGTCGATATTTCAAGTGGGATAGATCTAAATAAATATAGTACCCTGGGGAGAACATTCATCTTTATAATATTACCTCTACCTATCAAAGTAAAATATAATCGTCCCCATCTCTCCAAAGATTCACTAATATTGCGCAGTAATGTTCCCCAGTTAGCATCTACCAATTCTGTCATCGATGTCCTAATTTTTATACCCAAGTATGTAGCTTCAGTAACCACTCTAGGATCTTGTATTACAATATTATCAGTACATACAAGTTGTGTTTTGGTGACATTCAATTTATAACCAGACACCTGGCCAAATTCAAACGCTAACCGCTCAATCTCTTGAAGAGCAGTGGCCGGGTCCTCAGAAACCACAGCTATGTCATCTGTATATGCAAATACTGAATAAGGGACCTCATGCACAACAAAAGACCTAATCAATTGACTCTTATAAAGCATATCAACAAACGGATTTATATATAGAGCAAAGAGTAGAGGGGAACAAGGACATCCCTGCCTCGTCCCTCTAGTAATTTTAACTACCTCTGAGGTCATTCCCATTGCCGCTATTCTGGCAATCGGTGAAGCATACAAAACCTGTAGAGCGGTCATAAAACCCTTCCGAAAGCCCAATTTACTCATCAAGCTGCACAGGTAGTCCCATTCTACGCGATCGAACGCCTTTTCTGTGTCCAATAAAATTATCCCAAGTTGACGTTTCTCGGTCTGGGCAATATCAAAAAGAGTAACCACTTTATTGACATGAGATACTGTACCTCTGCCAGGAATAAATCCGTGCTGCATGTGTGATACTAATGTAATAATAACCTTGGATAAACGATTAGCCAAAATTTTCGAATATATTTTACAATCGCAATTCAATGGCGAAATCGGACGATATAAACCAGGCATCTCTGGTTCTTTGCCCTTCTTACTAAAAACTACTATCGTGGCTTCATCCCAAGATTTGGGAGCCACCCCCAATTGAGCTGCTCTAAATGCAGCCAGCATCATTTCCTTCAATTGATCAAAAAAGAGCTTATATATCTCTCCCGGAATATTATCAGGGCCTGCAGCTTTCCCATCGCTAAAGTCTTGATTGCAGTTTCTAACTCCTCCATAGAAATTGGGGCATCAAGCTGATCAGCTACCTCTGTATTCAATTCAGGTAGGGCCCCCCATTGCATTAAATTATCACCTTCTACCACCCCTCTCTGCTGTGTATAAAGATCTATATAAAACTGGCGAAAAATAGACAAGATCCCTTACGGATCAGAGCATAATTTCCCTGAGCTATCTTTTAATGCTGAGATACGCGGGGAAGAGAGGCAAGATGGCGTCTGCGCGAGTGGACGTGTAAGCTGACCGCTCCTGTCTAAGCCTGAAAGTTATGTCGCTATAAGGACGGGAATTGCGGAGGCCTGCCCTGATTCATACACGGAATTCGCTGTAACCAACAGACTACGTGTCGCAATAATTTTCGTCATTATCGGCAAGGCGGTGGATATGGCTGATGCACGACCTGCTGCTTTACCTTGTCATTGATAGATGAATGGTGGAGCGCCAAGCGGAGCGGTAGACGGATGAGGCTGATCTGTGAAGTGCTGCAAGCTGCGTTCTGATTTCGGGATTTTCATTTCTTGGACTGTTTATCACCGGTAGAAAGGCTGAAAACGAATGCTACTAATCTCTCTGCTGGGTTTCCGCAGGGATCGACGTACTAGCTGGGCGGTCTCCCTCCGTAGAGGGTTGACTGCTTTCACCTGGGGCTGCTCTCGTACTCGCATTGCAGGGCGTGAGTGCAGTGCAGAGATGCCGCTGACAGGGGCACGAGGAAAACCACGAGCTCATGAGGAACTGCATGTTAACGGCGAAACTGAGGTGAGCGACCTGAACTTGGGTAATCCTCCTAGAGCCGTAAAAAAAGCCCCCACTCATTTGGATCATACAAAGGCTACGCTTGGGGGCTCTGAGAGTAGAACTATTCCTTCGATTTTTTCTATGACTAAAGACTAAAGACAAGCGCAAGGGGGAAAAGGTGCTTGAAAATGAATTACAGGTCTCAGAAGCAGTAATATACCAGTGATAGATATACCAAGGAGTGACAGATTGAATAATTCTGCATCTATGACGGCTAACTCGAGCCCACAGATACAGCCAAATACAACCCCTCCTATATCTGCTACTAATGAAGAAGGGGGGCATGGTTCAAACCATGATATCGATCAACATGTCAACCTCCAGCTTGGTATACCCCCGGGAGCGGAGCAAGGTCAAATACAGGACGCAGAATCAGGGGACTTTTACTCTTCATCAGAAGAATCTATATCATCTTGTGAAGATTTAGCTGCACAATATGCCAAACAAATGATTATGACCGGTGGCAGCGCTCATAGTAGCAGCAGTTTGGATGATTCAGCGGATTTGGCTGATGGGAGCCCTTGCAGAGTGCGTAAAAAACCTGAAACGGTAGCTGAAAATGAGAGGGGGCAAAGTCTAAATCAGCAAACGGTACATGGGGAAGAGGAAATTTCTTTATCATTAATCTATCAGTCAATCATGTCCCTTCGTGAGGAAACAAGGGAGGAGAGTCAAAGAGTCCAGAGCTTGTGTCATAAATTGCAGAATTCAGTGCGCTGGTTGGCCAAATCCCAAGCTGACTTCTCGTCCAGGTTTAACGACGCAGAGACTCGGATAGCAAACATAGAGGATGAGCTCGCACAACAGAAGGTTATGACTGAATCACTTCGTACAATAAAGGAGGATACTCAATGGAAACTGGCTGATTTTGAAAACCACGCACGTAGAAATAACTTGAGAGTTCTTCAGATTCCGGAAGGAAAGGAAGGACAAGACCCTCGCAAGTTTATTGTGGAACTGTTTACAAATGCGTTTCCAGAGCTTAGCAGATGGGACTGGGATAGGGAGATCGAGCGAGTGCATCGTTTTCCTTTTAACATTCGCCTTCGGGCGGGATAAACTGATGATAAACCTAGAGCATTTCAAATTTCTTTTAACAGTTTTTTGGCTCGAGAAGAGGTTTTTAAGCTGGCTCGTCCCGATAAGAAGAGAGCGAGGGTTGCTTTTGAATTTTTTGTTAGACCTGATTTTTGTAGATACACGATGGAGAGTCGCTGGCTGCTACGCCAGCTAATTGCTCAGTTTCAAGCTAAAGGGGCGCAGGCATATTTAATGAACCCTGCTAAGCTCAAGATTATTTTTCAAGAACGCACTAGTTTCTTTACCTGAGAGGGCCCTGCCAAAGAGTATCTAAAAACCATCTAGAGGTATTAGCGCTAAGAAAGTAGTACGTATGTACGTGTGTATTTATAATAGGGTGTTATTTTTATTTTTACTTGCAATGTGTTTTTTTTGGATGAGGTGGGCCATTCTTGCTCCGTCCAAATTTGAAAAGTAGTAATTTGCAAATTGATTTCCTACCATATCGGGCAGAGAGAAGGTTTTTCTCTCCGTTCCAAGATGGAGGAACTTGCAGGTAAGGGCAGGGGATCACGGTAGCTGACATCTGCAGGACCATAAGTCCAAAAGCCTTGTTAAAGGGTGGGGGCGGGTGGAGGAGGAGGATGAGGAATCGTGGGAAGGTAGGGAGGGGTGTAGGGTCACGGGGGTGTGGTAAAAAAGGGGAAAGATCCACAGTTTCAACAAGGGGAAAGTGTAATAAAACAGAAATGGAGCAAAGAGTATGGCGTTTACTCAGTCTGATAAAAATGCTGTTAAGTTATTCATTATTGAACTTGATTTGGCTATCTAATGGCTCCTAAAGGGATTAAAATATGCTCTTTTAATGTCTCCGGTCTTAATAATATTAATAAAAGGAGGAGGATAGCTGCCGAACTACGAAACATTCAGCCGGATTTTGTATGTCTTCAAGAGACACATTTATTTTGGAGCAAGCGTTATCTCTTATCCGATTTAGGGTTTTCAGTGGTTGTGGCTTCTCAACAATCAGTAACGATCCGGGGGGTTGCGATCTTAGCTAGGCCTAATGCTTATACAGTTAGTCGCCGTTTGGCAGATAAGTTTGGTCGTTGGGCCATAGCAGAATGTAGAGTCGGCAATTGTAATTTTACTTTATGCACTATTTATGGGTCTAATTTAGATGAGGCTGCAATTCTAGAGGAATTAAATTTACAGCTAGCGACTTGGGTAACTTCGCTGATTATTTGTGGAGACATAAAAATCAATTTAACTAATCAGGATTTGAGGAGAGGCTTTCAATGCTATAGAGGGCGCAAACCCCGGGTCTTTAAGGCCCTATACAATTTACTTAAGGATCATGGCTTGACAGATGCATGGGGTAAACTACAGCCGACGGACCCAAGATACACGTTTTACTCTTTTCCCCACAAAAAAATGGTGAGATTGGACTATTTTTTTTTTTTAACTACTGCTTCTTTAGTGGGGGCTGGTAGGTATTTCCTAGGATTTCGTCGGATCATGCTCCCATCGTATTGGCAATGGCAGGTTTGGGAGATGAGGTTAGATCCAAAAAGTTCTCCTTTGACCGGAAACTATGTGTGAATGACCATTTTAGAGAACACATCTCTAAGTGGCTTACAGAATTTTTCGATAATAATAGAGAATCGGCCAGAATAGAAATAGTATGGGATACTTTCAAGGCTTGCTTCAGGGGCGAAGTATTGAGTTATGGTTTGTTCCATCAAAAAAAACTTAAGTCAGAGATGCAGGGTCTATACTCCGCTTTGAGAGGGGCAGAGGAGAAACTGATTCAGGGTATAGCACATCAGGGCAACATTTCGGATCTAGAGGATATCGTGGCTAGAAGCCGTGCCAAAATAAGGAGAGTGTGAGATAAGGAGAATGCAAGAAAATTTCTGATTTACAAAAGGCAATGTCACGAGTATGGGGAAGCAGTTGAGAGATGCCTGCACTCAAGTTACGTATGTATATATATTATCTTTGCTGCCATTCTCGACTTTTTCCTCAAGCCATCAACCCTTCGCTTCACCACACCCTTCCCCCCCGCGAGACACCTTACTCCCACCTTTTCCTGCTTCACCAGGTAGAATAAAACATTCACCCTGTGAGCTCTAAACTCAGATCTCCTCGTGGCTGCTTCTCGCTGCACGCCACAGCAGGGATTCCGCCCCCAGCACCAGTATGGGTAAGCGAATAACAGGGATCCCGTAGTTCTCACTGACGGGGGTAGGAAACTCCTGACTTAAACTGTCAACAAGCATTTGCAATGCAATCAGGTCTGGCATTCGTGAAAGTTGGACCTATTGGTGTTGTTTTTTGTTTGCAGTGGAGTGATCATGTTTGCATAGCGCTGTTGCCATTCGTGTGGGGTTGCAGCACTGGAGAACCAGAAAATGGGAAATCGGTTACGAGGGAAGGGTGGTGGAAAATAAGTGACACAAATGGAACAAGCATTGGCATAGCCAATAGGTCTCGCTTTTGGGACCTTATAAGTGTTTAGCCATGCAACAGTTGATGTTGTTGCACCAAGGATATTGTGCTGCATAACTAAATACTTATAAGGTCCCAAAAGCGAGACCTATTGGCTATGCCAATGCTTGTTAAAAATGAAATGTGAAGAAATGCCAACAACTGAAAAGGCCAGAGGGATGGAAGGAAGCCAATTTCCTCATTAACATCTTAAGAAAAATTAAACCCTTCCTTTCCCCTATTGACTTCAAATCAGCTGCTCAAGCCTTAGTGAGTCCCAGGTTGTACTATGGAAGTGCAACTGTCTGCGGTCTTCCCAGACGTAAGCTGGCGCAACTAAGGGCCTTCTAAACTCTGCTGCTAGACTCATCACAGGATCTAAAAGAAATAATCACATCACTCCTGATCTAAAATCTTTAAACTGGCTTCCATACAAGGCAAGGATCCACTTAAAAACCGCTTGCATGACCCACGAAGCCATACACCTCAACACCCCGAAATATCTTGCACAAAAACTGGAGCTATTGGGTGGCTGCAGAACTTCTAGAGGCTCTAGCGCCCTACTGCTGAAACCACCGAAATACTGTAAGAACAAACAAACAAACATACAACCGAGCATTTTCAGGTATTGTCCTAAGAATTTGGAACGCCCTGCCCTCTGAAATCAAACTGAACCCCTCAACTGCTTTATTCAAGAAGGAGGTTAAAGTGAAACTAATTAACACATTTCTGTCTTAGAATGCACAATTTCCCCTCCTGAACACTATCTGTCCCCTTAGTATTGCACACACGCTTATGTCTCGCAGGTTATGTACTTATTTTTCTTGGATTTTCGTTTTTTTATGTATTGAACCATGTGATGGTCTCTCTTGAGGCCTCTGTCTTACCTACCTCCTTAAACACTGTAAAGAGCTCTGATATGCGCAAGGGTCATGCTCGCCATATATAAAACTTTATAAATAAAATAAATAAAATATACTCGGGGAACAAGGTGGCACATAAAATCAATAAACATTATTTTGCAAAAGGTCGAAGGATGGAATGAAAACTGTAACAAGCATTGGCAAAGCCAATAGGTCTGGCTGGCACTTGAAGTAGAGACTAATGTTAAAAAACTGCTGCACTGAAAAAAAGATTTGACTGCTTGCTGCTCACAGTACATCTATTAAAAAAAAGTGTTTAAAGTGTGGTGCACTAGTGCATACCAGTCCCTTGTGTAATGCAGTAAAAACATTTCATATGAGGTGAAATCGTGCACCAAACAGTTAACAGAATGAGATCAGACAGAATACTCCTCAGGATAAAGGCAAAAACCACTTTAAGTATATTTTAAAGATTTGGTAACAATATGTAAGGCCAACAGATGTGCAGTTAATCCAGACCTGAAAACCTTGTCTAAGGTAACTGTGCACAACGATAACTGGACCCAATGATGAATGTAATGTGGATGCCACAACACAATAAGCACAGGCAGAAACTGGAACACTAAAGTTACATGAAGAGAAGGAAAAAATTGCCAGTTTCGCGCAGTTCTGAAAAACGTGTTACCATCCAATACCTACACTGACAGAGGAGATGTAAATATACAAATACTGTTTGACAAAGTAAGAAGAAAATACATCCGGCACAGTGGGTGGCACAGCAGTGCTCTGGGCTCGCCCGTCTTGGCTAGACATCTGCATATAGAATGATTGGTCGTGAGACTGAGGCTTGGGCACGTCACTTGATCCAAGGGCAACACAATAAACTTTGGTTCAGAGCTAGGACATATACTGTTGCTGAAGGATAGATGGGCTCAGGCCATGATTTCAGGTCATCTACATGCAGCAAGTTTACATATAATGAATATAAATGGAGATCTTTTTTTTATAGATAGTTGACATCATGACACTCTGGCAAGGACTGGCCCTCAGCAACATCAATGCTTTATTGGGATCCTTACTGAGATTACCAGGAACATTTTAAGTTAAAACAGGACTCTTTACAAGAGACACCTTTCTGAACAACTGAAACAGGGAAATAAACTGAAAAAGAACAAACACCTACATTTAACTTATATCACAAAAGTTGTAGTGCCACTAATAGCAACAATAAAACTCGCATAATCAAGGATTGATCTAGACCTCTACACACACACTACAGGAGCGTGACAGCAAGGCCAAAATAAAATAATACCAGATACACCCAGTCAGCTATACAGGACAGGGGCACACCAGCATAGCATGCAGGGGACTTGCCCAAGACAAAGTGTATTATCCGTGATGAGGGTCGAGGTGCGAGATCTTCGTAAGGGCCAGCACACATTATTCGGGAAGTGCATTGAAAGGTTCAGCTACCACGCTAAAACACTTTCAAAGTGTATTATTTGCAGAATAATTAAAAAAGAAACAGTAAATATCCTGGTGAGGCAACTCGAGCACAGACCTATTGTATTTAAACACATTTGTAAGAGCCACAGATTTACAAAGAAAATGTTCCCTTTGTAGACCACATATATTCCATATATTCCATACATCATTTAGTTAGGACATCGATTCTTTATGCTTCAGAAAACTGTACTCACCAATTAGCAGTGGACATGACCCCTCCAATCTCGTGCTCCAAATTCCTGAGGGAAAAGTACAAGCACCACACTGTTAAAGAGAACCCAAATACCAGTGTCTACTGTTCTGTCTAAAGCGTCATCTGCAGTACTCCTGATTAGCAGCGTGTAAATCTAAGTGATACACTACAGAAGGTTCTCCACGGTAGAGCCCCAACAACATTCAGCACACCAAAGGCAGTGCGCATGCGCAACAGGATATTGTCTCCATTGCTGCTGGGGAGAAACCATGTTGGGAACCACCGCATTAAATATAGCAGTTATAGAAGCATATTCAGCAAGTACCTATCTCCATACTTAAAGTGTGTCATTGTTCCAACTCTCCCTCACCTCTTTCGTTACCCCTCGCATCCTCAGCCTCGCTTTCTCACCCTAATTTCTGTACACGGGGATGCAGGAGAGGGTTAATCACCAGCATGTCACTAGACTTGAAATTGGTCATTTAACACTGTAAAACACTTGGGGTCACGCTTTCTTCTGCAGTTATACTTCAATACCAGCTTTCAAGCGAACCTGCCTTTTGCCTTGTATGAAGCACCTTGTCTTTGTTACGGGGGGAGGGGGGAGGGCGAATTGGGAAATGATTGTTAGTGTTTATAAGTCTGTTGTTCTTATTTGCAATATCAAGGAGATAGCTCTGAGTGAAACAACTTTATGCACTATAAAACGCACTTTTCCTTCGCACTTATCCTACCAATGCACTCTAGTCCAAAGTGTCCTTTTTGCACAAGGTTGTGTGGGGAGGTGAAGGGTTTACCTTGAGTTAAATTGTCTGGTAATGCTACAACCTAAGTGTCCTCAGACTTTCAGCTTTCAGTTTTCTCTGCGATTCACTTCAATCTTTCACACCACACACTTTAAACACCCAGCATTTGGTCTTAACCCCTCCTTTGCTCACGCACTCTCAACTTACGAGGTTTCACTAAAACTAATTTTTACTCAACCTTTCCCTATGGAGTGGATCCTGCGTTTTCAGAAACAATTTTAATGGGACAGTAAAATATGGCTTTTTAGTAATTTTAGTATATGGATGGATATTGTTATTTAATATTTTATGTAAGTAAATTGTTATTTATTTTTATTAAACAATAAATTCACATTGACTGATGTCTACTAATTTAGTTTGTGTCAACCCACAACATTCTCCCTGCTGTATTCATTATTTCTATTCTGCCTCTATTACTTTTAAGCGGTACAAAAGAGGGTGGTGATGGACGGAGCATCAGAACCAATCAAACACTCACACCCAGTCAACAGATCTGGGTTTGATCCATCACCGTTCTTTAGCCCACTCTGCCACCCCAGTTCAGACATGGCCATATGCAAATCAGTCTGACCCTGTGCCTCATGGGAACAGTCCAGCCCGAACTGCCAAGCCATGCCTTCCCTGGACCGGAAACAAGCTTCCTAGGACCGGTTTCTGGCATTTCAGCCTTCTTCAGCCAGGCTTGCTTGAATCCAGTGGCAAAGTGAGCAAGGGACTCACGTCTGAGCATACCCTGCCAACTTATGGCGAACAAAGCGGTACAAAAGAGGGTGGTGATGGACGGAGCATCAGAACCAATCAAACACTCACACCCAGTCAACAGATCTGGGTTTGATCCATCACCGTTCTTTAGCCCACTCTGCCACCCCAGTTCAGACATGGCCATATGCAAATCAGTCTGACCCTGTGCCTCATGGGAACAGTCCAGCCCGAACTGCCAAGCCATGCCTTCCCTGGACCGGAAACAAGCTTCCTAGGACCGGTTTCTGGCATTTCAGCCTTCTTCAGCCAGGCTTGCTTGAATCCAGTGGCAAAGTGAGCAAGGGACTCACGTCTGAGCATACCCTGCCAACTTATGGCGAACAAAGCGGTACAAAAGAGGGTGGTGATGGACGGAGCATCAGAACCAATCAAACACTCACACCCAGTCAACAGATCTGGGTTTGATCCATCACCGTTCTTTAGCCCACTCTGCCACCCCAGTTCAGACATGGCCATATGCAAATCAGTCTGACCCTGTGCCTCATGGGAACAGTCCAGCCCGAACTGCCAAGCCATGCCTTCCCTGGACCGGAAACAAGCTTCCTAGGACCGGTTTCTGGCATTTCAGCCTTCTTCAGCCAGGCTTGCTTGAATCCAGTGGCAAAGTGAACAAGGGACTCACGTCTGAGCATACCCTGCCAACTTATGGCGAACAAAGCGGTACAAAAGAGGGTGGTGATGGACGGAGCATCAGAACCAATCAAACACTCACACCCAGTCAACAGATCTGGGTTTGATCCATCACCGTTCTTTAGCCCACTCTGCCACCCCAGTTCAGACATGGCCATATGCAAATCAGTCTGACCCTGTGCCTCATGGGAACAGTCCAGCCCGAACTGCCAAGCCATGCCTTCCCTGGACCGGAAACAAGCTTCCTAGGACCGGTTTCTGGCATTTCAGCCTTCTTCAGCCAGGCTTGCTTGAATCCAGTGGCAAAGTGAGCAAGGGACTCACGTCTGAGCATACCCTGCCAACTTATGGCGAACAAAGCGGTACAAAAGAGGGTGGTGATGGACGGAGCACCGCTCTATTACTTTTAAGGCATCAGACAGGTTATCTTTATTCCACTACAATTTCTCAAGGTCTCCATTCAAAAACAACATAACTGTTTGTGACTTCAAATGTACAAAGATTTTGTTCACAAATAGGCTTTGACAACCTTAGACCTTATCCCCAATATTTGAAAAATAC